>NC_084733.1:23918620-24091120 GCF_033978785.1 Entelurus aequoreus
TTTTTTGGCTTTCTATTCGTTCTTTTATATTCATTAAAGTAATTAAAGCCTCTGCCAAATGTGCTTTTCCCTCTCGTTAAGCACTTTCCTGTGATCAGCCTGCCACTGAATGTGTTTAATCAATGAAGCAACATCCAACACAGCATACAACCTTTAGCACCCCATTGGCATTATTTTGTATTTTAAATCAAAATGATTGCTGGAGAGAAGGCACAAGCTGTTACATCGACCGACCCACTCATAACGCATTCTTGGCTCAGAACGCTTGCAGAAGTTTCCAGCAGCCCTGTGTCCCCTGTTTGTCCATCTGCCTTTCAAATACATTGCGACTTCATCGTCAAAAGAACAATTTGGTGACTAACGTGCCATTTATGGTTCAGCAGGACGTCTGACAATGTTTTTGTCGCTCTCTCGCCGCCTTCTTGCCTTTTGTGATACACTTGAATATGTTGTCACCCCCTCTTTCTTTAGTGACAGTTTCTTTTCAGCATGTAAAACTATGTGTCATGTTATTGTTGTTGCTATTGTATGAGTGTGTGAATGGATTGAGATGTAGCAAAGGTACAATAGTTTTTTGTTATTGTTCAGTGTTACGTTGTTGCTTATGAAGGAAAAGGAAGGCATACTCTTATTTCAGAGGACATGCAGTTCATAATCTGCCTCTGCCTCAATGCTGAATACTGAAAAAGTTAGAGCTTGGTGTTGAAGGGAAGCCATTTAACGATGAAAAAGTAACAAGTTTTATTGCATTTATAGCAACACTGTATACTCCTACACTCCAGTTGAAAGTATCTTTGGGCACCTCATGATTTGATTACGACTCAGGGACTACGAGTCAAATATTTTCCTATCTAACTGTCTTTAATTATTATATTGTGTATTATTATCATCATAGTTTATAATATTAATATATAGTTTATTATTTTATATTCTAAATGTATTACATGTAATTGTGTGAATGCTCCAAAGCATTTTCTACACCAAAATTAATCTACCGTATTTCCTTGAATTGCCGCCGGGGCGGTAATTAATTTAAAACCTCTTCTCACTCCGGCGCTTACCAAAGGCATGCGGTAAATGCAAGCATGCGGTAATTATTTTAACCCCCCCCCCCCCCCCCTCTTCTCACTCCGGCGCTTACAAAAGGCATGCGGTAAATTTAGGCCTGCGCTTTGAGTGTGATGTAAGGATACCATCATGAAAAGCACATTTAATAAAACAAACTTTATTATGGTCTTACCTTTACTTATAAATGAAGTCCATGCGCAGCTCCTTCTGAACAAAAGCATCGATAACTTGTTTATAGAAGTCTTCCTTATCTTTCTTCAGTTTTAAAAGTCTCTCTGTCTCGATGGAGATCTTCCTTTAATTATTACCTCCTGCTTCGATTGAAAGTCCAGTTTAGAAAACTGTTTTATTTTAGATATGTAATCCTCCATGTTAAAAGTGCAAGCGAGAGGAAAAAATAAACGATCTCTGCTAACTGTTGCTGCTTGTTGTCACTTCTTCTGCAGCCGAGTAGTCGCAAGAAGGATCACTAGCGCCCTCTACCACCAGGAGGCGGTAGTCATTTAATGACTCATATTTGACACACGCAGCTACGGTATATTAATAAAACATAGCTGCTTACTGTTCTTTTTAGCATATTCAATAGCTTGGACCTTAAATCCTACTGAATAGCTCTTTATCTTCTTTCCCTTTATGCGATTTTAAATTATTGAAATCAGCCTCCTCCATTTTTAAAATGATGACAGGTGAAGTGTCACTCGGCGGGAATTCCAGGCATATGCTAATTATTTTGCGAAACGAGTTTGACCCGGCGGAAATTCTAGACACGCGCTAATAAAAATAATATTTTGCGAAATGTTCACCGTTTCCACATTTTTCAACCTATTCATACCATTCCACCTTCAACACATTCTACCATACTGGACATTCAACCTACCCTTTTCCCAAGTTCAAAAAAATTCCAGGATTTTCCAGAATTCCTGGTTTTCCATAGCCCTATTTCCACCCTTTTTTCTGGCGACTAATCCTTCCACATTTGTCAACCCATTTAAACCGTTCCACCGTCAAGACATTCCTCTTAATCAGGACAAAAAAGTAAAGTTGTTTTTTGAACTAGAAAAATTCCCAGTTTCCCCGAAATTCCAGGAATTCCATAATACCATTTCTCAATTCAAAATGTTAGTACTTCAACATTTTTCAACCGATTTGAAAAATTCCAACACCAACATAAAATTTGGAGATTTCAAGAAAAGCGGGATTTTTTTTGAAATTGGTAAAAAACTTGAATGTTCTAAGTGACTTGGAATTGGAAATCCCCATTTAAATCAATGGGACAGTTTTCAAAATTCCACTATTCCCTCAATTTTCATCTGATTCAAACTGTTCCATCTTCAAAATATTCAGCCTGTTTTGGAATTGTGTGCTCTCCTTCAACAATTCTAAAAAAATTCCAGGATTTCAGTTCAACTTCAGCATTGGAGTTCATTCACACACAATTCCTTCAGGAATTGCCTCATCTAGTTATTAATAATACTGTATGTCTCCAAGGGTCCTCCTTTAGCTACTGACATACACAGTATTGCGTCATTTATGATTTTTGGATGTTAGTGCCCACAGTATGTGTATGATATAGATATAGAGAAAGAGATACAGAAGTAGATACAGATACTAGATACAGTTGTTATGTCTGTAGTCTTTTTGGCGAGCAGGCCTCCCTGATATAATTGTATTCCTTCTAAAACCACAGAATGCTCTGACACTTTGGCTCCAATCACCATAAACTTGCGGCTCAAAGACGTGTGTTGTCTATCTGCACATCCATATCTTTGGCTCAAAGTGTTGCCGGCCAGCAGCCGCATTAATCAACTTGCTAATTTCCTCTTCTCAGTTGGTTACTCTCTGCTGTAACGTGGTGTCTGTTAGTCTTCTGTTGAAGTATACAAAGCATTTATTATTTCCTTGTTTCACTCCTTATTCATGCTAGTTTAGAGCTGCAGATAGCATAGCTTGTCCTTCCCTCTTCCCTCCTCCATGTGTCCGCGCTAACCCATCGATTCATACTCTAATCGTGATGCTTCAGAGAATCGATCATTTTTCCCACATGTTCTACAGGTAAAGGTAATATGCCTGCATCCACTGCCTTTGGTACCTTCCGTGTGACTTAGTTGGAGATATGTTATTTACAACATTTCAAAACTCCTATACAATAACTTATTTATGTTAAATCTAAAAATGTATTATACTGCATGAGAAAGTGAAAATGAAACCAGCTACATAGGGGTGTCTTAAAATAGTCGACTATTCGACAATTTAATTAGGAGGAGTTAGATTTTACTATTAAGCTCGCAGTCGAATTGTGGGACATTGAACCCCTGTGTGTGTTGGGAGGATATTCCATGACGTGGGAGGCAGGGTGGGACTCTTAGCGGAAATTGGACATGTAGCCGCCACGCCCCAGAAGTGTAACTTTGACTAGTTTGCTAGGGCAGAAGGCCTCCTGGTTTGCTCCCCTCTGGCAAAGGTAAAGTTAAAGTACCACTGATAGTCACACACACACTAGGTGTGGTGAAATTACCCTCTGCATTTGATCCATCCCCTTGTTCCACTCCTGGGAGGTGAGGGGAGCAGTGAGCAGCAGCGGTGGCCGCGCTCGGGAATCATTTTGGTGATTTAACCCCCAATTCTAACCCTTGATGCTGCATTACCTCCCAAGCAGGGAGTCTTTGGTATGACTCGGCCAGGGTTTGAACTCACGACCTACCGATCTCTGGGCGGACACTCTAACCACAAGACCACTGAGCAGGCTTTATTAATTAATAGTAATTAACCTCTCCCCAGGTTCACCTACCAAAACCTTGTTACGACTTTTACTTCTTGTAGATAGTCAAGCTCCATCATCTTCTCTGCGCTCCACTAGAGCCAAAGTGGTGGCTCTCCAATACCTCATTAAACCCTCCAGTATCGACTGTTTATTTGCTTATCTGTGTGTTTTGGCTTTTTTCTGTGATGCGGAAAAAGTCGATAAAGACCACTTTGGGATACTTCAAATGCAGTTACTATTATGGAGTTAATAAAAACTTAATCAGGAGGTTGCCTACAGCCATAGATGTTTGACTTGGCACTAATTAGAGACTATGGAAGATAATTTTTTTTGTAGACCATGCAACTGTGTCATAGGGGACAGTTATAAAGTAACATTTTAAGATTCCAAACAATAATGCAAGCATATACCATAACTACTCAGTGGTACTAGTCAGTGGTTAACTGAGTAGAGGCATTATTTAGAGCATTTAGGTTAATTAAATGTTTGTATGCAATTGTAAATGTTTTTTTTTAAATAGCTAAACATAGCAAATCTTACCTTTTTTAATAAATATCATTTTTTGTAATAAGGGAAAGAGATGGGTTGTTGCTATTTGGTTAATTTTCAGAAGAGTTCTTCTTGATTTTTCCTATGATCCTTCCAATGTGTTCTTGTTTGGAGAATAGTTGTAGAGTATAATTTAGTTATGATGACAAATTCAAGTTCACATTTTAAGAACATTTTAACATAAACATCCATCAAGGAATTGTAGATTGTAAGTGTTCCAGAGGGAATACAAAGTCATCGCCAATGCCAATAACCATTGA
The DNA here is from genome assembly GCF_033978785.1 of Entelurus aequoreus. NCBI lineage: Eukaryota > Metazoa > Chordata > Actinopteri > Syngnathiformes > Syngnathidae > Entelurus > Entelurus aequoreus. The sequence continues at coordinate 23,923,259 of NC_084733.1, forward strand.
TCGCTGTTTGCAATTACAGCAGGCGCTGTCCTTTGATACCGTTTTGAGAAAGGACACTGACAGGCCTGTCGGTCCCTGCTCATTAAAACATGAATTAGTTCGGAATGTTAATCTGATGCAGGAACAGCAGGTGAACGCTGTTTGGGGCCTAAGATGGACCTGGACGGTGACTGTATCATGTTCTGTTCTTTTAGGAAACTAGACCCCACATCCCAGAGGGGTTGACCCATTCAGGGCCAGAAAAGTCTGTATGTGTGTGTGTGGGGGGGTCTCTGGTGTGCCTTCTCCCAGGTTTCGCGGCGCTAGGTTGGGGTCGCTCACATTGGGTCTGAAACCTTAGAGATGTACCGCGGCTCAGGTGTCTGGCTGAAGGTTAGCTGTTGCGTCCATGAGGGTGACGTAAAACAAAGGACTCTTGGGAGGCGGGTCTGGTTACGTTGCGGTCAAAATGATCATGAAGTAATTATGTTAAATGCAAACAAGAGGATGTAGAGCAGGGCTATTCAACTACATAATGAAGAGGGTCGCAGTTTCAAGAGCCCACGGTCTCAGGGGCCGGACTTCAAAATGTGGATGTTTCTTTAGAGAGTGCCTACGCATGTGATGTTCCTTTGAGACTCTGTTTACTTATTCACAAAGTAAACAAATTAAATTTCACACTTCACTGTCAATTAATTAATTATTCTTCCCTCGCTACTTGTTTCCAGCCTGTGCAGCTAGACAGATAGTTAACAGCATGAAGAAACAAAAGTTACGTTGTGTTGATTGATGTTCCTTCTTTTAAATTATTTTTCTTCCTCAGTTTTATTACTTTATATGTCTTCCTTTATTTAGGTTTGTAAAAGTGAAAATATAAACATTACAAAAGTATAACGGCCATTGTGTATTTTACATAAATAATGTCCATTGGGAAGAGTGGATCGTGAGATCGACAGGCGGATCGGTGCGGCGTCTTCAGTAATGCGGACGCTGTATCGATCCGTTGTGGTGAAGAAGGAGCTGAGCCGGAAGGCAAAGCTCTCAATTTACCGGTCGATCTACGTTCCCATCCTCACCTATGGTCATGAGCTTTGGGTTATGACCGAAAGGACAAGATCACGGGTACAAGCAGCCGAAATGAGTTTCCTCCGCCGGGTGTCGGGGCTCTCCCTTAGAGATAGGGTGAGAAGCTCTGCCATCCGGGGGGAGCTCAAAGTAAAGCCGCTGCTCCTCCACATCGAGAGGAGCCAGATGAGGTGGTTCGGGCATCTGGTCAGGATGCCACCCGAACGCCTCCCTAGGGAGGTGTTTAGGGCACGTCCGACCGTAGGAGGCCACGGGGAAGACCCAGGACACGTTGGGAAGACTATGTCTCCCGGCTGGCCTGGGAACGCCTCGGGATGGACGAAGTGGCTGGGGAGAGGGAAGTCTGGGTTTCCCTGCTTAGGCTGCTGCCCCCGCGACCCGACCTCGGATAAGGTGAAGAAGATGGATGGATGGATGGTGTATGTTACATAAATAAAATAGAAGGTTTAGTGAAGTGAAGTGACTTATATTTATATAGCGCTTTTTTTAGTGGCTCAAAGTACTTTACATAGTGAAACCCATTATCTAAGTTACATTTAAACCAGTGTGGGTGGCACTGGGAGCAGGTAGGTAAATTATCTACACAACGGCAGTGAGTAGGATGGCGGAATCGGGGATTGAACCTGGAACCCTCAAGCTGCTGGCTAGGCCGCTCTAACAACCGGGCCACGCCACCCCAATACACACAGCAAACATTAACAGCTTAGGTATAGCTTTATTGCCCTTTGCTAGTCAAATTCAGCGCTACATGTATTTAACCAGTTTTGATCGCCAGAGGTAAACAGCCAAAGCAACACAACCACAAATACAAAAGACATCATAAAGTCAGCAATTTCAATTAATTCATACTTTGTTGTCCAGTCGCGATTTATTTTGATTTTTTTTTAGGCTCAATAGGGCTATCTTCTTCTCATCCCACTGCTGCTTCATTGTGACACATATGCTTCGCTGTTGCCCCTTGCGAGGTGGCGGGAGTACTGCATACATGAGCAAACTTGTTTTGAGTGGTTTCATCAAGCCTATTTTGGTGTTGTTTGGCGGGCCAAATTAAAAGCTTTGGCAGGCCGGTTGTGGCCCGCAGGCCGCCAGTTGACTAAACTCTGATGTAGAGTGTGCATACCTCTGCTAAGGCTTAGTGACCTATAAAGGTACTTGGTATTTGTCACTTGAACAGCGTACAGTGAAGAAAATGTTATGAAGTGGAACTACTCATAATTAGAACAACAGGAATGGAATACTGTCACATAAATATATGTACAGTTGGGATATAACGTTAAATGGTATTAATGATAACGACGATAAAACTCACGATGGTTAGTATTACCGTTTTAAAATAATTTTATCTAAAATTTGTGATTGATCACTGCACTTTGAAAAACTGATGTACCGTGTTGGTGGCAACGTGCTAGCTTAAATGCTAGCATGTAAACAAGAGATATAACAGCTTTCCCCATTAATAAAATGACCTACAGTATATTAATCTAAACTTACATAAAGACATTGCTGTCTGAGCAATTAGGCTATTTCAATTGTGCACATTGTTCTAAGAGAGCACAGCTTGTAGGTTCAGAGTGATTGTTCTATAATCAAAGAAATACGAGACGGAGGTGGTTTTATGGTGCGTTCAAGGACAAATAAATAATAGTAATAGATTTTATTTGTTACTCACCTAATTAAAATAGATCTTAAAGTGCTACAGCACAAACCCTTATTTAAAACAATAAAAGCTTAGCCGTAAAAACAGATAAAATACTACGACTAAAACACTATCAGTGAGGCATAAAATACACAAAACATGCAAAATAGTGGGTTTTTGAACAGTGTGTCTATTTTAGTAATTAAAAAAGATAATAGAAGATTTAATTGCATGTTTAAGTACCAATATTTTTTAAGCACATTTAACAATACGACAATAATGGTAATAACCATGATCATTTTGGTCACAATAGCCGTGATATGAAATTATCATATCGCTTATTGTTACCCTAATTGGTGCTGAATTTACAGCATAACTGTGTTTTTCATATTGTACTCTCAGGTAATTTATTGTGCTCATCATGTAAGTTCTCGTTCCTGTTCTATGTCTAACCGTCACAATGCCATAACGATGGGGACAAAACTATTATTTTTGCATGTGCAGTCATGCCTGGCCATCTTGTCGTCTGGACACGTAATCCTTTGCCCTTGCACCAAACTGCACATATATTTTGTAACTTGTGTACATTTCTTTCCATGTCCACATTTAATTGAATGGATCTTGTATACTGCTGCTGAATGCCTTGAATTTCCCTCGGGATCAATGAAGTATCTAACTATCTCTCTAACCCGCCTGGTCCAAGTTCCGTCCAAGGCTCAAACCTAGGTCCTCCGAAAGAGAGCGTGAGGCTAACTAAAATCCGGAGTTGTCAACTCAATGTCCAGCGCAAGCTCATCAGGTGTATGTTTGCATTACGGCCAATGTGCAGTTAGTCTCTCAGTCCACCTTATGTAATAATGTGGTACTTTTTGGGTTACTGCGGATCTGCAAGAGAGAAAGTGCTAATGCCTTAGCATGCTAACAGTGTGTGACGTAATAAGAAAAATGTGTGTGTTTGTTCAAGCAGGCCTAAGTGGCGCTGACCAGGAAAAGCTCCTGCCTCAATAAAAAAAAACATACAAAAAATAACGACCAGATTGGCAGTAATAGGACTAATGTGTCCCTGCGCACTGTAATTTGATTTCAATCTTCCTGCAGCGGACAGACTGTTCCCAAGAGAGCGTCGGTCTTTGTCGATATGGCTCGCTGCTCATGGTATTGATCCCACAGCAATAAACCACTCGGACCATTCATAGGACTCCCCTGTGCATTTTTAGCCATCACAATGGGGACAAAACTATTCTTTTTGCATGTGCAGTCATGCCTGGCTATAGATGGCACCAGAACATAGCCTACTTGCTAACAAATATATGAACAGACAGAAATACGGCACAGTGTGATTTTTTTCCCCCACCATTTGACTCACAATGAATGCCACATGTGAGGATCGGTTCACTTATGTTGTCTTTTAATGTTACCTAATAGTGCCCCAGGCGCTAGGTACTGTAGCATTAGTGTAAAGCCATTCAGTGCTTTCAACTGCCATGTTCTTGTCAAAGTGTACACGGTTGATTGCAGAAACTGTTGGTCACCACAATGTGCTTGGGCAAAAAAATGAAAATATGGTGACCCATGATTTCTTTTACCACTCATAGTAGCAGTTTACCCTTAAGGGAGGTCTATTTTTTACACTATATTGCCAAAAGCATTTGGCCACCTGCCTTGACTCACATATGAACTTGAAGTGCCATACCATTCCTTTTGCAGCTATTACAGCTTCAACTCTTCTGGGAAGGCTGTCCATAAGGTTGCGGAGTGTGTTTGTAGGAATTTGCTACCATTCTTCCAAAAAAGCATTGGTGAGGTCAAACACTGATGTTGGTCGAGAAGGCCTGGCTCTCAGTCTCAGTTCTAATTCATCCCAAAGGTGTTCTATCGGGTTCAGGTCAGGACTCTGTGCAGGCCAGTCAAGTTCATCCACACCAGACTCTGTCATTCATGTCTTTATGGACCTTGTCATGTTGGAAGAGAAAGGGGCCCGCTCCAAACTGTTCCATTAAGGTTGGGAGCATGGAATTGTCCAAAATGTTTTGGTATCCTGGAGCATTCAAAGTTCATTTCACTGGAACTAAGGGGCCAAGCCTAACTCCTGAATAACAACCCCACGTCATAATTCCTCCTCCACCATCCGCTGACCCCTCTCTGTCCGTTTACGTGGCCTACCACTTCATGGCTGAGTTGCTGTTGTTCCTAAACTCTTCCATTAGCTTATAATAAAGCCAACAGTTGACTTTGGAATATTTAAGAGCGAGGAAATTTCACGACTGGATTTGTTACACAGGTGGCATCCTATGACAGTTCCACGCTGGAAATCACTGAGCTCCTGAGAGCGGCCCATTCTTGTAGTTAAGTGTAGTTATACTGAAAATAGAAGTATTAATTTAAAAAAATAAACAAATGAAATTAAAATAAAAAATTATAGTTTAAAAAAAAATTGAGAATAAGAAATAAGGTAATAAAAATGAAAAGAAATTAAGGAAATAAATAAAAATACAAATGCTTAAAATAGGCTGTAGTTTAAAATAAACAGCTGAGTCTGTTCATTAACTGTAACAGAAATAATCCAAACTGCTTCGAGACATACACATTCTGCCTTGACCTCAATACACTGCCCCCTCCTTTCAGTTTTTAAGGGTTATTAAAAAAAAAAAAAGACGATGACTCAGACGTGTGAGAAATTATAATTTTTCTTAAAATTATTCCTGCCACCACAGTTTTGGAGTACAACACTGTCCTTGACTCACTCCTATGCTCCGTGGTCGAGATTGTTGCGTTTTCACCCAGATCTCATTAAAACTTGAGGCGATGGATTAGTCCGCGCTAAATCCACACACGTGTCGCAGATGACTGATTTGCCAAAGGAGAAGAAAAAACATGAATAAACCCTCTTTGTATTTTCCAATTAGGCTTTGTTAATCTCATTGTTTTCTATTTTTTTATCCAAAGTACCAAATGGTGCAATTGAAGCTAAAATGTGTATTACAGTATATTCATGGTTTTACTGTAGCTATGATAGTGTAAGTGGTTTACATATAATATTCAACATGATTTTGAGTGAATTTACAAGGGAAGATTTCGAGATAATGAAATAGATCTGTTTGTTTGCGATGAAACATTCAAGTAATACATATTAAAAAAAATGTAGAGACCAAGTCAGTTTAACTTGGAAATGTTATCCTTAAAAGAATATATGGAAAATATATGTATTAATTAGGGTAGGTCAGAATAAATGATTAGGTCATTATTGATTGGTAATAATTCTGTTAATCGCATGGAATTCATTGATTGCAGCTGAAGCAAAAAAAAGCCCACTACTTTGCTGCAACCAGTAAAGGTGCAGATAAGTCCGTCTTTAACAACATACCACTTTATTCTCAAATAGATTTCAATGTTAGGTGAAAGATTTATTTTTTTAAAATGTTTATTCAAAAGTTTTTATTTTTTTATGTTTGTATTCTAAATATATAAAAAAATATTGTATGGATATTAAGCTATAATAATTATTTGACATTAAGAAAAAAATGGTTTATCTAATACTATATTTTGGTATCGACTCGAATATAAGACGACCCATCTTTTCATCAAAGCCCTGTGCTAAGTTGTGCTGCAGTGCTCAGAAGCTCTCTACCTCTCCACTGCCCTCCACCAACCTCGCTCACACCCTCCCTCTCTTTCCCTCCTTGGAGTGTTGATCGCCGACAGCATGTCTCTTCTGCTACAGAAGTTCCTTTTTTTTCTAACCGGGAATTCCAGTTTTTGTCCTTCTTTCCTGGCGTTCCTTCCTTCTTCCAACGACAGCGATCGCACGACAAGCCTCTGTTTGCAATACGTGCACAGGCTCATCAGAGAGCGCGGCAAGTTTTTATGTTCCGTGATTCAATCAAATTACACCACGGCAGAGGGACTCACCTACAAGCTACAAGAAGGATCCCAGAATAAGTTTTATTTAAATGTTTACCATATTTAAAAATCATCTATTTCATATCGATGATACCATTTACAAATCACTGATGTAAATTGTGTTACACATTGAGAAAAGGAAGTGTACATATGTGTTAGTAATTGTTATTAAATGGAAAAGGGGTAAGATTAAATAAGCTTTGTTCTTCCTTCTTTTCAGACATGTTGTAAAGAGAAATTAAAATATGTAGAATATGTGATGTATCATATTGAAACTGTATACATGTTCGAAATAAACTTCAACCTACCAACCAACCAATATTTCAGGGTTCCTTATGAGGAAACAATGTATTTAAATCCGTAAACTGCTATAAAATTGCGAGTTATTGTGATGTTTAAAAAATGCTATGTTTTTACCAATTTTCCCAGGAGATTTCCCATATTTTGAAATGCAAATGTTGATGCTTCTTTTAGACACAAGTAATAAAGGTATTACCGTAATTTCCGGACTATAAGCCGCTACTTTTTCCCCTCGTTCTGGTCCCTGCGGCTTATACAAAGGTGCGGCTTATTTACGGCCTGTTCTTCTCCGACACCGACGAAGAGGATTTCGGTGGTTTTAGTACGCAGGAGGAAGACGATGACACAATGATTAAAGACTGACTTTTCATATACCGGTAGGCTGGTTATTTTGATAACGTACAGGCGAGCACTTTGTATTACTTTGCACCGTTGTATTATTTGTACTCTGCACGAATGCTGTTCGCCATGTCAAAGATGTGAAAGTTTGATTGAATGATTGAAAGATTTATTGTTAATAAATGGGACGCTTTGCGTTCCCAAACAGTCATCTCTGTCCCGACAATCCCCTCCGTGGTAGCAGGAACCCCTATATACTACGGTAATTACACATCAAAACCCTGCGGCTTATAGTCGGGTGCGGCTTATATGTGGAGCAATCTGTATTTTCCCCTAAATTTAGCTGGTGCGGCTTATAGTCAGGTGCGGCTTATAGTCCGGAAATTACGGTAGTTCAATCCCCTGATAAATAATTATGTCGCTACTGGTCTGACGTTTCATAAAAATTATGTTAAAAAAAAACAACTTAAAGCTTTGTCCAGCTGTCTATTCATGTTAGTAAATCGCCAAAATGATTCCCAAGCGCGGCCACCGCTGATGCTCACTGTTCCCCTCACCTCCCAGGGGGTAGAACAAGGGGATGGGTCAAATGTCACCACACCTAGTGTGTGTGTAACTATCAGTGGTACTTTAACTTTAACTTTAGCTAAATTTTACTGCAAATGAATATCGACTCCAAACATACGTTATCGGCCTGCTTGACTACTAATAGTCAGTATCGGTGTTGACTGTCTGTCTGTGTTGGCCCTGCCATGAGGTGGCGACTTGTCCAGGGTGTACCCCGCCTACCGCCCGAATGCAGCTCAGATAGGCTCCAGCACCCCGACGATCCCAAAAGGGACAAGCGGTAGGAAATGGATGGATGGATGGGTATCTACCCTGAAAAAAAACATATCTGTCAATTTCTATTATTAATTCTCCTGTTTGGTTCTCCCCTTTTTGAATGGCTAGTCTGAATAAGTAGAGGAGACTAAAATTAAAGATTAACAATTTATTCTACAAATGGAGTTAGTACAAACAGTAGCGATACCATTGCTGAAAAGAAGACCGTGCCCTACAAAGTCTGACAAGTTCTCTCTCCTGATTGTCCCTCTGCTCACATGCTTTTGTGCTCCTTGCTGCCTTTGCCTGGCATAGTTGTTTGGGCATTGTCAAATGAAACATAAAGTTAAGCTAAGCATGTATTTTATAAGGCTCCTTGTTTCACCATCAAAACCAATTAAGATACTGTACTATGTGTGTGTATTTGCAAAGATCTTAACAGACAGTGTACTTGCAAAGATCTAAACACACAGTGTACTTGCAAAGATCTAAACACACAGTGTACTCATCTTGTTGTGTCCTTGAACAGAACAAAGTGAATAGAGAGTGAGAGTCCCTGTGCATTTTCCACTGAGTCTGTGTCGTGACTGACAAGAAGAAAAGCTCTTTTGGGTAGACGTCTTATTGCGCCACCTGTTTGTTTGCATTTAGAAATCTCTACATTAAGAGACAAAATAGTCTAATTTGAGTTAGCTTGGTTTGATAATCTAATAAAAACAGTTGACCGTCTAAAAAGCATGCTCCAAACTTTTTTCCACCGATAGCCACACACAAAAATATATCTTATAAAAACTGTTGGTTTAGATGTTGCTTTGTGGACTTGGGTTCCAATTCCATATATGTGCAAAGACTGGTTTAAGTATCCGTCTTTGTGTGGACAAATTTGATGCAACAGGATGGACCAGTGACTTTGGTTATTGCCAGTGAACCCGACACATGTTTGAAACTGGACCCCATCTTTACATAAGAACTGTCAAGCTGTGTGTAACACTTATTTCCACTGCCTGACTGATTCATTAGCTTCAGGCTATGATGTCACTGTCTACCACAGAATTAGATTCCATGTGTTGACAGGCGCTAGATGAACTGTACTAGATCTCACCCCCACTCCCCTCTTCCCTTAATCCCATTTGCTTTTTGCCACCGCGTTTCATTATGATACCGTCAGATTTCGCCACCTTGTCGACAGAGTCCAATAAACCTGTTACGATTGCTCAGATGATTGAGCGTAGCCGTGCGTCGTGAGTCGTGAGTCACTCGTGCCGCCGTGATGAAAGACTTTCCATTACTGCCAGGGACGTAACTGCCTTGTTACCCGGGAGTATGCGAGGCTAGTCTGCGGACGGCTGGGGGTCACCGCTGGAGTGGCTGCACTTAACTGGCAAGCTGTACAACTCATACCAGACTCTGCCAACATCCTGTTTTGTCTCTTTTACACCTGTTGCCTTCCAGCAATAACTTCAAAGAATGTTCTCCACTGCTAACATTACTGTCACAATTGTACAGTCTACCATGCTAGGTTAGCCTATTGTATGGAGGAAAACAAAAAAACAGCTCCCACGTCTATAGTTGACTGACAGATAGTCGCCAGAGCTCCAGGCTTTTGTTTTATCATGTGTAGCAAAGCTCTTTTTTTTTTTTTTTACCAAGTAGTAAGCATATACACTAAGCGGGGTCATTTAGCTACTCACTTAGTTTCCTTTATGTCATGAAAACCTGGATCTTCAAAGTCCCTTTAAGTTTCTCTTCACTCAATAGTGGTGCACACAAGTAAGAGAGATGATAGATTTTCCTACGTTTAGAGCTCATAAACACACGTTCCAACGTCATTAAAGAATACATTTTGAAAAATACCAGGTGATCTAATGTTGACAACATTTCAGTTGAGTTAATTTTCAGTTTATTTCGAACATGCATACGATACAATGTATCGTGGGAAACAAAACAACAGCATGGACAGGCAAACTCTTCAGGCCAAGACTCAGCTGTCTACCTGCACCTCAGGGAGAAACAGCACTTCTTTGAGAACAAAAATGTACAGATTCTGGACAGGGAGGACGGATAGTACGAAGGAGGAGTGAGGAAAGCCATCTATGTCAAGGTTGAAAAACCATCCCTGAGGAGGTGGTCTGCGACACCAACTATCTCCCACATACAACATTGTCCTTTCAACCATTCCTAAAAGACTCTGCAATTTAGCCTCTGACAAATACCAGGAGTTTTAAACATTCTGGTTACAAAGGTGACCAGAATGCCATTTGTTTACAACTGAATGGAATGCTAACGTGGGGGATCCAACTATATTGTACTGGTAGTAGTCGATCCCCAACAATCGTTCTGCCACACAATACCTCAATACCAACGAGGGGAAATTACACTTCAACGACTGTCATTCAACAGACTTTGACTGTAGGATTACTCGTTTGCATCAAAACCCATGCACACCCTCATGGTTTTTGGAGTATAAATATTTGTGATTTTGTCACCAGCCGCTAGACTACATCTGACCAATCTAAGTCTATGAGCATAAACTGATGAAGCCTTCTCTGATGAGAGGCGAAACGTCTTCTAAGACAAACCAAACAGTCCAGTTGCGATCGATTGAACGCCCTAAGATTATTTAGGATAATCCTTCCTAGCACCATTTTTAATAATACTATTTAGGATGCCCCATGTTGCTGTCATATTGTTTTTTATTTCCGGTCCAATAATTGACTGTAATATTATTTTCTAAGTGTTCGAGTATGCCAGTTAGCTTGTTCTTATACAGTTTGGACTTGTTTTCTGCCTCTGTAGATATTTGTGTTATAAATGTTCTATGTAATGTATTCTTCTTGTTGCAAACATTTTTCAGTCCTTTTATCATCCATGGTTGATTATTTGTCTTTTTCTTCTTTCTAAGTTGTTTCAGTGGACCAAGTTTGTCATAAATCATCTCAAAAGTATTTTAAAATATATATGCATCATCTGCATCATTTTCACCGTATACATTGTCCCAACTTTGATCCCTCAGATCATTTTTGAAAGCTGTCATACTTTGTTCTGTGCATATTCTTCGAAAGTATGTCTTTTTGTCATCAATGTTCCTCCTCTTCTAGTTTCCAATTATGAAAACTGGCAGATGATCACTGATGTCAGATTTTAGCAGACGACTTGTGGTATTATTAACAAAATCAAATAATTTCCCTTGTGGATCAATAAAGTTTGTCTAAGTCTAATGTCTAAGTCTAAAATCATTGGTAATAATATTATCAATAAGTGTGATTTTGGAATATAAACTCAGGCTGTACATTGTGTCTATAAAGTCATCTATGGACTTTTGTTTGTTAGGGTTCAAGAGGTCAATGTTGAAGTCTCCATATAAGAAAGTTATTGTTTGGCTGATTTCAGTAAAAGTTACCTTTAATCCAGTTCTCAAACATATCAAAGTTTGATTAAGGTGATCTATATATACAACTGGTCAGTACTTTCTTTGCATTTTTCATGACATATTTCAATGGGTATACATTCTAAGATATTATCAATAGCTAATGACATATTTTTTACCACTTTGTAGTTTGTTCTTCATCACGTCCACAGCTACTCCCCCTCCGTTCTTGTTGATTCTGTTGATATAATTTAGTTCATATTCTTCCAGGTAAAAATCCATTCCTTTTTTAGCATCTATCCATGTTTCTGAGATAGCGATAACTTTAAAGGGTTTGTTGAATTGTTCCAAAAAATGTTATGTTGTTGTAGTTTGCATACAAACTTCTGCTGTTTCCTCAAGTCGTGTGCTTTCTTGGCGATTTCAGCATTGCATTTAGTTAAGAACTTATTTCATAGTTCTTGATCTAAAAATGATGTCTACAGGTAAAATTCTTCCTAGAGTAAACACCATAGTGATTTAAGGCTTGTTTTCTCACGAGTTTCAGCACATTTGTGGGTGGGTCTGCATCAGCTTGCTGACATCACCTACAGAAAAGACTGTAGGAAATTTCACTTTCCGTAGTATGTCTTTTGGTTGCATCCCTATTCCAAATCATGTTTTCTGGGAGAATTTGAAGGAATTAGAAAATATGTCTGCCAGATGTATTGTTGCAGCTTGTAGCAATACAACTAAAGAACTAAAGACTGCATAGATTTTCAAATTATGGGAATATGAAGAAAATATCGAATCGACCCGCGCAACATGTGGTGGACCAAGCGAGAGTAGTGTAATGTGCAGTGATCATTTAATTATTCTGACTTTTAAGAAGAAGTTTTGGTCAGAGTTTGGATGGGGTTGGGGGAAGACTCAAGCCAAATGCGATCTTAAAAATCAGGAGCACTCCCGGGGGGAGAAAGACTGAGTTAGAACCCGCGGAAAAACGAAGAAAGAAGAGCAAACTAGGCGCTCAAAAACGAAACAAATCAATCAATAAATCAAAGTTTATTTATATAGCCCTTAATCACAAATGTCTCAAAGGGCTGCACAAGCCATAACGACATCCTCGGCTCAGATCCCACATCCCAAAAAGAAAGTAAGCTGCTAGTATGCTATTTTGCATTCTCTTCTATTGATGTAATTATGAAAAAGCATGAAGAAACACAGGCTGTGGTGACCATGGTAGAGCAGGGAAGTCCGGAAATGGCAATTAGGTTATATATATTTTTTTGTGCATAATGTTAACCATATAAGTTTTGAAGTATCGATAATCATAGACCAGGGTGACAATAACATGCAATTAAGCAATCAAAATAAGAGTTTTACATGCAATTATCCTCTGTCTATGTGGGGAAATGAGCTCCAGTTCTGTAGATGACATCAGACCGGTAGGTGGCATTCCATGTGCAGTTGGTTGTCTTATCGATTACTCAAAAACTAATTGATATTACGGGAAATCAATGCCAGATTATTTTTTTAAGGAGAAAAAAATACATAAAGAGAACTTGTTGGTCATCTGGACGCTGTGGGTTCTTTAAGCTTTCTTCAGTCAAATGTTGCAAGTGTTTAATGAAGGCTCTTAAAATCAGTTTTACTGCTCCAAACATAAACTGATAGAGAGAGTAGTCTTGCCTATGCTAGTAAATGTAAGCCTATTAGAAAACTAAAACTCATTCAAAAGTTATTTTGAAGACTTAATAATACGGCAAGAAGCTGAATACCTGTAGTACCCTGTGGATTAATAGTTGTCTGTCGGCTTTGTCCAATTATTTTGTACCCAGGTAACAGTCTTATTTTGGTCTCATTCAGGTTTTTTCAAAAGAGAGATAAGAGTGTCATTTTGCTGATCATCCCTGTTATAACAACGTGATTGATTTTTTCCCATTTTATGCTACATACCTATATTGGTGTGGGAATAGTAAGCGAGCTAACTGTACGTTTACGTGGAATTTTTTAGTAATTAGGCTAAATTAAGTGCATTACCAGTGATGGGCAGGCTACTTGGAAAATATAGTAAGCTAAACTACAGGTTACTCTCGATTAAATGTAGCTAAGGTACAGGGGAAGCTATCCGCAGAGAATTGTAGCAATCTGTGTGTTCAAAACACAAGCTTAGGTTAACTTTCAGTTTCGGTGAACAATGCCCAAACAACTCCGCCAGGGAGGGGCAGCACGGAGGACAAAAGCATATGACCAGAGGAACACCCTAGAGAGAACGTGCCGGACTTTGTAGGGCACAAACAAAATAACCTGGGAAGACTTCACCCTTTAAAAGGGGAGACAAGACCCAAGCAAGGCATTACAAATTTTAACACAAATCATATTGAAAAATGTCGTGTTTTATAAAACTGCTCTCCATGGTAGTTTTTGCACAAGAGATGCAGTTGAAGGTGGGCTTGGCCTGGAGGAGGACTTCGGCATATAAGTTAGACCGCCCAAAAACGGCGCATCCTGAAGAGACGGTCAGAAAGCAGCTTAAAGATGGTCTGTAAAACAAAATCCATGCAACATTTGGACCACAGCACCACTATTACATGGTATGTTGACCACATGGAAGTATTTTAAATGTAGAAAAAAAAATCACATTATGACCCTTTTAAAGCAGAACAACACAGGGTTGGTGTGGGGAAGTTAAGCTACATCCACACTGCTGCAACTTCTGTGGGCAGCATTCATTTGTTCAACATGGCAAAGAAACAAAAGTTCCAATTAGAGATTTTCCCATTACAGTAAAAAATGAAATAACAAGCAATAAATGAATTGGTAGTTAATTTCCCCATGGTCGATGAAGGGAATTTAGTCGAATGCTTGTAGTCTCTTATCTTATTATCTGCTGCATGATGCCTGGGGGCATATTTGCTGATTTTTTGGGGTGAAAATCCAGTAAATATCCCCACTCAGCGGTACTGCACGAGAACACTTTTCGAAGTCGAGTGATGTTTAGAGTGCGGGTGGGGAATAATTTCAGTGGAGGTTGTTTTCAGGCTGTTATATAAAGGTGAGTCAGAGAAGCATGTGCTCAGCAGTAATGACAGCCCTTGCCGCCCGCTTCAATCAAACTTGGTTGATTGCTCGACACCTTTTCACCGTTTCTCCAAACACACAAGCTGAATTGGATGGAGTGAAATGTGTTTGTTACCATGCAAAACACAAACAGAACCTGCTGGGATACTTAGTTTTTTCCTCTTCCTCTTACAAACCTTCTTTTTATTGTAATTATTGCTGGGTTGCACCTCCGGCTTTCAGGCAGTGGTCTAGAGTCCCATTAAGCTGCTGTTTATTTACCTGCATCAGTCCAGATGTGGGTGTATTTGTGTTTAGAGGCAAATATGTAAGTGATCCTGAAAAAAATATTTCAAATGGGATGGATTGGATTTATACACTCTTAAGAAAAATGTAAACCATTCATCATCATCACAAAGACGTTTCGCTCGCTAGGACCTCAGTTCATTGGACACACACAGATTTAGAGAAACTAAGATTGGAGGCACATTATGTCCTTACATCTGGAGGGTTCCACAAATGTAGCATTAATCAGTGAAAGAAGTTGGATTTATCGCTCAGTAACGTATTTGATTGACATATAGTACAGTGCAGCTGTGATCGTGACGCTAATGAAAAAAAGGATAAGTTTGTTTACAGTTGATTTCCTACTACAAATATTAGTCTCATTTACAATTCATGTCTGCAGTTATTTTTATTTGTGTCAAGGTCATATTTTGTCTCATTATTGAGCTATAGATGTCTCTGTTCTTCTTTATATGCTGTTGAGCCTACGAGAGATCTATTAATCAACTTTATTAATACTATTAAGGATATTTTCTTGATGCTAACGAATAGCACCAAAGAGGCTATAATGTGGTCATCTGTGTCGAATAAAGCACTTGGCTTTCCTGCACAACAACTAAGCTTTTAGTTTCTGTTCTGAAAATCGACAATGAAAATATGGTGGATTGGACCAACAATCACAGTATTTAGTACTAGGACTTAACATGACGTTAGTTCATTTGCACAAGCAGGTCTTCGTAGATATATTTAGGCATAGCAACCACAAAAGAACACAAACTAATGCAATCTCTTGTCCTTTTTTACGTATAGTTCTGCTGTCAAACACTAATTATATAGCATAGAATAAACTGGATTGCATCATAGAAATGTTCAAACAAACGTTTTACAAAGTGATCGCTGCAGACACGAGCATGGTCCGATTGTATTCCACAAGATGATGAAAGTGATTATTTTTAAGAGCCATTCCCTTCGACTCACTTTCATTTTTTTCCCTGACTTTGTTACTTTTATGAACCACTTTATTTCGGGACTCTATGAAAGCTCTTTCCTATCTCTCTATTTGCGACTGGAACACCTAAGAAGAGAACAGCAATAAAGCGTTTTCTGCTCAAACTCTACACTCACTCTCACTTGTTTTAATCCTATGCTCAGATGCTTCACTTCTAGTCACATCATACCTTTTGTAGTGGCAGTTTCTAATACTTGGCACTGTGTGGGATGCAATAGTTTAGGTCAGGTATATTCATCTTAAATGTTTTGGGGGGCCCACATTTCCAGAAAACTAAAGACCGGGGACCCGAACTTCTTTCTTTCTCTCGCATCCTTTACAGTAGACATTTGATTGTGGTCTATTTATTTTGTCAGAGTTACAGGAGTTTCTGCAAAAAAGCTAGTCAAAGACCATCTCTATGAGTCTAGTGTTTTTAAGAATCTTTTGCAAAAATATGAGTCTCTCCCAAGTTTTTGGACTGAACTCACGGGCCATCAGTTGAATAGCCCAGATGATGAAAAAGGAGGGAACAAAAATGGAACCTTAAGGAACACCACTACTGTGACTAAAGAAGTTGACGACTGACTGAAGTAAACAAGCTACAGCAACACCTTTGTTACATAAATCACATTGTGACAAAAAATGTGTAACTCTCAAAAAACAGAAGACTCAAAGGGATGCCTTGAGCGCCTCAGTTATGTAAACCACAAAATTGGAGCCCAATGTTATGTTTGCTATCAAGGTTCTTAAACTGAACTCGGGGGGCCGGTATGGTGTCATTCCCCGGCCGAATTGGGCCCCCAGACCGGCAGTTGAAAGACCCTGATGTAGCTTATATCTTGATGGACATAAATGGACTGTCTGTACTTCTATTTTTAACCGTGTTGGATGAAGCGTGTTTTATTTTAATACTTGCAGAGTGTTTTCTCAGCACATTCACCTGACGTCCCACTGGTATTACCTTCATCAGGCTGTGTGTGTGCGTGCGTGTGCGTGTGTGTGCGTGGTTCGGTTGGTTGAACCCTGCTACTGAATGGCCCTTTATCTAATACATTGTGGTTGTTTATCGCCATCTATTTGCCAGTGTTACCTGTGTTATTGTAGGTGTATGGCGACCTGCTTATGGTTGTGGAAACATTGGGAGGAATGCTGACCTCTCCAACTGCCATCGCTTAGGTACTTATTGCGTGACACACAAATAAATGGGGGGAACAAAGGGAGTGTGTCACCACGCAGACCAACGTGATGGGAGAAAAGCTGGCTACTTTTCAACCGTGTGTAACTGAGCACCCTTCCTTATTTCCCCTCCTCTTCATCCCCTCAAGATGCTGGCACATTGAGACCACATCAATTAATGATCAGCACGCTCACTTGTTATGCGCCACTTGTTGTTGGTGCATTTTAGGGTTAATAAAAAGTTATTATGGAACGTGAGTTCTGGAATGTGAGCGTCAAGTTTCCCCACTTCTATCCTCAATGCCAAAACGTCCATCTAAGTTGATGAGCAGCGTATGTAAAATGGCCACGCTTATCACTAATCACAAACGGTGTTTCATGACACGCTAGTCATAGTAGCTGGCGAGGACTCATGGAAAATTCACGTCGGGGATAAGACCTTTAAGTGGGGCTCTGCAGGCAGGACATACCAATCTTTTGTTCAGCTTGTTATAATTATCACCTAAAGTCCCAATAAAACAGTTGTTTGAGCTTGATACATTAACGTCATGTGTGTTTAACATGTCTTGAGTGAACACTGATGAGTTTAGGGCAAGATGAACAGTATGCCAACAGAATAAAATAGGTTTTCCTGGCTGGTCCATTAATTTTATAGGCTCTTGTATTATGTCTTAATCATAAAACGGTGTTCTATAAGCATGATTTCTGGCAGTATTATGACATATATGACATATCAGATAACTACATATTGCAACTTTGTATTACTTTATAAAACCTAAAAACCCTTATATAAGCACGAAACAACTTTTTTGTTCTGTATAAAAACCACAGACACAAGAAAAAGTCAAAAACATAGTCTAAAACCAGGTACATTCAACTAAATGATTTTGGCGGCCACCTTTCCAAAAAAGTTAGAAACCAGCAGAGGTGGGTCGACTACCAAAGCACTGTACTCAAGTAAGAGTACCATTACTTTAGAATAATATGACTTAAGTAAAAAGTAGTCATCAAAATAATGATTTGATTAAGAGTAAGTATTCCGTGAAAAAACTACTAAAGTATTGAGTAACTTATGAGTAACTTCTGATTTATTTAGTAGCTATTTTTAGTGGTTTAGTGGCGTGCACGGGCGTGTGTGTGTGTGTGTGTGTGTGTGTGTGTGTGTGTGTGTGTGTGTGTGTGTGTGTGTGTGTGTGTGTGTGTGTGTGTGTGTGTGTGTGTGTGTGTGTGTGTGTAAAACATAAAAATCATATACAATTTACTGCAGCATAGGGCTGGGCGATATATCGAGATATTTTTAAACAAGATATGAATTAAGAAAATATCGTAACGTCGATATAATATTTCAGGTTAAAATGACCAAACGCCAC
This sequence comes from Entelurus aequoreus, assembly GCF_033978785.1. Classification (NCBI taxonomy): domain Eukaryota; kingdom Metazoa; phylum Chordata; class Actinopteri; order Syngnathiformes; family Syngnathidae; genus Entelurus; species Entelurus aequoreus. Next base: position 23,941,552 of record NC_084733.1, read on the forward strand.
TTATTTTTTGTGTTTCTTGTTCTGCCCCGCTCCCCCTCCATGGGCTACTAAACCCCTCCCCTTCCTCCTTCCAAGATGTGCTTGCATGTATAAGAACATCCATGGTTGGTTGGTTGTTTACTATGATGAGTCATGATTGGTTAGTGACAGGCCAATCAGAGGCAAGATAGGGCGGGTCATCGAACCAGGAAGGGAAATCACAAAGTGCCCGCCTGCAAATGTATTTTTTTATCTGAGTTTGATACATTTTGTATTATTTGCACAGCTATGTTATTTATTTTATGTAGAAATAATATTTTTCTATTTTATTTATGTTATGTAATTCTGTATTACTTAAACAGTTTATTTTATGTGCTGTTAATACCCATCTTGACTAACTGGGTTAATAAAAGTGCCACTGACTGTTTATAGAACAGTTGTCATTCACTTCAATTTTACTGAATGTCGCTCAAAAATGAATATCTTTATATGTATACTTTCACCGAAAAATATATTGTCATATATATCGAATATCGAGTTTAAGTAAAAATATATTGAGATATACTTGTTTGTCCTTATTGCCCAGCTTTACTGCAGCATGTTTTCTCTAGTTGGAAGTGGAATTCCTTTCGGCTGAAATGTGACCATTTCTCCCGACACAGATGACAGCACATAATATAAATGTTCTTTTTACTAGTTCGAAAGTAATCATTGAAGAGTTGTGCTGCCTTGTCTGAGGTTGTGTAAATTTTTACAGTCAGTAGGTTTCTATGCACTAAATTAGTCTGATTTGTCATATAATCCAGTTCTGTCTATTTTCACACGTACATGTGAAGTTTAAGTTGCCATGCTCTTCTCTCTAATGTAACTGTTGGCTATATGCAGTGTGCCTCTCATACACTAGGGGATGATTGTGGTTATTTCAGCATGTGGAAATGTAAATACAGTCAAAGAAGAGAATGCTACATGCTAATAAGCTAGCGCTAGTAACTTTCAAGCTCCGGCTCTAACAGATAAGTAGGACTTTCCACTGCTATGTGGTGTTGTTGGTAATATTTTAATGTGTTTAAATGACATTTGTGGTTATTATGATCATCAAAAACATACAAGAAAATCTATATTTTAGTCAACTGTTTTAGGAGGATTCTGTTCACTAGTTCTCTCAAACAGCCGGCCGGGATGTGCTGGTGTCATGTCACAGAATTGAAGTGTCTTCTTTGGGAACATTCTGACACTTATTAAAAACAAATAGGTTTCTATTTTATCATATACTTTAAAAATACTGGCCTATTTCAGCTTCTATTTGGTGCTTTGTTTGGCGTGAACAACAGTCCCTCACCACCAGCTTGTTGTTCGCCAGGTTCCCAGGCTCCGTTTGATTGGTGGGATGGAGTCAGGCGTCACTTGTCACTGTAAAGACAAACTAATAAATTTTTGCAAGCCTTGATTAATAGATTATGAATAATTATGATATATAAAACAAAGTAATGATCAGAATTAAACTCTTTGTAACAAAGTAAAAGTAGCGTTTCTTATTCACAAAAATACTCAAAGGTTGCATTAAAACTACTCTGACAAGTACAAATGATCAAAAACGTTACTTAAGTAAATGTAACAGACTAAATGTAGCACATTATTACCCACCTCTGGAAACAAGAAGCCCAAACTTTTCCCTTCACTATTAATTTAATGTGTATATTCCAGAGAACCAGTGTCCTCCACAGTAGACATTTGATTTTGTTCCATTTATTTTGTCATAGAGTTATAGGAGCGCTCTACTGTTTTTAAGGACTTTCTTCAAAAAATATAGTCTATGACAGCATTCTATTTTTTTTTAAGAATCTACAACAAAAATGTGAGTCTCTCCTAAGTTTTTGAGACTGAACTCATGGGCCACCAGTTGAATAGTCAAAATTATGAACAAGAGAGGACCTGAAATGGAACCTTGAGTAACGCCGCTTTTATAACTAAAGAAGTTTAACAAATGACTACTGACTGCATCTGAAGTAAACAAAGTACAGCAACACCTTAGTTACGAAAATAATGTGTAACTGTCCAAAAGGAGAGGATGCCTTGAGGAATACCTCAGTTATGTAATTCACAAGTTTGGACCGTGTTCTATGTTTGCTAGCAAGATTAAAATGTCAATGCAAGGTTCTCCCAATGTGTTTATAGTAGCCTAAGTTCCCCTATACAACAGGAGCACGCTGGTGTTTTTTAGAAGATTTGCTGCAAATATTTTTGTCTCCCAAGTTTTGAACTGAACTCGGGAACCGGTATGGTGCCATTCCTGGGCCTGATTTGGCCCCCGGGTCACAAGTTGAATAACCCTGTTTTAGACTGTGCAAAAAAATCTATCCCAGTTCACATAACCCAGCAAAAAGAACAATGTGTTATGCATGCCATCCCAGTAGCAACTAGCAAAATATCCTCCAAAACTGTTAAAACTGTAACATAGACCAAAAATGTTATATTAAATATTTAAATTTTCAAGCTACAAAATTAATTGTATTGTCTTCAAACAAATGAGTCTTTTTTTTAGTTTTCCCTTTAAAAAAGGCAATCTTCAGTTAGTTTGCGAGCACTTTAAAGCAGTAAAAAAGTATACAATTAAAGTAAAGGCTTATAAGGCCAGTAAATGTTTATTGTCTTGCTTTAACATCTTGTTTATGTGACATTGAGTAAGGCTGTTTAAAACCAACAATGCCTATTCCTCTTTACCACACGGTGTGCCACACTGCAGCACAGTTGTGATTCACAGCTTGCTGAATCATTACACACTCGTCATTGTTGTCGTTGTTGTTGTTGTTGTTGCAGGCGGCATTTTTTAAGGCTTAATGGCAATTGTTCAAAGTGGCTGGCTGACACTTGAAGTGGTGGATTCAACTGATTGTAACAAGACAAGCAATCATAGTTTTAAAAAAAATAAAAAAAAGGCACTTGTGTTGCCAGCCTAATGTGCTTTGTGTCACAATAGGTTGTTCATTGTTGGTGCACCACACAACATTTTAGTATACACTTAGCTAACTTGTTTTAAATGTATCATAGTAATTTGTCATTAAATCTAAAAATTTAGATCCTTTAAATACTGTATTTTTTCTGTCAACATTACAATGCGCAGTACTGCCACCTTCCAGACTGGAGTGGAATGAAAATGTCCGCTTGTTAACGTGCTACAAGCGCAGGGGTGTCCAAAGTGCGACCTAGTGGTCATTTGCGGACTGTGGCACTTCTCTAAAAAAAAAAAATAAATAGCAAGTAGAGTAAAAGAGCAAACAGGTGTATTGTTACGGAAAAAGTTAGACGTGTTGACCGTGACGCTAATAAACAAAACTGACATTCAGGCTGTTTTTTTCTTATACTTAATGTTATGGAAGCATTGTTTTTTTTTATTTTACATTAAATTTATTAGCAAAAAATATTTTCACCCAATATGTAAACATAAGATGGCAACAACATTAATACATGGTGTGCGCTTATCAATACTATAGAGTAGGGATGTAACGATAAACGGTAATAAATGATAACCATGATAAAACTCTCTTTGGTTAGTTTAACCATTGTGAATTAGAATTATCAAGAAACCGTGACTGCTAACCGCACTTTGATAGCGTCAGCTTACTAGCTTAGATGCTAACATGAAAACAAGAGGCATTAACGTGTTTCCCAGTAAGAAACAGCATAAACCAATCTAAACTTAAACACATTACAGTCTGAGCAACTAAGCTTTTCAATTATGCACATTGAACCCACAAGCTGTGATCTCTTAGGACAAAGTGACCTATCTATATGAGACGAAGGTGTTTTTACAGTGCGTACGGTGTAAACAGAGTAGGACGTCTGCCAGAACACTTATCAGTGACGCATGAAAAACTCAAAACGTGCAAAATAGTGGGATTTCTGACAGTGTGTCTATTTATTTTAGTTATTAAAAAAAATCTAAATATGTCAGTGTGTCTATAACTACTTTTTGAACACATTCAACACTATGATAAGTGTGATCATTTTGGTCACAATAACCGTGATATACATTTTTCTGGTTCCTGGAACTAAAGGTTCCTGTAGAAGTGTGTGGTTTGTTTTTCCACCACATTGCAGAGTTCAGGGTAGTTTATACAAATCAGGCTGATATTGAATGGAGGAGTGGCTTAGTGTATTTCTACACTATCATGTAAATAAACAGACAACATTAAGTCACAGTTCTTTTACTAAAGTCTAAGTAAATGAAATACAAAACAATAATATACTAAACGATATCATTAAAAAAATAAAGTGTGCCGAATTGTTCATAAAGAGTCAGGTTTTTGTCCGCAATGTCCAACAGTCAGAAAGTCGTCCCCTCTGTATATGATGAACTCATGAGGGTCAGGTGATTCCTTTTGGTCCATTTCAGCTGTAAATGACAATATATAAATGATAAATGTCATTATCTCATGCCGACAACATGAACACGAACACGTCGCTTTAGTTTGTTGGTATTAGTATTTTCTTCACTAGGGTTGGGGCTAATAACTACACAAATAGAGTGTCACTGACTACTCTACAACATGTAATAAAGTAAACAGTTAATAGTTGATGTTATTTACCTTTGTTCCATTGGTGTATTGCCTCCTTTATTTCACAATACTCCAACGAAGTCAGAGTAGTAAGCAGCTGAGGTCGTTACTTCAATCCACCCTTGTAACTTCGCGTGTTGAAATGAAGTTTGAAAAAAATGAAATAAACAACATTAGACTGCGAATAGTTTAAAGTTAAAGTACCAAGTCACACACACATATGGTGTGGCAAAATTATTCTCTGCATTTGACCCATCACCCTTGATCACCCATTGGGAGGTGAGGGGAGCAGTGAGCAGCAGCGGTGGCCGTGCCCGGGAATCATTTTTGGTGAGTTAACCCCCAATTCCAACCCTTGATGCTGAGTGCCAAGCCAAATGGGTCCCATTTTTACAGTTTTTGGTATGACTCGGCCGGGGTTTGAACTCACAAACCTACCGATCTCAGGGCGGACACTCTAACCACTAGGCCACTGAGTAGGTTAAAAAACGATTACAGCTGAGTAAAAACACTCCAAGAAAGTTTCACTGATCAGCATTGTTCAGCACGAAGATGCCCCACAAAAGTTCCTGTATGTCGAAAGTTCCTTTTGTTATTCTTTATCTCCATTGTCAAGTTTGGTGTAAAAGACTTGTACACAAGAAATAACAAATAAACAAGTCGCCGCGCATATTCTGATGCCGGTCGTGTGTTTGAAAAATAAGTTTTAGGAACGCCCCCAACTGTGTTCAACCAATCAGCGTTCGAAACCACAGCCCACCCCCGAAAAGGTTCTGGGTACGTCCCGAAAGTCCCACCTTGCAGGCAGGAACTCCAAAAGGTTCCTGAAGAACTAAATTTACCCAGGTAATTTTTGGTGGAAACACAGGGGAAACTTTATTTACCAAGGTAAATGGGAAATGCGGTCCTCTCCAAGGTTTCTCATAGTCATTCACATTGACGTCCCACTGGGGTGAGTTTTCCTTGCCCGTATGTGGGCTCTGTACCGAGGATGTCGTTGTGGCTTGTACAGCCCTTTGAGACACTTGTGATTCAGGGCTATATAAATAAACATTGATTGATTGATTGATTGATTGAATGTTCCTGTAAAAGTTCCTACAGTGGAAAAGTACCTATCACCTGCTGTCTCCTATCACTGTGCTGCCCATAATGTGTTAAAGCACACAAGTCCTTTTTTTCAGTCTGCTGTATCAGCGATGTGGAAGCATTTGCTCGCTTGCCATTGCCTGATGCAGAAAGTAAGCGGAGCTGTCATGCAATGACGCAACTCTGCTTCACTAAAGTAATCGCGAAAAACTCTCCCCGCTCAAGGTCCGGTAGCCTTCAATCTTTGTTTTCGGGTTGTGCTGAATTCACAGAGGACTATTTCCAGTTTGTGGGACTGACTGACTCTCAGCGATACTGCACATTTAATTAAGATTATAGTCAAGATTCCTGCAAGCAGAAGGAGATAGTAAGCAGGAGTGGCGGTGAAGATATCGCACAGAATGACCTCTTGAACCACCTAAATGCATTTAGACAGGAAGTGTATAGCTTAGTATAGGGCTGCACAATTCATTGGATTTTAATCATGATCACAATTTTGGCTGCCACAATTAAATGAGGGTTATCGATTGATTGAATGATTGATTGATTGATTGAGACTTTTATTAGTAGATTGCACAGTACAGTACATATTCCGTACAATTGACCACTAAATGGTAACACCCGAAGAAGTTTTTCAACTTGTTTAACTTAAATCAATTCATGGTATCGTTGAAGATATTGACATTTAAAAAGCATATCATCATGCACTTTCACAACCGCGGCGGCAGAGAACAATGCTATTGAGTATCAGAATCAGAATCAGAATCAGAATCAGAATAATCCTGAACACAAAACTCCACCATCATGCCGAACTGAAATATTAAAATTAGTAGTATTATTTACAATAACAAACTTTTCACAGGGTTGCTGCAACCGATCGCTTCGTTTCACCTCATTTCACTCGCTTCACTTCCGTGGAGTCTCGGCGTAGTGTCGTGTCACTGGTCTGTCCTTCACTCACCTGCTGTGAGACTGAGAGTGTTAAAGACGGGAAGAAACTTGTAGCAGGAGATTTGTAAAACCATGTTGCCACAGCTTGTTTATAACATATTGTCGTTTGTTTACTGGGATGGTCAGTCGTCCATTATTTAATTGCTAACTTTGTCAGTGGTCCCAGTAACGCCAACACTAGCATTTTTTGAGTTGTCAGTGAGGCACGAAGCTTGTGTATGAGATGTAAGAGATATCGCTCCTATTTATTTTTGTTGCCCAAACAGTTGCATTGAAGAACGAAGCTTGTTTATCTTTATTGGCCAAACTGCTTTGTGTTTTAAATTGATATTTAAAAAGCAAACACCATGTTTTTTTTAAATTATTTGTGGGTTTTTCATGTCACAAAGTTGTTACTTTAAAAAAAACAGTTCATGCGACTTAGCTTTTTGTGAATGTTTTGCGATGTATAGTTAAGTCCTACATGACATTTCTGCTATATCTCTTTATAGATCTGTTCAATACAGTATGTGTACCATCTAATTAGGGATGTCCGATAATGGCTTTTTTGCCGATATCAGATATTCCGATATTGTCCAACTCTTAATTACCGATACCGATGTCAACCGATACCGATATATACAGTCGTGGAATTAACACATTATTATGCCTAATTTGGACAACCAGGTATGGTGAAGATAAGGTCCTTTTTAAAAAAAATAATAAAATAAAATATGATAAATAAATTAAAAACATTTCTTGAATAAAAAAGAAAGTAAAACAATATAAAAACAGTTACATACAAACTAGTAATTAATGAAAATGAGTAAAATTAACTGTTAAAGGTTAGTACTATTAGTGGAGCAGCAGCACGCACAATCATGTGTGCTTACGGACTGTATCCCTTGCAGACTGTATTGATCTATATTGATATATAATGTAGGAACCAGAATATTAATAACAGAAATAAACAACCCTTTTGTGTGAATGAGTGTAAATGGGGGAGGGAGGTTTTTTGGGTTGGTGCACTAATTGTAAGTGTATCTTGTGTTTTTTATTTTGATTTAATAAAAAAAGGACAAAAAAAAACAAAACAAAAAACGATACCGATAATAAAAAAAAAACGATACCGATAATTTCCGATATTACATTTTAAAGCATTTATCGGCCGATAATATCGATATTATCGAACATCCCTACATCTAATCATCCTAAACTCATTCTTACGCCCTTGAATGTTTGCACAACATGCTGCTTTGCCTGTCTCCTTGGAGTCGCACTAGCAGGACTAACAACTAATAGAGCCAAATAGAGACTGGAGGCACCAGTGCCAACATTTCTAGCCAGTGTTCATGCACCCGCTCGATTTGCGCATGCGTATGAATTCAGGAAGCGCGTAAATAAATTATTCATTGAAGGAATCGTTTACGAGTTCAATTGTTACACTAATTAACAATATTTTTGTATTTTGTCATTTAATATACATGTTTAAGGGCCTACTTAAACCCACTACTACCAACCACGCAGTCTGATAGTTTATATATCAATGATGAAATCTTAACATTGATGCCAATACGGCCGGGTTAACTTATAAAGTGCAATTTTAAAATTCCCGCCACACTTCCGGTTGAAAAACTCCTTTGGATATGATTTATGCGCGTGACGTCACAAAAGCAACGGAAGTGGTTGGACCCCATCAGACCCGATAGAAAAGCCTCTTGTTTTCTTCGACAAAATTCCACAGTATTCTGGACATCTGTGTTGGTGAATCTTTTGCAATTTGTTTAATGAACAATGGAGACTGCAAAGAAGAACGTTGTAGGTGGGATCGATCGGTGTCTTAGCGGCTAAGTACAATACTGTAATATCTGTGATATTTGCATTAGTGTACTGTGTCTTTAAGGGTTTGGGGAACGCGCATGCGCGAGTGAGTTGGCGGAGAACTTGAGTGTGTGTGAGCGTGAGTTTTGGCTAACAGCAGCTCGTGTATGTGTGTGCGTTACTTTTTGAACTACAACCAGTTACCGCTTGTTAATAAAGCGATTGAGCAGCGCATCCTCGTCTGTGTGACTCCTTCTTCACTGCGGGGCATTACAATACTTACAGCAACACAACAAGGACTACTTACCCTGACGCCTAGCCGATGCTTGCCGCCACACCCACGGATGAAGTCCTTCGTCACGCCGTTGATCGCTGGAATGCAGGTGAGCCCGGCTGTTGATGAGCAGATGAGGGCTGGCTGGCGTAGGTGGAGCGCTAATGTTTTATCATAGTTCTGTGAGGTCCGGTTGCTAAGTTGCTAAATTAGCCTTAGCGTTGTTAGCAACAGCATAGTTAAGCCTTACCAGGCTGAGAATTTTTAACCGTGTAGTTACCGTAATTTATGGACTATAAGCCGCACCTGACTATAAGCCGCACCAGCTAAATTTAGGGGAAAATACAGATTGCTCCATATATAAGCCGCACCCGACTATAAGCCGCAGGGTTTTGATGTGTAATTAGCGTAGTATATAGGGGTTCCTGCTACCACGGAGGGGATTGTCGGGACAGAGATGACTGTTTGGGAACTCAAAGCGTCCCATTTATTAACAATAAATCTTTCAATCATTCAATCAAACTTTCACATCTTTGACATGGCGAACAGCATTCATGCAGAGTACAAATAATACAACGGTGCAAAGTAATACAAAGTGCTCGCCTGTACGTTATCAAAATAACCAGCCTACCGGTATATGAAAAGTCAGTCTTTAATCATTGTGTCATCGTCTTCCTCCTGCGTACTTAAACCACCGAAATTCTCTTCGTCGGTGTCGGAGAAGAACAGGCCGTATATAAGCCGCACCCTTGTATAAGCCGCAGGGACCAGAACGAGGGGAAAAAGTAGCGGCTTATAGTCCGGAAATTACGGTACATGTACATGGTTTAATATTATTGTTGGTCTTCTGTCTTTCCTTCCAGTCAGGGGTTTATTTATTTTGTTTCTATCTTCATTTGAGAACGACGCTAGCACGTTAGCTCAGTAGCTAAGTGTGTCACCGATGTATTGTCTTGGAGATAAAAGTCACTTTAAATGTCCATTTCGCGTGCTCGACTCTCATTTTCAAGAGGATATAGTATCCGAGGTGGTTTAAAATACAAATCCGTGATCCACAATAGAAAAAAGAGAGTGTGGAATCCAATGAGCCAGCTTGTACCTAAGTTACGGTCAGAGCGAAAAAAGATACGTCCATCACTGCCTCTCAAGTCCTTCACTGTAACATTCCTCATCTACGAATCTTTCATCCACGCTCAAATTAATGGGGTAATCGTCACTTTCTCGGTCCGAATCTCTCTCGCTCCATTGTAAACAATGGGGAATTGTGAGGAATACTAGCTCCTGTGATGTCACGCTACTTCCGGTACAGGCAAGGCTTTTTTATCAGCGAGCAAAAGTTGCAAACTTTATCGTCAATTTTCTCTACTAAATCCTTTCAGCAAAAATATGGCAATATCGCGAAATGATCAAGTATGACACATAGAATGGATCTGCTATTCCCGTTTAACTTTTAAAAAATCATTTCAGTAGGCCTTTAACACTACACACAATCAAATGCATGATTAGGTCAAGCAGGGGTGTCCAATAGATGAAGCACGGGCCACCCACGAAAGGTGGCTGTTTTTTTAATGTATTTTCTTTAGGGCTGCAACTAACGATTAATTTGATAATCGATTAATCTGTCGATTATTACTTCGATTAATCGATTAATAATCGGATAAAAGAGACAAACTACATTTCTATCCTTTCCAGTATTTTATTGAAGAAGAAAACAGCATACTGGCACCATACTTATTTTGATTATTGTTTTTCAGCTGTTTGTACATGTTGCAGTTTATAAATAAAGGTTTATTAAAAAAAATTTAAAAAATTGCCTCTGCGCATGCGCATAGCATACATGCAACGAATCGATGACTAAATTAATCGCCAACTATTTTTATAATCGAATTTAATCGATTAGTTGTTGCAGCCCTAATTTTCTTTTGAGCTAAGGCATCATGTAATGAGAAAAGTGTCATGATCCGTTGCTCGGATTATGTTTAGTTTAGTTTTGTTCTATTAGTTCCACTACCTCAGTTCTGTTTTCAGCACCCCTGGGTTTGTGTTTTGGTTACCATGGGTGCTGATTAGTTTCACCTGCCTCTGATTAGTGTTCGGCATGCTCACCTGCTGCTGGGCACTAATCAGAGAGCTACTTATTCACGTTGTGCGGCACACTCTGTCTGGTTTCCTTGTTTGCTGTAAGCAACAGTTACGTTGGTATATTCCTGTTTTCCTTGCTCATGCTTCCTGTGCTAAGTGTTTGTCTTGGCTCCCCGTGCGATTGGCACGTGTGTCTTTGTTTGTTTCCGGTATTTTTGTATTGTGTATGATTTATGAGAAATAAATCATATTCTTACCTGCACGCTTTGTCCGGAGTCCCGTCTTGCATCCTGGGAGAACGACCCCCGCAGTGAGATGCGACCCAACCGTGACAAAAAGGCTGACACTAAAAATGAACAAAAATACTAATATTTGTCTTTAAATATATGTGTAACATTTATTTAGCCCTTTTATTACACTGTTTAATTACAAATCACGTGATGACGTCACATCCAACCTGTCCCCATCCCCCGCACCCAAACACTATTTTACCTAACATAATGAATAATTGTGATCAAATATGGTGATTTCAGTTTGACAAAAATAATTGTGATTATTATTTTGGCCTTAATTGTGCAGCCTTAGCTTAGTGCATCCATCCATCCATCCATCTTTTTCCGCTTATCCGAGGTCGGGTCGTGGGGGCAGCAGCCTAAGCAGGGAAGCCAAGACTTTCCTCTCCCCAGCCACTTCGTCCAGCTCCTTCCGGGGGATCCCGAGGCGTTCCCAGGCCAGCCGGGAGACATAATCTTCCCAACGTGTCCTGGGTCTTCCCCGTGGCCTCCTACCGGTTGGACGTGCCCTAAACACCTCCCGAGGGAGGCGTTCGGGTGGCATCCTGACCAGATGCCCGAACCACCTCATCTGGCTCCTCTCGATGTGGAGGAGCAGTGGCTTTACTTTGAGCTCCCCCCGGATGGCAGAGCTTCTCACCCTATCTCTAAGGGAGAGCCCCGACACCCGGCGGAGGAAACTCATTTCGGCCGCCTGTTCCCGTGATCTTGTCCTTTCGGTCATAACCCAAAGCTCATGACCATAGGTGAGGATGGGAACGTAGATCGACCGGTAAATTGAGAGCTTTGCCTTCCAGCTCAGCTCCTTCTTCACCACAACGGATCGATACAGCGTCCGATATATATATATAGCTTAGTGCAGTCCTTCTCAAACAGTGGGGCGGGCGGGTGCCATGCCAGGAGGGGCGTGTGTGTCCTCGGGGAACATGCTTTTTTATTCTGTACCAGAATATGACGAAGCGAATGTAGTAGAAGTAGGGGAAATAATCGATTTTTAGATGCATCGCAATTCGGACATTGACCTCAACGCCAACGTTGAGGTCTGTTTTCACATCGTTAGAAATACTATTCCAAATTTTAGGAGCATAAAACTGAAACGCAGTCTCACCATGTTCTATGGTTATCATAATTTTCTTCTACGCCATTGCTGTTCCCCTTTTGTTGTGAGCTGGCAAAGAGCAAAACCGCCTAGTGCATGATGTTAATGGTTTGAATTTTTATTATTTGTTTGCTTTTTTGCAAAGATTTTTGTTTGACCTCTAAATTGTGGTGATTCTGGGATAGAATAATATAGCAATGCGTCAATTCCTGTCTCCAAATGAGCGAAAAAGTTTGTTGATCCTGCTGGTTTATAGTAGTGTTATTGTGGGCAAGATATTGTGATAATATTGTGTCACACAGGGCTTCTCTGTACTTATCATATACACTATATTTCCAAAAGTATTTGGCCACCTGCCTTGACTCACATATGAACTTGAAGTGCCATCCCATTCCTAACCCATAGGGTTCAATATGATGTCGATCCACCGTTTGCAGCTATTACAGCTTCAACTCTTCTGGGAAGGCTGTCCACAAGGTTGCCGGGGGTGTTTATAGGAATTTTTGACCATTCTTCCAAAAGCGCATTGGTTCCTTCTTTATTATGCATTTTCGGCAGGTGCGACTTATACTCCGGTGTGATTTATACTCCAAAAAATATGGTAATCTCCCACGGCACACCAGACAATATGTGGTTGTAAAACACTGATGTATGGCTTAGATGCAGCTGCTCGGCCAAGGAAATCCATTCCATGAAGCTGTCGGCGTACTGTACGTGGGCTAATTGGAAGGTCACATGAAGTTTGGAGCTCTGTAGCAACTGACTGTGCAGAGAGTCGGCGACCTCTTTGCACTATGAGCTTCAGCATCCGCTGACCCCTCTCTGTCAGTTTACGTGGCCTACCACTTCGTGGCTGAGTTGCTGTTGTTCCCAAACTATTCCATTTTCTTATAATAAAGCCGACAGTTGACGTTGGAATATTTAGGAGCGAGGAAATTTCACGACTGAATTTGTTGCACAGGTGGCATCCTATAACAGTTCCACGCTGGAAATTACTGAGCTCCTGAGAGCGGCCCATTCTTTCACAAATGTTTGTAGAAACAGTCTCCATGCCTAAGTGCTTGATTTTATACACTTGGGGCCGGGCCAAGTGATTAGGACACCTGATTCTGATCATTTGGATGGGTGGCCAAAAGCTTTTGGCAATATAGTGTATGTTATGTTATTGTTATGTGTATTTATTCCAATAGCAGAAGGGTGGTTGTAATGGTTAGTTCCAATTAAATGAAAAGGACGTGTGACAGTTCATCACAGTGTGTTCCCTCATCAGAACGCCACATTCACTTTGCATCTTTGAAAATAAGACCCGTTTTTATCGCCACATGTGGGCGACAGCACTGGAAGATGGTCGGCCCGGGCGACGAGAAGCGCCACTGATTTGTCAGCCAGCCAGCTCTCCCAGTGGCCTTTTTCTCTGCCGCCCTCCTACTGAGCTGCTTGATTGAGTTCACATTCGTGGAAGTCCAAGTCTGTGTCCGTGGGGATGATACATTGCAGGAATACATCAGCTGGCTAAAAGGATGTTGAGGAAAGAGGAAATTACATCAAGATTTAAGGGAGGAGGAACAACGCCGGCCACTCAAGATTGCAGGCAAATAACAGGAAACTGAAGAATCCAATTTTAAATTAGCTGGCAAGCAAATGAAAGGAAGTAAGCAAAAGTCACGTCTGCGTCTCAGACAGAGGTGCTGCTGAATCACTTAATGTGAATATTAGCTCTGCCTCACAGCTCTTCACTAAGTCAGGGGAAAACAGACACATTATATATTTGAACTAGGCATGCTCCATATTGGCTTTCTTAACGATATCCAATATACCAATACTTTTCGAGCACCTCATTTCCGATACCGGTATGAACCGATACGGATACATGCAGCAGGTCTTCCGTCAACCTAATGTCAGGTCACAGCTAGTGTAATGAATGAACGAACACATTGTGTTTCTTTTATTGTGATGCCACTGGATGCATCTTTGTGCAAAATGAAACAAATATTGTAATGTAGTAAGTTTTTTATTTGTAACATTTAGTATCAACAAAATATTCACCGTGACCCGTCAAATAAAATAACATTTGTTTTCTACTTATAACAAGTAAGACATCTCAGTGTTTTGGATAGACTCACGAATAAGAAACCCAATTAAAAAGGCTATACTTAGGGTTGGCAACCTTTATTATCAAATAAGCCATTTTGCTTCCTCTTTCACTAAAACAAAAGCGTCTGAAAATGCAAGACATTCGTTTGTTTTATGTTTTTTTTGTATTTTACAGGCTATGGAATGTGTTCATACAAAATTCTGATTAATTTTTCTCCTGCGTTGTTTTTTAGTATGTACAGTCTAGGCCAAAAGTTTACGTACACTTGTAAAGAACTTAAAGTCATGGCCTTCTTGAGTTTCCAATAATTTCTACAACTCTTATTTTTTTGTGATAGAGTGATTGGAGCACATACTTGTTGGTCACAAAAAACATTCATGGAGTTTGGTTCTTGTATGAATTTGTTATGGGTCTACTGAAAATGTGACCAAATCTGCTGGGCCAAAAGTATACATACAGCAATGTTAAAGGCCTACTGAAATAAACTTTTTTTATTTAAACGGGGATAGCAGATCAATTCTATGTGTCATACTTGATCATTTCGCGATATTGCCATATTTTTGCTGAAATTATTTAGTAGAGAACAACGACGATAAAGTTCGCAACTTTTGGTCGCTGATTAAAAAAAAGCCTTTCCCCTACCGGAAGTAGCGTGACGTCACAAGCTGGAGGGCTGCTCACATTTCCCTATTGTTTACAATGCAGCGAGAGAGATTCTGACCGAGAAAGCGACGATTACCCCATTAATTTGAGCGAGGATGAAAGATTCGTGGATGAGGAACGTGAGAGTGAAGGACTAGAGTGCAGTGCAGGACGTATCTTTTTTTCGCTCTGACCGTAACTTAGGTACAAGGGTTCATTGGATTCCACACTTTCTCCTTTTTCTATTGTGGATCACGGATTTGTATTTTAAACCACCTCGGATACTATATCCTCTTGAAAATGAGAGTCGAGAACGCGAAATGGACATTCACAGTGACTTTTATCTCCACGACAATACATCGGCGAAACACTTTAGCTACGGAGCTTACGTGATAGCATCGGGCTCAAATGCAGATAGAAACAAAATAAATAAACCCCTGACTGGAAGAATAGACAGAAAATCAACAATAATATTAAACCCTGGACATGTAAATACACGGTTAATGCTTTCCAGCTTGGCGAAGCTTAAAAATGCTGTTGCTAACGACGCCATTGAAGCTAACTTAGCAACGGGACCTCACAAAGCTATGATAAAAACATTAGTGCTCCACATACGCCAGCCAGCCCTCATCTGCTCATCAACACCCGTGCTCACCTGAGTTCCAGCGAACGACGGAAGGACAAAGGACTTCACCCGATCATCCGTGCGGTCGGCGGCTAGCGTATCCAAGTCAAAGTCCCCCTGGTTGTGTTGCTACAGCCAGCCGCTAATACACCGATCCCACCTACAACTTTCTTCTTTGCAGTCTTCATTGTTCATTAGACAAATTGCAAAAGATTCACCAACACAGATGTCCAGAATACTGTGGAATTTTGCGATGAAAACAGAGCTTTTTTGTATTGGATTCAATGGGTCCCAATACTTCCGTTTAACTAGTGACGTCACGCGCATACGTCATCATATATAGACATTTTGAAGCGGAAGTTTAGCGGGAAATTTGAAATTGCACTGTATAAGTTAATCCGGCCGTATTGGCATGTGTTGCAATGTTAAGATTTCATCATTGATATATAAACTATCAGACTGCGTGGTCGGTAGTAGTGGGTTTCAGTAGGCCTTTAATATTTGGTTACATGTCCCTTGGCAAGTTTCACTGCAATAAGGCGCTTTTGGTAGCCACCCACAAGCTTATGGCAAGCTTCTGGTTGAATTTTTGACCACTCCTCTTGACAAAATTGGTGCAGTTCAGCTAAATTTGTTGATTTCCTGACATGGACTTGTTTCTTCAGCATTGTCCACACGTTTAAGTCAGGACTTTGGGAAGGCATTCTAAAACCTTAATTGTAGCCAGATTTAGCCATTCCTTTACCACTTTTGACGTGTGTTTGGGGTCATTGTCCTGTTGGAACATCCAACTGCGCCCAAGACCCAACCTCCAGGCTGATGATTTTAGGTTGTCCTGAAGAATTTGTAGGTAATCCTCCTTTTTCATTGTCCCATTTACTCTCTGTAAAGCACCAGTTTCATTGGCAGCAAAACAGGCCCAGAGCATAATACTACCACCACCATGCGTTGATTGATTGATTGAAACTTTTATTAGTAGATTGTACAGTACAGTACATAGTCCGTACAATCGACCACTAAATGGTAACACCCGAATAAGTTTTTCAACTTGTTTAAGTCGGGGTCCACGTTAATCAATTCATTGTAAGTGGCGTAAAGGTAGGCCTGGTGTTCCTGGGATTAAAGGCCTCACCTTTTCTCCTCCAAACATATTGCTGGGTATTGTGGCCAAACAGCTAATTTTTTGTTTCATCTGACCACAGAACTTTGCTTCAGAAGGTCTTATCTTGGTCCATGTGATGTCAGATGAAACAAAAATTGAGCTGTTTGGCCACAATACCGTTGGGGTCTTCTGTCATGCAGGCGTCTCTCTCAGAACACACACACTTACATACCAGACCTTTTTCTTGTTTCTCGCACTCATCCAAATTACCAGTCAAAACTCAGAGCTGAAATTTTTAAAGTATTTTGACTTAGTGCTTCTATTTTAGACTTCATGGCTCTGGTTATAAGATCTGGAAATGTTCTGGATTTTAATTTTAGTTAAATATCCCTGCAATGTACAATAAAACTGCACAAACATCTAGATAAGAACAAAGTAAAGTGCAACATATGAAACTATTGACTAGTCATGCCTCAGTGAGTGTATGACACACTCACTAGCTGTATTGCACTGATTCTGTGTTGCTGTGTTTCAGAACAATCATATGCCATCTACCGGATTAAAAAGTAATTGCATTTGACCTTCAAATGAATCAATAGTTAAGAAATTACTACACTTGACTTATACAATTATGAAAAGTCTAAACTGTGTATTATACTAGATGTATTAAAGGGAGACGCCTTCCTCCTTCATGATCGCATACTTTAACCAGCGCTTAAAAGTTACTGCAAATTGCATTTTTAAGATCTGATAGTAAATCTTAGAAATACATCCAGACAGGGTACATACTAGTTAGTTAGCTAGCCAGCTTATTGCTTTGTGGAGCGTTTGATGAGGTCATAACTCACGCGCCAAAATCCAGTCAATACCTTATCCAATATCATTATTGGCACAAAAAAAATGATACATATATGAACCGATATGTAATTTTTAGCAGACTGTTAGGGTAATATTTACCACCTTAAAGCAGAGTGGAATGCATAGGGTCTCACTCAACCGGCGTGGCGTAGTTGGGAGAGTGGCCGTGCCAGCAACCTGAGGGTTCTTGGTTCGATCCCCACCTTCTACCAACCTCGTCATGTCCCCGCTGTGTTCTTGAGCAAGACACTTCACCCTTGCTCCTGATGGGTCACGGTTAGGGTCTTGCATGGCAGCTCCTGCCATCAGTGTGTGAATGTGTGTGTGAATGTGGAAATAGTGTCAAAGCGCTTTGAGTACCTTGAAGGTAGAAAAGCGCTAAACAAGTATAACCCATTTACCATTTATTCACTTTATGTTCAAGGACAAAACATGATGAGCACACCCTGTGATTTTATCTTCGCAATTGCAGACACATAATATCTTATATGGTTTTGATGTTGCATTTGCCTCACAATACGAAGGTCCTGCACTGCAAAAACTGAAATCTAAGTAAGATTAAATATCTCAAATAAGGGTGATATTTGCTTATTTTCTGTCTGATAAGATAATTCTTCTCACTAAGCAGATTTTATGTTAGAGTGTTTTACTTGTTTTAAGGGTTTTGGTCCTAAATGATCTCAGTAAGATATTACAGCTTGTTGCTGAGATTTTATGACCTATATTGAGTAAAACATGCTTGAAACTAGAATATCAACTGATGCAAAGCTGTGTCATTAACACTCACAAGTATAAAACTACTTTTTTAAAGTAATAATTTCTTACTTCAAGCATGAAAAAAAAAATCATGATGCCAAGCGCATATCATTATGTCAAGATAATGGCACTAGCATTTACTTATTTAAGAATATTTTTCAACATATTGAGGAAAAAGGTCTAATTTTTTTTTCTACCAAGAAAAGTCCACTTGTTATTAGTGAAAATATACTTATTTTAAGGTATTTTTGGGTTCATTGAGGTTAACTAATTTTACTTGTTTTGGAAAGTCTTGACAAGCCAAATTTTCTTGTTCTATTGGCAGATAATTTTGCTTAGTTCAAGTAAAATACCCCTAATTTTTTTTTTTTTTTCTTGTTTTTGAACACTGACTTTTTGCAGTGTGGGTTTGATCCTTTGATCTTTCTGTGTGGAGTTTGCATGTTCTCCCCAAGACTGCGTGGGTTCCCTCCGGGTACTCCGGCTTCCTCCCACCTCCAAAAATATGCACCTGGGGATAGGTTGATTGGCAACACTAAATTGTCCCTAGTGTGTGAATGTGAGTGTGGATGTTGTCTGTCTATCTGTGTTGGCTCAGTGATGAGGTGGCGACTTGTCCAGGGTTTACCCCGCCTACCGCCCGAATGCAGCTGAGATAGCACCCCCCGTGACCCCAAAATGGACAAGTGGTAGAAAATGGATGGATGGGTTTTGATGGTGAAAAGAGGTGCCAGGAACGTGATAAAGCAAGAGTGGACGAATGTGTGTGGGTCCAAAATCACACACTTAGGGTAATTTTTGGTTTTGTTGGACAACGCCCAAACAACTCAGCTACTGAGAGGCAGCCAGAATAGAATAGAATATAATAGCTGGTGTTGCTACTGTTTGTACTTACTCCATTTGTAGAATAATCGTCAGTATTAATATTCAGTTCTAGTCTCCTTGCCTTATTCAGACAAGCCATTAGAACACAAGAACCTGTTAGGACATTAAAAAAGGGACAAACAAAAAAATAATCTAAAATTAACACAAACCGTATTGAACAATTGTGTGTATTATAAAACAGTGCTTCATATTTTAATATTATCCACAGTTATTTCCAATGGATTGGGTAGATTTTTAAAAAATGGTGTACGCCGCTTTCCGCCTGAATGCAGCTGCAACTGGCTCCAGCACCCCCCGCAACCCGAAAGGGACAAGCGGTATAAAATGGATGGCTGGATGGATGGATGGGTACATATTTGAGCTTTTGAGCTGTAGCTGCTGAGTGTCTGTATTTAGAACTGCAGGGGAGGGAAAACATTGCTCTTCCTTGAGGATGCTTTACATAGAGGTGAAAACATTGAAATTAATGTCAAGATATCCTTTTGTCCATGTTACACAGGAGAGATTCGAGGCGTTGTTTCGAATCTACGACGACCAGGCCACCTTCCAGATGTTCAAAAGCTTCCGAAGAGTCAGAATCAACTTCAACACACCGGAGGCCGCCGCCCGCGCTCGCATTGAACTCCATGAGTCTGAGTTTAACGGCAGGAAGCTCAAACTCTACTTTGCCCAGGTGACTTCGACCTATTCAGAGTTGAAGACAGAAATATTGCTTGGTTTGCGAAACATGTGGCAAGATGTAATTGATTTTCACGTTATCCCATCATAATCTACTTTGTACGACAGTATTATCAGTGCGTAATTATAAGAGGATTAAGGGTTTTACAGGCTTGGCAGTTAACTCACCTAGGTTTTGTTATTGTTGCTATTCCAGCCTGCTGCAGAACAAAGCTTGTGATTAAACACAAATCAATGTGTTTTATGTTCTCTTGAGAATAAAGGCCATCCCTCCCCTGTAGATGCAACACATTTAGGTTTGTAATACCTGTAGGTGCACTTTTACATTTTTCAGGGACAATTTGTTCCAAAATAGGATGATACGATATTGATATCTGATATCAGTCAAATATATATAGGAATAATCGGATAATATCAGGTTGCATCTAAAATCTCCAAAATAAACTCTGATACATGCAGTGTTTACTTGTGCAAAGCGAGACAGCCAGTTAACATTGAAATGTTCTCCAATAAGCACAGAAGTTTGGCCTTTTATTGTATTTTAGTCAAGTAGTTTATAAAAGATAAACATGATACAATAGCTGGTGTTGCTACTGTTTGTACTTACTCCATTTGTTGAATAATCTTCAGTATTAATTTTCAGTTCTAGTCTCTTTGCCTTATTTAGACAAGCCATTAGAACACGAGGAACCTGTTAGGACATTAAAAAAGGGACAAAAAAGAAAATTCTAAAATTAACACAAACCAAATTGAACAATTGTGTGTGTTATAAAACAGTGCTTCATATTTTAATATTATCCACAGTTATTTCCAATCGATTGGGTAGATTTTTAAAAATTGGTCCAGGGTGTACCCCGCCTTCCGCCCGAATAAAAGTGCTATAGGCTATGGACCTAGCAGCTACATAACAGCTAAGCACACGAGCTTGACATACGTATAAGTGTCCTTAATTGAACAATATTGCAGTCTTAAGTATCAAATAATTATAGTTGCTTGATACTTAAAAGATTCAAAGTCACAGATTCCAAGTCTCTAAGGCAGAAGCTAATTAGGAAGTATCAAGTAACAAATGTGTCCAAATCAATAAGCTTACTGTGTCATAAGCTTAACTTCATGAAATATTATTATGGAATAATTACTACTCAGCTTTAACTTAACGACCACATAAGTCCATTCCAGTAATACAGTATATAAATTTGTGTATTTCATACCAACCATTGTTCTCTGAGTAATTCCACTCCATCAAACCTTTTCTAACATTCCAAGCTACAAAATAATAAAAGTATGCATGATTTGTGTTCATATCGTATCAGATTAATATTGGTATTGGCCAATATGCAACGCTCCAATATCGTTATCAAATCAGATGGAAAAACGTTAGATCAGGAGACCCGTAGTTTGTTTTTTCTCATTTTCTTCTCGTTTATCCTGTGTCTAGTGTCAGTGTTGTTACATCAAATAGTTAAACAGTAATGAGGATGGAACAAAAAAATACATATATTGTTCATATTTTCATGATTGCGAAGTAGAAAAGTTACATTTTCTCCAATAATGACCTCTGCTGTGACTGATTAAATCACTGCGGCACCCCAACAAAACAACAGGCAGCTGTCATAATGAACTTTACTATCTCTCTCTCACGCACACGTGCGCACACACACTGCCTACAGAGCTGTTGTGGCATCTGTAAAGCTGAAGTCTATGGTAATGAGAATGCGATAAAGTACAAACGTTACCCAAGATAATGCAATACATTTTTTTAAATTAGTTTTTACCCATGTTTACCATATTTACCATTTATATTTATTACACATGCATAGATGCACAATATTTGTATATTTAGTTACAATTTTTAGGGATTCTGTTAGTAGGATTGGTCAACGTTTTGTTGTATAACCTGCAATGACAAATAAAATCTAATCTAATCTATATGTCTAATATATTTTATATTCCTAATAAGTTTAGAACAAAGAGCACAGTCTACCAAGTCAAATGCTATGTGTGTTAATCATACTTGGCCATTAAAGTTGATTCTGATATAGAGTAATTGTTATTAATTATTGGTATAATATATCATAGAAGGCTATTTTTAGACAAAGAAGTTCTTTGTAATCATCAATTGTTTTATTTATTATGAAATATATATATACATTAGAAAATGTATACTGGTATTGTATGAGCAAATAAAGGCCTCCTCTGTATGCTTGGGACTATCTGCAGGTGAGCACTGTGGTTGAATACTTATATGAAATACTTTCTGATCCATGTCATCTCTGGTTTTTCAAACAGGTCCAGAACGGCACCGAGGACATCGACAAGTCGTACCTGGCGCCTCCCCAGCCCGTCAAACAGTTTCTGATCTCGCCGCCCGCCTCGCCGCCCGTGGGCTGGAGTCAGAGTGAGGACGCCACGCCGGTCATCAACTACGACCTGCTGTGTGCGGTCGCCAAGCTGGGACCCGGTCAGTACTCCTGACAAAATTAATAATATTCACCTCACCAATGAATTTGCAGCTTAATCAACCTTTTTCTAAAAAAAAAAAAAAAAAAAATGTCACCAAACGTGAATGAAAACATTTATATGTTTGTGCTGGACAATCGCTTTAAACCGTCTTATCTGTTAATATTTTTTCTTATCGACCAAAAAAAAAAAACGTATTAAAGTCTCCTGTCCAGCCATGAACGCCCTGAAAGGATAATAGTGCTGGACTGTTGCCCTTGGCAACGCGAGGAGTCAGGAAGTGGCTCTCTGTCCATGAGATAAGCTTCAGTGTGCAGCACTGGCGCCCTCTGTCGGTGTTGCCGTTGTAACTGCAGCTTGTGTCGTCGCACGATGAAAAGCTTCTTGCACAGCCAATTTCCGCTTGTCTGCGAGCAGTCTGATCTTATCTCCATGGCAACTGTGATGCAATCTGGAGACTTTATTCTATTCAGTCTGTCATGCGTTGTCGTCTGTGCTTTGAATAGCTGTGCATGACCAGCCTTGAACACACAGGCTGACTAGATAATGTTCTCTCGCTACAATAATTCCACAATTGCAATAATGGCCGTCATTATTGTTTGTTAGCTTTCATTTCATTCATTTAAGGGATTTGCTAACGTATGAATTTTGTGCGCAGCTCAGATATAATTTATATTGTTATTATTATTTGTACAGATACTGTAGTGACTGTCTACTGAGCCTGTACAGCGTTATCATTACACTCCTCTTGTTTGTCATCACTGTGACTGTTCCGCAGAGGCTCTGCGAAACAAAACAAAACACACAAAACAAGTCAAGGAGAAGCAAACTACCCTTTTAAAGCCTCAATGTTCCACTTCCTTTTTCAAGTGGAACATTGCAAAAATAAACGCGCTGCAGGACTGCATGTATCAGAGCTTTTTTCAGAAATGTTAGATGCAAGGCAATACAGTGTCATCCGATTTTTTTTGCTGATAATGGACTAATATCAATATCGAGTCAGGACAACCTTAATTACAAATAAATTCACAAAAAAATCAAAGTGGAGACTTATTGTGTACATTTATCATCACTCCAATCCTAGACCTAATTGTTCACATTCTAGTTCCCGTGTATATGTAAAAGGGAACTGCACCTTTTTGGAGGTGTGTCTATCATTCACAATCCTTATCTAAAACAAGCGCAGATACTGTATGTTTTTATTTTTTTTATGCATTCTAACTTGTAAATATATGCTAGCAAAACAGCAATGAGCTAATGGGAGTCGCTGTATTCGGCTTATAAAAAGCTAAAAAAAAAAACATCCATTAACTGATGAGATATTTATATCTTCCCGTTTGGATGAAGAATTAATCATAATCCTCATTAGGGCTTGATGATTTTGCCAAAAATAATAATCACAATTATTTGTATTGATAGTGTTATCACGGTTAATTACACGATTATTCATTATTGGAAAACATGAGTTTTTATTGTACCACCAACCAGACAACAGAAGAAGAAATGATTGTTACATTTTAACAGAAGTGTAGATAGAACATGTTAAAAGAGAAAGTAAGCAGATATTAACAGTAAATGAACAAGTGGATTAATAATCCATTTGTACAGTTTGTCCCTCATAATTTTGATCTAAATAATAGAATGATAAATGACACAATATGTTACTGCATACATCAGCATCTAAATTAGGAGCTTTAGTTTGCTTCCTTACTAATAAAAAGACAATTTGTCTTGTTTGTTCACTATTTTATGTAAGGACAGACTTGCATAAGAAACATACACTACCGTTCAAAAGTTTGGGGTCATATTGAAATGTCCTTATTTTTGAAGGAAAAGCACTGTACTTTTCAATGAAGATAACTTTAAACTAGTCTTAACTTTAAAGAAATACACTCTATACATTGCTAATGTGGTAAATGACTATTCTAGCTGCAAATGTCTGGTTTTTGGTGCAATATCTACATAGGTGTATAGAGGCCCATTTCCAGCAACTATCACTCCAGTGTTCTAATGGTACAATGTGTTTGCTCATTGGCTCAGAAGGCTAATTGATGATTAGAAAACCCTTGTGCAATCATGTTTACACATCTGAAAACAGTTTAGCTCGTTACAGAAGCTACAAAACTGACCTTCCTTTGAGCAGATTGAGTTACTGGAGCATCACATTTGTGGGGTCAATTAAACGCTCAAAATGGCCAGAAAAAGAGAACTTTCTTCTGAAACTCGACAGTCTATTCTTGTTCTTAGAAATGAAGGCTATTCCACAAAATTGTTTGGGTGACCCCAAACTTTTGAACGGTAGTGTATGTTTAATGTACCGTAAGATGTTTTGTTAAAATAAAGCCAATAATGCAATTTGTGGTCCCCTTTATTTAGAAAAGTACCAAAAAGTATCTAAATAATTTTGGTACCGGTACCAAAATATTGGTATCGGGACAACAGGGCTTTATGTGCGGAATAAAGAACCTCCCATCGACTCTAATGTAAGATGACTTTTATTCAAGTTTGTTTACGAGTTAGAATGCATTAAAAAAAGAAAAACATATGTGTTCTTGTTAGAGATGTCCGATAATAACGGACTGCTGATATTATCGGCCGATAAATGCTTTAAATGTAATATCGGAAATTATCGGTATCTGTTTCAAAATTATGGGTATCGGTTTCAAAAAAGTAAAATGTATGACTTTTTAAAACGCCGCTGTGTACACGGACATAGGGGGAAGTACAGAGCGCCAATAAACCTTTAAGGCACCGCATTTGCGTGCCAGCCCAGTCACATAATATCTACGGCTTTTCACACACACAAGTGAATGCAAGGCATACTTGGTCAACAGCCATACAGGTCACACTGAGGGTGACCGTATAAACAACTTTAACACTGTTACAAATATGCGCCACACTGTGAACCCACACCAAACAAGAATGACAAACACATTTCGGGAGAAGATCCGCACCGTAACACAACATAAACACAACAGAACAAATACCCAGAACCCCTTGCAGCACTAACTCTTCTGGGACGCTACAATATACACCCCCCGCTACCCCTAACCCCCACCCACCTCAACCCCGCCCCCCCTTCCCAACCCCGCCCACCTAAACCTTCTCATGCTCTCTCAGGGAGAGCATGTCCCAAATTCCAAGCTGCTGTTTTGAGGTATGTTAAAAAAAATAATGCACTTTGTGACTTCAATAATAAATATGGCAGTGCCATTTTGGCATTTTTTTCCATAACTTGAGTTGATTCATTTTGGAAAACCTTGTTACATTGTTTAATGCATCCAGTGGGGCATCACAACAAAATTAGGCATAATAATGTGCTAATTCCACGACTGTATATATCGGTATCGGTTGATATCGGTATCGGTAATTAACAGTTGGACAATATCGGAATATCTGATATCGACATAAAAGCCATTATCGGACATCTCTAGTTCTTGTCTTGCGTAGGGATTTTGAATGATAGGCAAAATTCCCCAAAAAGTGCAGTTCCCCTTTAAACACTTGGTTGGCCCAGGTCTGTTGGGGTACATTACGCTCATCTACTGTGTCACCATGGCAGGCGAGAAGTATGAGCTCCACGCCGGCACAGAGTCCACTCCCAGCGTGGTGGTCCACGTGTGCGAGAGCGAGACGGAGGACGAGGAGGCGGGGCGGCCGAAGCAGGAAATCGTGCAGACCAGACGCCCGGACGGTCCCCCGAAGGTCTTCAACTAGAGACGGCTCCTCGACACACACACACAGTGGCCCACGCTCGTTTTGGCCGCCTCTATGACCTGCAACACATCTCTCTTACTCTCTCTCTCTCTCTCTCTCTCTCTCTCTCTCTCTCTCTCTCTCTCTCTCTCTCTCTCTCTCTCTCTCTCTCTCTCTCTCTCTCTCTCTTGTCTTGCACTCACAGAGAGCGACGCCCCTCATTTCAGCCTAAAAAACAACAACAATCATTGATCCAGATGAGGCGTTTTTTGCCGAATGAGGCGGCTTGGAAGGGAATGATAAGATTCTAACGCACACAGACACACACACACACACGCACACACACGCAAACACACACACACGGTCTTCACATTCCTGTGGGCGGCGGGTGTTGGAGTGACTGTGCCCCCCCTTTACTGACCCGCCAAAGTCCTTGGCTTGCAGCAACAAGGGCGAGGGTCACCAACAGGGGGCGCCATGGTGTTCACATGTACGCTCGCTAGTGCTAGCTCGCTAACCGGTTAGCTCACACCTCAATGCGAATGGTGTTTTATGCACAATGTGTGTTTTTTTTTTTTTCACTCATGTTCATATCAGGTCTTGTTTGCATGTATATACAGTACACACACACACACACACTACTGCGTGATACACTACTAACGGAATATACCCACACTGCACGGAGCGCCATATGTGACTAACAAGTTTCACTTTTCTCCTTTTTTTTCCTTTTTTTGCTTAACTACTAGATGTGTGTTCTTATTGTGTATTTGATACACTTTTTGCATGCTTAATTCTGAGCTGAGGGTTTTTTTTTTTGTTTTTGTTTTTGTTTTGGGAAATGCATGATGCTGACTCGTCAAAAAGCACATTTACGGTAGAGGAGTAGTTTTCTTCCCACTCCCCTATAATTTGAATGTTACGACACCTTCAGTGCTGTAGCTCAGCTTTTGTTCTGACGGCTGCTCTTTTTTTTCTTCTTTTTTTTTTATTGTTCTTGACGTCTAGCTTGTAAATATAACGCTCGTCTTTATGTCCGTTTGTGTCCTCGCTGTAGGAAAAGGGAGACTTTAAAGATGCCTGATGAGATGTCAACCAAACATTCTCACGTATTTCCACAAACTGGAGGATACCACTTTGACCACTGTCACCTTTCTGTTTATTTAAGATGCTAAAACCAATCCGCGTTGGTCAAAATAGGCTAAAGAAATATCTATTAGTATTGCTGTGTTCATACCATTCAACATTACTTTGTATCGTTTTCATGGGAGCCAAAATGGCCGCCGCTTGAGAGAGCTCTTCAATGGACGCTTTTCAAGGTACCGTCACACCACTCTGCTCCATGTACTTGTTTATGTAATACAACACGTAAAAAAAAATCACTAACCAAAAGTAAAGTGAAAGTAATCATCTGTTAGTAGCTGAGGTAGTAAAAAATGCTAGTATGCTAACAAAAGAGAAAGGCAAACGCACTAGTTAGCCTGCTTGCTAACCAGGCTAAAAAAACAACAATACTGCTACTACTACTACTACTACTACTAATAATAATAATAATAATAATAAAAATAGAGCTAATATTTCTTTCTTTGAGTGAGATTTATTGTTCACACACTTACCAAAAAGAGATTGATTCTACTCTGAATAAGAAGTTTTCAAATTTGCACCACTTGTCCGTAATAGGTAGCCTAACATGCTAAAGCAAACAAAGCTATAGGGTTGCTTCATAGTTGCTGTATTCAAAGTGGCCGTTTTGCGGTATTATGGAGGAAATACAGTGAATTTAGTTTAAATGACTGAACATTCTTGAGTTACTACTGTTGGAGTTGTACAATAGTGGTGATGGAACTCAACTAACAGCCAAATTCAACTTATTTTTGCGTTATTTCATCGTAAAACCCAATCAGTAGCTATTGCGCACCACACTTTTAACGTCTACTTAATAAAAATTGGAACATTCTTGTCGCCAGGACCTGAGAAACTATTGTTTATTTTGGAACCACTCAGGTTTCACTGACTCACAGGTTGACAATGACTTAAGTTTTACTGAATCAGGAGTACTTGACAAAGAATCAAGTTGCACTGGCTAACAGGTTGAGAAAGAATCAAGTTTATATGACTCACAGATTCACAAAGGCTCAAGTTTCACCGATTTACGGCCTTACAAAGATCGGAGTTTTACTGACTCACAGTTACTAGACAAAGACTCGAGTTTCACTGACTCACAGGTTGACAAAGACTCGAGTTTCACTGACTCACAGGTTGACAAAGACTTAAGTTTTAGTGATTTACAAATTGACAATCAAATTTCATTGACTCACGGATTCACAAAGACTCAAGTTTGAGTACCGATCGACAAAGAGTCTAAGTTTCACTGACTCGCAAGTTGAAAAAGATGGAATTTCACTGACTCACAGGTTGACAAAGACTCAAGATTCACTGACTCATGGATTGACAAAGACTTAAGTTTTAATGATTTACAAATTGACAATCAAATTTCATTGACTCACGGATTTACAACGACTCAAGTTTGAGTACCGATCGACAAAGACTCAAGTTTCACTGACTCGCAAGTTGACAAAGACTGGAATTTCACTGACTCACAGGTTGACAAAGACTCAAGATTCACTGACTCACGGATTGACAAATTAAGTTTTAGTGATTTACAAATTGACAATCAAATTTCATTGACTCACGGATTTACAAAGACTCAAGTTTTAGTACTGATCGACAAGGTCTCGAGTTTCACTGACTCATGGGTTGACAAGGACTGTAATTTCACTGATTCACTGATTGACAAAGACTCAAGTTTCACTAAGACATTGTGACTTGACACAGACTCAAGTTTCACTGCCTCGCGGGTTGACAAATACTCGAGTTCCAGTGACTCATGGATTGATAAAGACTTCAGTTTCACTGACTCACGGATTGACAAAGACTCGAGTGTCACTGAGCCAGGGGTTGACAACGACTCAGTGACTCATGGATTGATAAAGACTTTAGTTTCACTGACTCACAGATTGACAAAGACTTGAGTTTCACTGAACCAGGGGTTGACAAAGACTCGACTGTCACTGACTCACGAGTACTCAAAGACTCAAGTTTCACTGACTTCAACTTTCCCACCAATGCTTGGGAAGAAGTTGTTTTGCGCCACCTGTTTGTTTGCATGTAAACAAAAAAGTCTTATATTCGGGTCAAAACAGTACAACCATCTAAAGTAAAATATGATTAATCTCACTTTTTATTTGCGTTATTATCCATTAGTTTCTATTAAATGGCATTACATAGGCCAATTAATGCCCGCTGAGACAGTTTTGCGTGGTCCCAAGAACTATGAAAAATAGCCCTGAAGCATTTAAAGGTGGTAAAACTATTTATGTGATAGCTGTCACTTTTTTTTTTTTTACAATGGCAAAGGACAATGGCCCGTGATAGAACAAACGTTGCATAAAAGGGTCATTAATAAACACAAGATGCATGTGAGCACTTTAACTATCAGTGTTTTGTGGTGGTCTCCTGTTTATTTGTTGTCTTGTGTCCGTCTGATGTCCCGTTACCTCCCCCAGCCTCGATTTTGTTGGTTTTTGCGTAACAAAATCGTCATTGCTTTTTATCATCGTCTCATCGTCATGAGCGAAGTGGGATCGCCGTTTGTATCGGCGCCACATTCAACTTGAACAGTACATGAAAACAAAACAGGAAGTGGGTTGGCGGGAACTCCCTTCAGGGCCGGCGTGGTGACTTTTTGTATATTTTTGTACATAATATGCCAAGTTTTTATGTTGCTGCGGCTCGGTCCCAGTAGTGTGTGGCTTCTCTTGTTGTCATGGAGACAAGTCATTTCTGCGCCTACTAAAACAAACAAACAAACAAAAAAAAGATGCTGTTTGTCATTTTTGGTTTCATATTTTCTTTGTGACTACTATGTCTTGTATTGTAGGAAATGCAGAAAACAAGAGTAGCAAAACGAGCAATAATTTACAGTTCTATGATACCGGTATGTGTAATGTCATGTTCTGTACATCTTTCTCAGAGATCTCTGTCTCTATCTTACAGTATCTGCTTCTATTTGTGTAGTATGATAGTCCTTTGTTTCACAAAAAAACCGACATAAAGACTTATTCTTAAAAGACATGTTTTGTGTCATTTATTGTAGGGAGATTTAACTGGACACATTACAACCCTAATATTTGTTCATTGTGCTTTTTTTTCTTTCTTGTAACAGATTGCTTTAACAAATCACATATTTTCCTTTCCAGAGTAGCCAAGTGATTGTAAAGAAATAATAAAATTACGCTGTAAATGTTATATGCTGTAAGTATTTTACCCTTAGACATCATTTTTTAATATAATCACTATAAATTACAGCTGTCAAATTGAATACAATAACTTGTGCAATTAATCACAAAACATTGCATTAACCATGTATAAAAATAATTTATTTTTACGACAAATACTCCTTCACTTTAACCGTGGATACCTGAAAGTTATACGAATAGTGAGGAGACTTAGACTGGTGGCAAATTTTGCTCTAAAGAAATCCCTGATGGTATTTACCCAATGTAAATTTAAGTTTGGAGTGTTTGACCTTTGAGAAAAGATCGTTTATGGCATTTGTCTGAAAATATGCGGTCTTTTTAGTTTATTTACATATTGCAGGCAAGTAATTAACTGATTAATCATGATTCATCAAAAATCACAAGGGTGATTAATCTGATTTTTTTTTTTAAATGTTTGACAGCACTATATTTTTGTTCTATTAAAGATCATATAAATATTGTAATAAAATATTTACATACAGAATTAGATGTTGGGAATCTTTAGGCACCTCATGATTCAATTTCATTCTTGGCATGACGATTCGATTTAGAATCCATGCTCGATTCAACACGATTCTCGTAATGTAGTATTTATAAATTATAATAAAACCTTTTCAAAAACAGGTTACAGGTTACAAAAGCTCCCCTTGGCTGCTGACATACGACGTAAACGTGTTGGCCAAAAAAAATAAAAAAATCACAACACAATGAGTACGCCCTGTGTTTTTATCTCTCAAAATTCACACACACAGTATCTTATTTGGTTTCGATGGTGAGAAGAGGTGCCAGCAACAAGATGACGCAAGACCGTAAGAAAGTGTGTGTGTGTGTGTCTATTTTTTTTAAATAGATTTTTATTTACAAAAATCACAAAATGTTAATCAATCTAATAAAGGAAAGTAAAACAACCCCAACTCCAACCCAATCCCAACTTCACAAAACTCAGGATAAAATTGACAAAACATAAAAATACTATACTTATTAATTACAATACTAAAAAAAGTAAAATTGAAAATTAATAAAAGCAACAACTATCATAATATCAATAATAGTTATGTCATGTTTTTATTTAAAAAGATACTCTTGAAAAAAATTGCAAAGACACTTTTGTTGCAATTCTTGAAAATTATGAATCAATTTCCAATCAGAATTTTAAAAAATTGCAATTTGGATGTGACTCAAATATTGAACACCCTTTATGCATATATTATATTTCATGGGTTTAAATAAATATTTTTTTAAATCATAAGTACATTTTACATATAATTGTTTTTGGAAAGGGTTTAACTTGGGCAAAGGTTGATATTGATCCGATAGCAAGCAACTACAGGACTGGTATCGCCAATACCGATACTTTTTAATTGGACTTTTTTCAAGATCCATCCATCCATTTTCTATACCGCTTATTCTCAGTAGGGTCATGGGTAAAATTTGTAATAAATTATAGACATGAGTTTTGATTTGTTTTATTGTGTTAAATATGTTTTATTTATATGTTTTTGTAAAGGGGTTTAACATCCCATTGGACGTGGATAATACTCTATCTATCAATTTGATAGTAAATACAAAACTAGTTTCAAGACCAGTGGTTCTCAAACTTTTCACCAAGTACCACCTCAGAAAATGCCTAGCTCCCCAAGTGCCATATTAATAATAATAATAATATATATATATATTTATTTTTTTATTGAGACAAAAATTATTTATATATTTAATATTTGTTTACGTACTATGGTATATTATTTATTCATTATTTATTTGTTCACTGTTATGTTACAGAGAACAAGGAAATAGGATGAAATTGCTATGGTATGAAAAGGGGTAGGATTAAATAAGCTCAGCTTCTTCCTACTTCTTTTCGGACGTGCTGTAATGAAACAACTGGAAATATGTGATGAATTACATTGTATTGTATGCATGTTCGAAATAAACTGAAACTGAACTGAACTGAATATTAGAATACAGTAGCATAGTAGGCCTACATATTAATGAAAAAAACAAGGCACAGTTTAAACAGTCACACTGTGTTTGAATATTTAATTAAGTGATTATTTGGCACACCACTAGATAGAGCCCGCGTATTAGTGGTACGCGTCCCTGTTCAAGACCATTGAATGATTTTTTTTTATTTTGGGCTTTCATTTGTAGATTATGCTCATAATTACAATAAAACACAGGACAAATATTTTAGTTAAAAAAATATATGAACAAACTGGATTTGTGAGCAATTTAGGCACAAAAATACGACAATGTACTGAGAGCAACATAATAAAACAATAACAGTACTTTTTCTTTTCTTACATGTAATTGTTTCATCAAGACAAAATCCATACTGCAACAAAAACATATTTTTATGAAAAGAAGCATAGAAAAAAAATGAAAAATGGTGTCAAAAATCTTCTTCTGAGACCTTGGTGGGGCATAAGCCATCAACAACTGCCTGCCATCGTCCTCTGTCCTGGGCCATCCTTTCTGGCTCCATCCACTTGTGACCGGTCTGCTGGTCATCAAGATCCTGGTCCCTTCTCCACGTGTTCCTTGGTCTTCCTGGCTTTCTATCCCCCTAGGGCAGTGGTTCTCAAATGGGGGTACGCGTACCCCTGGGGGTACTTGAAGGTATGCCAAGGGGTACGTGAGATTTTTTAAAAATGTCTGTCAAAAAGAACAGTGAAAAGAAATGCAACAATGCAATATTCAGTGTTGATTTTTTGTGGACCTGTTCCATAAATATTGATGTTAAAGATTTATTTTTTTGTGAAGAAATGTTTAGAATTAAGTTCATGAATCCAGATGGATCTCTATTACAATCACCAAAGAGGGCACTTTAAGTTAATGATTACTTCTATGTGTAGACATCTTTATTTATAATTGAATCACTTGTTTATTTTTCAACAAGTTTTTAGTTATTTTTATATCTTTTTTTCCAAATAGTTCAAGAAAGACCACAACAAATGAGCAATATTTTGCACTGTTATACAATTTAATAAATCAGAAACTGATGACATAGTGCTGTATTTTACTTCTTTATCTCTTTTTTTCAACCAAAAATGCTTTGCTCCGATTAGGGGGTACTCAAATTAAAAAAAATGTTCACAGGGGGTACATCACTGAAAAAAGGTTGAGAACCACTGCCCTAGGGATTCCAGGTCAGGGCCTGGCCCCGGGGGTAATGTTAGATGTTGATTTCCACAGGGTGTGGCCGATCCAACCCCATCTTCTCCTCCTGATATCTTCCTCCACTGGTGCATGGTTTGTTCTCTGCCAGAGATCTGTCTTGCTGATGGTTTCCGGCCAGTGGATGTTGAGGATCCTTCTCAGACAGGAATTGATGAACGTCTGTACTCTCTTGGTGGTGTTTTTTTTTTTTGTTGATCGCCATGTTTCAGATCCGTACAGCAGGACAGATTCCATGTTCGAGTTGAACAGGTGAATCTTGGTGCGCGTTGTGATGAGGTGGGATCTCCAGATGAAGGATGTCCTTGCCTTTCCAATGCGGGGTTTCACGTCCGTGTCCGTTCCTCCCTGTTGATTCACCACACTGCCTAGATACGTGAAGGTCTCCACTTCTACCAGGTTGTTGTCGCCAAGCTTCACTGGCTCTGTGCTGGTAGAGTTGATCTTCGATAATTAACATAGTGGCACAGGGGTTAGTGCATGTGCCTCACAATACAAAGGTCCTGAGTAGTCCTGAGTTCAATCCTGGGCTCGGGATCTTTCTGTATGGAGTTTGCATGTTCTCCCCGTGACTGCGTAGGTTCCCTCCAGGTACTCCGGCTTCCTCCAACCGCCACAAACATGCACCTGGGGATAGGTTGATTGGCAACACTAAATTGGCCCTAGTGTGGGAATGTGAGTGTGAATGTTGTCTGTCTATCTGTGTTGGCCCTGCGATGAGGTGGCGACTTGTCCAGGGTGTACCTCGCCTTCTGCCCGAATACAGCTGAGATAGGCTCCAGCACCCCCCGCAACCCCAAAAATGACAAGCGGTAGAAAATGGACGGATGGATATGGGTTACCTCTGGGTACTCCGGCTTCCTCTCAGCTCCAAAGACATGCACTTGGGGATAGGTTGATTGGCAACACTAAATTGGCCTTAGCGTTGGCCCTGTGATGAGTTGGCGACTTGTCCAGGGTGTACCCCGCCTACCGCCCGAATGCAGCTGGGATAGGCTCCAGCACCCCCCTCGACCCCAAAAGGGACAAGCGGTAGGAAATGGATGGATGGATGGATGGATATCTAAATGGGTCCTCCCATTTTTAGCAGACAACAGCTGCTCTGCCTGCACATTGTTTCCCCCTGCTGGCCATAACACATAATGCACATCTTTCCAACATAATAGTCTTCAATATGTGAAACCTGACCTCCACCTTTAGCATGTTCTCTGATGTACACGTGGAGGTGAGAACACCTGGGAATGCTATTATGCTGTCAGCCGGACGGGGGGTGCAGTGTATCAGAAGAATGTGTCTTTAGTTCAGTTACACTTTCTCACAAAGCCACACTACCTGGCTTTGTGGTCGCCCCCGGATGGTAACTGGAGAGCACAGTTCTGAGACCCGACCACAAGTGCAGTGTGTGTTACACTGGCGACAATACTGAGACTACTCTATAGCAGGACTGCAAACAACACAAGTGTCACCCAGCGCATCATAAACGGAGCTCATAGTCCCCAACACAACTTTACCTTACACCCTTTGATCAGGTGTTAATTTTTAACAAACATGATAACACTCTAAGAAAGCAAAGTCTGACCTCCCCCAAGGCCGAACAACCATTATTTGGACTTGCTTGGCTACATGTCCTGCATTTGGCCACATTTTATCGCCCTGTATTGTTTCCTGAGACGTTGGTGGACAAATTCAGGAAAACACTGTCCTTGGAAACACCTGAACGCTTAGGAATAGAAGTAGTCCGTGCCATCTCAGGATCAGGAATATTTGTTTTTTATTATACGGATGAACAATCGCAACATAAAAGGGGAACTGCACTTTTTTTGGAATTTTGCCTATCTCCTTATGTACACTGCAAAAACTGAAATCTAAGTAAGATTAAATATCTCAAATAAGGGTGATATTTACTTATTTTCTGTCTGATAAGATAATTCTTCTCACTAAGGAGGTTTTATGTTAGAGTGTTTTACTTGTTTTAAGGGTTTTGGTCCTAACCAGGTGTGAATGAATGATGGGTTTTTAACATGTAAAGCGACTTTGGGTACTTAGAAAAGCGCTATATAAATTCCAGGTATTATTATTATTATTATTATTATTATTATTAAATGATCCTCAGTAAGATATTACAGCTTGTTGCTGAGATTTTATGACCTATATTGAGTAAAACATGCTTGAAACTAGAATATCAACTGTTGCAAAGCTGTGTCATCAACACTCACAAGTATAAAACTACTTTTTTAAAGTAATAGTTTCTTATTTCAAGCATGTAAAAAAAAAAATCATGACTTTGACACAATTGTGTCTCATAATTAAAACAGATGACAGCCAAATGTACTTTTATTTTCAATGAAACAATGGAACATACGTACTCATATAATAGCACAGTTGTTATTAGTGAGAATATACTTATTTTAAAGTATTTATGGGTTCATTGAGGTTAGCTAATTTTACTTGTTTTGGAAAGTCTTGACAAGCCAAATTTTCTTGTGCTATTGGCAGATAATTTTGCTTAGTTCAAATAAAATACCCCTAATTTTTGTATTTTTTTGTTTTGTTTTTGAACACTGACTTTTTGCAGTGTAAGACAAGCACACATACATTTTTTTTTTGTTGCTTTCTAACTAGTAAATACATTTGATCAAAAGATAGCCTACATTAGTTATTTATTCTGCCTATAAAGCGCTTAAAAAACACCTCCATTAATGTTTTATATACACTCTGTAAGTAAATATGTTATGTAGTAACAGGCACATTTATAACAACATGTAATATTTACATATTTTGATCATTTAAAACATACGCGGCGCAAATTAAATCCACAAACGTATCACTACGTTTGCGTTTTCATCCCACAACATCACTGATTATTCCTCACTGTAAACTTCATGAGAGTCAACAAACAAAAAAAACATCACTTACTGTACAATGCCTGCTGTCACTAGGATGCCGACTGTTAGGATGTTGATATATTCTTGTTTAGTTATAATCCTTGCTAAGAAAAAAGGAGGATGGAACCATACATCTTTCTGTGTCTTTATTGCCTTTTCCAGGTCTAAATTGGATGCCAACATTGACCAACATTTTGGATTATGTCCTTGTCCTTCTGCGATCCAGGTGAGAGGTATTATTTATGTTCTAGCTCACCAGTTTATGAGGTCGATATAGCTACACAAACTATCAGGGCTGCGAATCTTTGGGTGTCCCACGATTCGATTCAATATCGATTCTTGGGGTCACGATTCGATTCAAAATCGATTTTTTTTCTATTCAACGCGATTCTCGATTCAAAAACGATATTTTCCCGATTTAAAACGATTCTCTATTCATTCAATACATAGGATTTCAGCAGGATCTACCCCAGTCTGCTGACATGCAAGCAGAGTAGTAGATTTTTGTAAAAAGCTTTTATAATTGTAAAGGACAATATTTTATCAACTGATTGCAATAATGTAAATTTGTTTTAACTATTAAATGAACCAAAAATATGACTTATTTTATCTTTGTGAAATTATTGGACACAGTGTGTTGTCAGGCTTATGAGATGCGATGCAAGTGTAAGCCACTGTGACACTACTGTTCTTTTATTTTTATTTTTATAAATGTCTAATGATAATGTCAATGAGGGATCTTTAATCACTGCTATGTTGAAATTGTAACTAATATTGACACTGTTGTTGATAATATTCATTTTTGTTTCACTACTTTTGGTTTGTTCTGTGTCGTGTTTGTGTCTCCTCTCAATTGCTCTGTTTATTGCAGTTCTGAGTGTTGCTGAGTCGGGTTTGGTTTTGGAATGGGATTGCATTGTTATGGTATTGCTGTGTATTGTTTTGTTGGATTGATTAATTTAAAAAATAATAACAATTAATTAATTAAATAAAATTAAAAAAATATTTTTTAAAAATGAGAATCGATTCTGAATCGCACAACGTGAGAATCGTGATTCGAATTCGAATCGATTGTATCCCACACCCCTACAAACTATAGCTCTCTGTGACATTACGCCACTAAAAATAGTTTGTCTGCGTTAGAACTTATAATAACAATATCACTAACACTAATTTTTGGTTAAAATTCAAGCCACAAAATGTAAATGGAGTATTGTTGGCACTCTCTGGATGGTTATTTAGAGAGCTTTATGGATATCCCATTGACTCTATGGTAAGCTGACTTTTATTTACGAGTTAGAATGCATTTAAAAAAAACATATGTCTTCTTGTCTCTCATAATGATTGTGAATTACAGGTAAAATTCCCCCCAAAAATTCAGTTCCCCTTTAAATCCATTAACAAACATTAAATTATTGATTTCAACAGCAGAAGCTTCTAAGTAACAATTCAACAAACCCTTCAAAGTCATCCCTATATCAGAAACATGGATCGTTGCTAAAAAGCAATAGATTTTGATCTGGAAGGATACAGTGCATCCGGAAAGCATTCACATCGCTTCACTTTTTCCACATTTTGTTATGTCACAGCATTATTCCAAAATGGAATACAATTTTTTTTAGAATGTTCTGCAATTTTTTTTATAAAATAAAAAACTAAGAAATCACATGTACATAAGTATAAGGGACGGTATAGCTCGGCTGGTAGAGTGGTCGTGCCAGCAACTTGAGGGTTCCAGGTTCGATCCCCGCTTCCGCCATCCTAGTCACTGCCGTTTTGTCCTTGGGCAAGACACTTTACCCACCTGCTCCCAGTGCCACCCACCCTGGTTTAAATGTCACTTAGATATTGGGTTTCACTATGTAAGTGCGCTTTGAGTCACTAGAGAAAAGCATTATATAAATATAATTCACTTCACTTCACATCACATTTAGGGCCTTTGCCATGAAGCTCAAAAGTAGGCCCAGGCTTGAATCCGATTGAACATCTTTGGAGAGATCTGAAAACGGCTGTGCACTCGGCAAAGAGGAATGGGTGAAACTGCTCAAAGATAGGTGTGCCAAGCTTGTGGCATCGTATTCAAAAAGATTGAGGCTGTAATTGCTGCCAAAAGTGCATCAACAAAGTATCAAAGTATCAAAAATATTGAGCTGTGAATACTTATGGACATTTGAATTTTAAATGTTTTTATGTTTAATAAATTTGCATTAAAAAATAATTTTTCACATTGTTATTATTGGGTATTGTGTATAGAATTTTGAGGGCAAAATGAGTGTATTCCATTTTGGAACAAGACTGTAACATAACAAAATGTGTAAAAAATGAAGTGTTGTGAATACTTTCTGGATACACTGTAGGAACTAAATGACATCAACAGAAACAACAAGAGTGACGGAGTAGTGGTGTGCGTAAATGCAGGACCTGAACTCCAAAGTGTTGGGAAAAACCCACGTAATTTGCTATTGATAATGTTTTAGAACGTATAACAGTTGAAATATGTCATGAAAACAGCAAAGACATATTGATCAGACCTAAGTCAAGTATTGAAATGTTTGAGGTGAGGTAAGTGCATGCTAGAAATAAATACTATAACCATAACTAGAGATATGCTTTAAAAATGTAATATCGGAAATTATCTGTATCGTTTTTTTTTATTATCGGTATCGTTTTTTAAATTTTTTATTTTTTTTATTTTTATTAAATCAACATAAAAAATACAAGATACACTTACAATTAGTACACTAACCCAAAAAAACCTCCCTCTCCCATTCACACTCATTCACACAAAAGGGTTGTTTCCTTCTGTTATTAATATTTCTGGTTCCTACATTATAT
Organism: Entelurus aequoreus; assembly: GCF_033978785.1. NCBI lineage: Eukaryota > Metazoa > Chordata > Actinopteri > Syngnathiformes > Syngnathidae > Entelurus > Entelurus aequoreus. The sequence goes on from NC_084733.1 coordinate 23,980,682, forward strand.
ATCAATATATATCAATACAGTCTGCAAGGGATACAGTCCGTAAGCACACATGATTGTGCGTGCTGCTGCTCCACTAATAGTACTAACCTTTAACAGTTAATTTGACTAATTTTCATTAATTACTAGTTTCTATGTAAATGTTTTTATATTGTTTTACTTTCATTTTTATTTATGAAAATGTTTTTTATTTATTTATCTTATTTTATTTTATTATTTTTTTTAAAAAAGGACCTTATCTTCACCATACCTGGTTGTCCAAATTAGGCATACTAATGTGTTAATTCCACGACTGTATATATCGGTATCGGTTGATATCGGTATCGGTTGATATCAGTTGATATCAGTATCGGTAATTAAGGTATGTGGGCTTGTATTAAGCCTCAGGGAGTTGAACGCCCCTGCCTTACATAGTTCCGGGTCACCCTTGGGCAAGGTGTAGTACCCAAATGCCCCCCCCCATCAGGGTTACGATACCCCCCATGAACTACACTAAAAGAGGATGCGTTACCCGGCCCGGAGGAAGCCCGGGGCCCTCCTCCGGAGCTAGGCCCGGAGGTAGGGCTCGTCAGCGAGCGCCTGGTGGCCGGGCTTGCCACGGAGCCCGGCCGGGCACAGCCCGAAGAAGCTACGTGGACACACCATCTTCTCTGCCACGTGGGCCCACCACCCGCGGTCGGAACCAGTGGGGTCGGGTGCGCTGCCAAGTGGATGGCAGTGAAAGTGGAGGCTCCAGACGGACCAATTCGGGGCAGCAGAGGCTGACTTTCGGGACGTGGAACGTCTCTACGCTGGTGGGGAAGGAGCCTGAGCTGGTGCGAGAGGTGGAGCGCTACCGGTTGGATCTGGTGGGGCTTACCTCTACGCATAGCAAGGGCTCTGAAACCACACTCCTGGACAAGGGATGGACCTTGTTCACTTCTGGAGTTGCTCAGGGCGTGAGGGCACAGGCGGGTGTGGGGATACTCACGAGTCCCCGGCTGAGTGCCTGTACGTTGGAGTTCACCCCAGTGGACAAGAGGGTCGCCTCCCTTCGCCTTAGGGTTGGAGGGGGGAAAACTCTGACTGTTGTTTGTGCATACGCACCAAACAGGAGTTCAGAGTATTCAACCTTCTTGGATACCTTGCATGGGGTCCTGTATGGGGCGCCGGCAGGGGATTCCATAGTCTTGCTGGGGGACTTCAACGCGCACGTGGGCAATGACAGTGATACTTGGACTGGCGTGATTGGGAGGAACGGTCTCCCTGATCTGAACCTGAGTGGTGGATTGTTATTGGACTTCTGTGCTAGTCACGGACTTGCGATAACAAACACCATGTTCAAGCATAAGGATGCTCATAGGTGTACCTGGTACCAGAGCACCCTAGGCCAAAGATCAATGATCGATTTTGTAATCGTATCAGCTGATCTGAGGCCGTATGTTTTGGACACTCGGGTGAAGAGAGGGGCTGAACTGTCAACTGATCACCATCTGGTGGTGAGTTGGGTTAGATGGCGGGGGAAACCTCTGGACAGACCTGGCAAACCCAAGCGTGTAGTGAGGGTGAACTGGGAACGTTTGGAGGAGTCCTCTGTCCGGAAGGACTTCAACTCCCACCTCCGGCGGGACTTCTCTGCCATCCCTGTGGAGGTTGGGGACATTGAACAGGAATGGGCAATGTTCAAAGCCTCTATTGCTAAAGCTGCAGCTGCGAGCTGTGGCCAGAAGGTCTTAGGTGCCTCAAGGGGCGGTAACCCTCGAACACCCTGGTGGACAGTGGTGGTCAGGGAAGCCGTCCGACTGAAGAAGGAGTCCTACCGGGGTATGTTATCCCAGGGGACTCCGGAGGCAGTTTCAAGGTACCGACGGGCCCGAAGGGCAGCGGCCGTGGCTGTGGACGAGGCTAAGCAGAGGGTGTGGGAGCAGTTCGGGGAATCCATGGAGAAGGACTATCGGGCGGCACCAAAGCTGTTCTGGAAGACCATACGGCACCTCAGGAGGGGGAAGCAGGGAACCATCCAAGCTGTGTACGGCAAGGATGGGACTTTGCTGACTTCAAGTGAGGAAGTCGTAGGGCATTGGAAAGAGCACTTTGAGGAACTCCTGAACCCAAATACATCAGACACACCCTCCCTGATAGGAGCAGGGCCTGAGGATGATGGGGGATCGACGTCGATCTCTCGGGGTGAAGTCACTGAGGTAGTTAGACAACTCCAGAGTGGCAAAGCTCCGGGGGTTGACGAGATCCGTCCAGAAATGCTGAAGGTTCTGGGTGTTGATGGGCTGTCTTGGTTGATACGCCTTTTCAACATTGCGTGGAAGTCTGGGACAGTGCCGAGGGAGTGGCAGACTGGGGTGGTGGTTCCCCTTTTCAAAAAGGGGGACCAGAGGGTGTGTGCTAATTACAGGGGTATCACACTACTCAGCCTCCCTGGGAAAGTTTACGCCAAGGTACTGGAAAGGAGGGTCCGGCCGATAGTCGAACCTCAGATTCAAGAGGAGCAATGTGGATTCCGTCCTGGTCGTGGAACAACTGACCAACTCTTTACGCTTGCGGGAATCCTGGAGAGGGCCTGGGAGTATGCCTATCCAGTCTACATGTGTTTTGTGGATTTGGAGAAGGCGTATGACCGCGTCCCTCGGGAGATCTTGTGGGAGGTGCTGAGGGAGTACGGAGTGAGGGGAACCCTGCTAAGGGCCATCCAATCTCTGTACAACCAAAGCGAGAGTTGTGTCCGGGTGCTTGGATGTAAGTCGGATCCGTTTCCAGTGGGGGTTGGTCTCCGCCAGGGCTGCGCTCTGTCACCTATCCTGTTTGTGATTTTCATGGACAGGATTTCTAGGCGGAGTCGTGGCCATGGCGGAGAGGGTATACGTCTCGGGGGGCTAAAGGTTGCGTCACTGCTGTTTGCAGATGATGTGGTCCTGATGGCACCTTCGGTTCGTGACCTTCAGCTCTCACTGGATCGGTTCGCAGCCGAGTGTTCAGCGGCTGGAATGAGGATCAGCATCTCCAAATCTGAGGCCATGGTTCTCAGCAGGAAACCGATGGTTTGTACAGTCCGGGTAGGGGACAGGACTCTGTCCCGGGTGGAGGAGTTTAAGTATCTCGGGGTCTTGTTCACGAGTGAGGGAAAGATGGAGAAGGAAATCAGCCGGAGAATCGGAGCAGCTGGGGCAGTATTGCAGTCTCTCTGCCGCACTGTTGTGACGAAACGGGAGCTGAGCCAGAAGGCAAAGGTCTCGGTCTACCGAGCTATCTACATTCCTACTCTCACCTATGGTCATGAAGTGTGGGTAATGACCGAAAGAATAAGATCGCGGATACAAGCGGCCGAAATGAGTTTCCTCAGAAGGGTGGCTGGCATCTCCCTTAGAGATAGGGTGAGAAGTGCAGTCACCCGAGAGAGACTCGGAGTAGAGCCGCTGCTCCTTCGCTTGGAAAGGAGCCAGCTTAGGTGGTTCGGGCATCTCGTGCGGATGCCTCACGAGCGTCTCCCTAGGGAGGTCCTCGTTGCACGTCCCACTGGGAGGAGGCCCCCCGGCAGGCCAAGGACCAGATGGGGGGATTACATCTCCTCTCTGGCCTGGGAACGCTTCGGGATTCCCCAGGAGGAAGTCGCAAATGTTGCTCTGGAGAGGGAAGTCTGGGGGTCTTTGCTGGAGCTGTTGTCCCCGCGACCCGATTCCGGATAAGCGGTTGAAGATGGATGGATGGATGGATGGATAATTAAGAGTTGGACAATATCGGAATATCGGATATCGGCAAAAAGCCATTATCGGACATCCCTAACCATAACCAACATGAATTATTTGTTTTGGCTTCTGAGACATTTTAATATGTCATAGTAAGAATCCTATTATGAAATAACTAACTTTATTTTCAACACAACAAACCAAATATACACAATATACATATCAAAATAGCATCTTCAATGCAATATCATCATCTGAAAAAACAGTATAGGAATATGGAATGAAAAGAAGAAATAGAAAGATGGCACAACTTGCGGATATTACAATTATGCGTATAGGTGTCCCATGGTGATACATACAATTTAACAAAAAATAGCATATATGGTGAAACTAACGCAAAAAGGTACAGTGTAAAGAAAAATAATGCTAAACTGTTGATACTAATAACTAATAACAACACTTTGCCTTAAAATGATAACATATATATATATATATATATATATATATATATATATATATATATATATATATATATATATATATATATATATATATATATATATATAAATAAATGTTCAGCCTTTATATCAGGGGTATCCAAAAATGTTTCCACTGAGGGCTGCACACTGAAAAATGAAAGCATGTGGAGGCCTTTGGGATAGTTTTCATTTTTAAAACCTATAGGGCTCCCCTCAGTGTTTGTGAATCTCAAAGGTCCCGATGAGTGTTAAAATTAAGTCATATATTAATATTGTTTTCACTTTCAACACTTAAATATATATAGATCAACTTCCGATCTATCAGGTTCCATAAAGTTGTATTTTTTATATTTTTTTATGTTGTATGCCCTTTTCCCCCCAAAGAAAACCCTTTTTTTAATGGCAAAAACACAAAATATGCAATATTTTCCCCAAAACATTTTCCAAAATGTAATATTTAATGTGAAGTTATTGGAACCTGAAATTGGTAAATAATTCACAACATTGCTTTTAAATCATTATTATCTTCTTATTTTACAATTTTTATTGTTTAAAAAAAAATCAGACTGAAGGTCTCGAGGATCGAAAAGGCCATGCACCACTCATAAAAGTGTTATTAATAAGTTATCTATCAATATATATTATTTTTACTTTCAATGCTTCAATCTCTAGATCAGCTTCAGTGGCCTTGTGGTTAGACTGTCCGCCCTGAGATCGGTAGGTCGTGAGTTCAAACCCCGGCCGAGTCATACCAAAGACTATAAAAATGGGACCCGTTACCTCCCTGCTTGGCACGCAGCATCAAGGGTTGGGATTGGGGGCCCCGTTGCTGCTCACTGCTCCCCTCACCTCCCATAGGGTGGAAGAAGGGGTCAAACGCAGAGAGTAATTTCACCATGAATTGATTTACGTGGACCCCGACTTAAACAAGTTGAAAAACTTTTTCGGGTGTTACCATTTAGTGGTCAATTGTACGTGATATTTACTGTACTGTGTAATCTACTAATACAAGTTTCAATCAATCAATCAAAAGCACACCTAGTGTGTGTGTGACTATCAGCGGTACTTTAACTTTATCTGTCGATTATACCATGAATTGATTGATGTGGACCCCGACTTAAACAAGTTGAAAAACTTATTCGGGTGTTACCATTTAGTGGTCAATTGTACAGAATATGTACTGTACTGTGCAATCTACTAATAAAAGTTTCAATCAATCAATCAAAACGTTTTTGAGCAATGACAGTTTTAAGAAAAAGAACTGCCTGCATGGCCGATTTTTGTTGTTATAGTCAATATTGCAAAATCTTCTCGTTACATTACATCTGTTTACTTTTTAAAGCCAATCTTTATGTTTTTTTTGGAATAGTATTTTAAAAAGAAATAACTGTGGGCCACCTGGCCCCCAGGCCGCACTTTGGACACCCTTGCTCTATACCAGGGGTGTCCAAACTTTTTCCACTGAGGGCCGCACACGGAAAAATTAAAGCATGCGGGGGCCATTTTGATATTTTTAATTTTCAAACCATAACAAAATATATGGATTTTGTTTGTTTTTTACCTTTAGGGCTCCCGGGGACCATGAAGGGTCTAAGTCATTAAAATGTTAAAAACAAGTCAAATTATTTTTATTTTTTTTATAGAACGCTTACAGTAAATCTGTACAGTATATCAACTTCAGGTTGATATAAAGTTTAAAAAAACAAAAAGGTTTTATGCCTTTTCTGTCAAAGACAACTTAGTTTTTTATAATAAAACTGAAATATGCAGTATTTCCCCCACTGCCCAAAACATTCCGAAAGCAATGTTTGATGTGAAGTAATTAGAGCCTTAAAAATATCAATAATGCAGGACACCATTGATTTTAATTCATTATTATTTTTGAGTAATCACAGTGAAAAGATAAATAAAATCCCATTAAATATATTTGGGATCCAAAAGGTGCCCCACTCAGAAAGTGATACATTTTTATTAGTTTTTTTTTTTTAAAACTTTCAACACTTAAGTTATGAGCTCAACTTCAGATATATCTGTCGATTTTACGTTTGAACTATTATTTTGTTTGTTTTATGCTCTTTTGTCAAATAAAATGTTGATGTTTTTGTATGGCAACCACACAATATATGCAATATTTCCCACATAAAACATTTTAAAGTGAAATATTTGAAATAATTGGAGCCTTGAATAGGTCAATAATTCATTATAACATTGATTTTTTTTTTTTTTTTGGAGCAATGGCAAAAAAAGAAAAAAGAAAGATAGACAAAAGAAGAAGAAAAAAGCCTGCATGGTAGCTTTGTGTCAACATTGCAACTTTTTCTAGTTAGATTTCACCTCATTCCACTTTTTTAAATGTTTTTTTAATTTTTGCAATAGCATTTCCAGAATGTGTGGCGGGCCGGTAAACAATTAGCTGCGGGCCGCACTTTGGACACCCCTGCTCTATACCAAATAACAATTATATATCTGTAAAAAAAAAAATCTAAGTAGTCTTCCACATCCTTTAAATTGTTATTGAAAGCAACCATCTGAAAAAAAAAAAGTATTAATGCACTTCTAATATAGCTAGTTTACATTTGCATGATGTGTGGGACCGTGATAAGACTGCACAAACATGGCGGCTTTTTGGCACACCTTACTGGCCGCGGGCGTGAGGGAGGACCTGAAAAACCAGCTGCCTGACATTATTACTTTCTGCCAGTCCAGGAGTGCGGCACGTAAAAACCTCCTTCTTTCCCTTGCCTCCCCTGTCCTCCTCACACTCCTCGCATATAAGCAAGAGCGGCAGCATCTCCCTCTTTTACACTCTTTTCTTTGTCCCTCTGCGAGACACCAGACAGACGCCGGACTATGCCCCCCTCGGTCAAGTGAGGGGGGGCAGGGGCGGGGCTGACATCATCACCTGGAGGACTCTAACCTGGGCTGAAATCAGAGTGGAGCTTTTAGTGGTGAGTCTCATACTTCTTATTGTTTCCTATTGTGCTTTATGTGCGCCTGGCTGGGACAAAAGACATAACATTCCTTCGGAAGGATTGTTATTGTATCTGCAAGGCCAGGCGTCAGATGATAGTTTGGCAACATGGGCACAATAAATGGACGCGTTGCAAACTTGGGGAAGTGTACCAAACCACTTTTATGTACAAGCTCATGGTCACAACGTACCGAGCCAACAGGTGTCTGACATTGTTGACTTATGGCCAGCTGTTATTGGAACTTGTGCAAGGCTTTATTATGATCCATGTGTAGGTATTGACAATTCATGTCAAGGTATGTGTGATGTTATGTTAGATCCACTATGGACTGGAGTCTCACGATATTATGCTAGATCCACTCGACGTCCATTGCACCGGTTGCCAAGGGGGGGGTTCCCACATCTGCGGTACCCTCCAAGGTTTCTCATTGTCATCCCATTGGGTTGAGTTTTTCCTTGCCCTGATGTGGGATCTGAGCCGAGGATGTCGTTGTGGCTTGTGCAGCCCTTTGAGACACTCGGGATTTAGGGCTATATAAGTAAACTTTGATTGATTGATTGATTGATATATTTAGCAAGTGCTAGAGGTGCATAGTAATGAATTATATCATGTTTTACTCCATAGAAAAATGTGCCATTATTTCTTTATCCCTATGTCAACGTGGGCAGAGGTGCAGAAATTTGCGAGCGCTGCAAATTACAGGTGTGCGTATCACCTGCTTGTCATTGACCCTGAAAGTGACAAAAACAAAACCATTACTGTCCTTTTAGTTCTGTTTGTAAAAAAAATTAAAAAAAATATTCCTACCGTGTTTTCCGGGCTATACAGCGCACCGGTATCTAAACCGCGTCCACCAATTTTTAGAAGAAATAAATGTGTTTACACATATTAGCTGTAGATATACAGTACAGGCCAACATTTTGGATGCACCTTCTCATTCAAAGTGTTTTCTTTATTTTCATGACTATTTACATTGTAGATTGTCACAGAAGGCATCAAAACTATGAATGAACACATGTGGAGTTATGTACTTAAAGGCCTACTGAAATGAAATTTTCCTATTTAAACGGGGATAGCAGATCCATTCTATGTGTCATACTTGATCATTTCGCGATATTGCCATATTTTTGCTGAAAGGATTTAGTAGAGAACATCAACGATAAAGTTCGCAACTTTTGGTCGCTGATAAAAAAGCCTTGCCTGTACCGGAAGTAGCGTGACGTCACAGGTTGTGGAGCGCCTCACATCTGCACATTGTTTGCAATGATGGCCACCAGCAGCGAGAGCGATTCGGACCGAGAAAGTGACGATTACCCCATTAATTTGAGTGAGGATGAAAGATTTGTGGATGAGGAAAGTGAGAGTGAAGGACTAGAGGGCAGTGGAAGCGGTTCAGATAGGGGAGATGCTGTGAGAGGCGGGTGGGACCTGATATTCAGCTGGGAATGACTAAAACAGTAAATAAACACAAGACATATATATACTCTATTAGCCACAACACAACCAGGCTTATATTTAATATGCCACAAATGAATCCGCATAACAAACACCTCCCCCCTCGCGTCCATATAACCCACCAATACAAATCAAACACCCGAACAACACACTCAATCCCACAGCCCAAAGTACCGTTCACCTCCGTAAAGTTCATACAGCACATATATTTCCCCAAAGTTACGTACGTGACATGCACATAGCGGCCCGCACGTACGGGCAAGCGATCAAATGTTTGGAAGCCAAAGCTGCGTACTCACGGTAGCGTGTCTGCTATCCAACTCAAAGTCCTCCTGGTTGTGTTGCTGCAGCCAGCCGCTAATACACCGATCCCACCTGCAGCTTTCTTCTTTGCTGTCTTTGTTGTTCATTAAACAAATTGCAAAAGGTTCACCAACACAGATGTCCAGAATACTGGGGAATTTTGCGATGAAAACAGACGAATTCATAGCTGGCCACAATGCTGTCCCAATATGTCCGCTACAATCCGTGACGTCACGCGCAAACGTCATCATACCGAGACGTTTTCAGCAGAATATTTCGCGGGAAATTCAAAATTGCACTTTACTAATCTAACCCGGCCGTATTGGCATGTGTTGCAATGTTAAGATTTCATCATTGATATATAAACTATCAGACTGCGTGGTCGGTAGTAGTGGGTTTCAGTAGGCCTTTAACAAAAAAAGGTGAAATAAAGTTGACTTTGGAATATTTAGGAGTAAGGAAATTTCAAGACTGGATTTGTTGCACAGGTGGCATCCTATGACAGTTCCACGCTGGAAATCACTGAGAGCGGCCCATTTTTGCACAAATGTTTGTAGAAACAGTCTCCATGCCTAAGTGTTTGATTTTAGGGCACCTGATTCGCATTATTTGGATTGGTGGCCAAATACTTTTGGCAATATAGTGTATGATCTAATATAGGGAAGAGGTGTGTTTGTGACAGGGAAGTGTATTGAGGAGGTCAGTGTGTGAAATGGTATCAAAGGCTACAGTGAGATCTAAAAGGATGAGGATAGTGAGAACACCAGAATGAGCTGCCAGGGGGAGATCGTTTGTGATTTTTAGAGTGCTGTTTCAGTGCTGTGCAGGACGCGGAAACCAGACTGGAATTGTTCAGGTTATTTGACAGCAGGTGGGAGTGAAGCTGGAAGGAGACTGTTTTTTTTCAAGGATTTTTTAAATGAATGGTAGATTTGAAATAGAAATTATTTGGATCTGAGCCTGTTTTTTTTTTTTTATAGAATTGGTGTTAAGGCTGTTGTTTTGAAAGCTGAGGGAACGATTCCAGTGGTGAGAGAACAATGGACAGCAAACAAATTAACAGCAATAATTAACCTCTAAAGGCTTAGTGGCCACATGCGTGGACAGCACCTTTTAGCTCTTATTTCCAAAATTGTGTACACTACTAAATTGGGGTCTTATGCTGACATATGGACACTTATACTGCTATTTGGTGGTGTCAGAAGAGTATAACATACAATGGAATTTTGAAAAAAAAGTGTAAAAATAAAAATGTGCATGTCACTACACATGAAGTACACGTTTGTGCACTTATGGACTAAGTGCATCATATTAAAAGATGATTTTTAGTTTTTATTCTAATTAGGGTCCAATAAGCCCAAATAGCAAAGAGAAATAAAAAAAAGCATATAAACAAACAGCTTGGGCCTTAAGAGGTTAAGGAACGACTGTATCAGAGTAGATAGCTCAGTGGCTAGTGGCATTTATTCATTATTAATTTTTAATTTGTAAATATTGTAAATTAAAAAAAATCCCTCATTTTTTACCCATTTTCACGGGAAAATGTTAACAGGTCTTGCTAGTTAAAATTCTTAACTGTCACGACGCGTAAAAAGAAGCGAACCGCTGCTATAATCAGTGGCCTAGTGGTTAGAGTGTCCGCCCTGAGATCGGTAGGTTGTGAGTTCAAACCCTGGCCGAGTCATACCAAAGACTATAAAAATGGGACCCATTACCTCCCTGCTTGGCACTCAGCATCAAGGGTTGCAATTGGGGGTTAAATCACCAAAAATGATTCCTGGGCGCGGCACCGCTGCTGCCCACTGCTCCCCTCACCTCCCAGAGGGTGAACAAGGGGATGGGTCAAATGCAGAGGACAAATTTCACCACACCTAGTGTGTGTGTGACAATCATTGGTACTTTAACTTTATAAATAAAAACAATAACACACTCTGGTCCGTTTGCAAGTGTGAACAAACCTCAAGTTGTGTCTCCCTTGTTAATATTCTTAACAAGTGTAAAAAGAGGCGAATCAGAAACATAATGCTCTACCTTAGCTTTGATGGTGATGCTATTTGAAGCCCTTTTTAGATTCTGTCTTCTGCACTAAATGCTGAAAATAAGTCACTTAAAAGCCCCCCAAAAATCTAAACATAGACCCAGAATCCTTGCAGTGTATGCTGACTTTGCTACATTGGTTTGTTCCCACGCCAAAATGTTGTCCTTTTTAAAAACATGTAGTATTTCCGCCCATTGGGCTAATGCAGACGACACCCTGGATGCTTTCTAGTCAGCCTTAAAGGGACATAAGGACCAAGTAGACTCACATTCACAGGCACTGAGTCCAACCAATGTGAAACCACTATATTATCAGCAGCCTGATTCCACGGTGCACAGTACATTTTCCAAGATGACAGATGAGTTTGTATCAGAGGTCAATGATTTACTTCAATCCAGGCTATAAATTCTTCATGTGCGCGATAAATCCCAATGCAAGAGGTGAAAAAAGATTATTTAAATCAGAGGTCTTAAACGGTGTGTCGATCAGGGCGTATTGCAAAACGTCGCCCGTTGAAATGCCATTAAATTATAACATTGTAACATGCCTTTTTAAAAGAAAAACAAACTTTTAGATAAGAACTATTGTATAAAAAACAATACAGTACAATGTAGTACTAAAAACTACAGTAGTTTTATGAAATAATGTACTAATATTGTTTAACCTTGGAGAGTGGACTTTTACGATATCTCCATGAGCAGCTTCTCCATATTTTCATGGATAAATGTCCGCCAAATGAATAAATGTTGTGACTGTGCAGCCTGCGCCAATTGTCAAAGGATCTCTGTGTGAAAGAGACTTAAAAATGATGACACTCTGTTAATGTTTTTGCAACATTTGATATTTTTAGTTTTCATGTCAGGGTTTGCGTGTGTAAAAGATGATTACTCTTACTCTTGTAGCTGGAAAGTGACATGGCCACCCTGCTCACTGTACCTTGCAGGTTTATAATAAAAACATGAATAAACAAATATACTGTATTGTTATAATAATCTTAGCATTCAAGATAGCTTAGCGGCGCTCTACTGTATTCTTTGAATATCTTGGTATTGCACAACAACAAGGTAACTTTAGGATTAGTTTAATTTAAAACACAATTTTATTCAAGATATTTAAGTAGGGGGGTGCCCGCCCCATCAGTTCAGGTGTCCTTGGCCTGGAAAACGTTGAAGACTTCACATACTGTAAAAACAGTAGATTTAAATACAGTAGTACCTCACGATACGTGTTTATTATTTCTGTGACGCAGCCCTAACAGCGAAAAACTTGTATTGCAAAACAACCATTAAATTATAACATTGTAACATGCCTTTTTAAAAGAAAAACAAACTTTTAGATAAGAACTATCGTATAAAAAACAATTCAGTACAATGTACTACTAAAAACTGCAGTATTTTTTTATGAAATAATGTAATAATGATGTTTTACCTTCAGAGTGAGAGTGGATTTTACAATATCTCCGTGAGCAGCTTCTCCATACTTTCATGGATAAATGTCCGCCAAATGAATAAATGTTGTGACCATTGCAGCCTGCGCCAATTGTGTGAAGGAGACTTTAAAAATTATGACACTACGTTGTTTTTGCAACATTTGATATTTTTATTTTTCATGTCAGGGTTTGCGAGTGTAAAAGATGATTACTCTTACTCTTGTAGCTGGAAAATAACCTGGTTTGGACATACTGTAGCAGTCATTTGTTTTTCTATTTCCTACTAACATTCTCACACTAGGAAAAAAAAGGGCCCGAAGCAGAGATTAATTTTAAGCCGCGCCCTCATTGTTCCAATTTTTTAAAAGTTTTTTAATCAAGCTTGAATTTGATTTGAACCATGTACTTTGTACTTGAAAAAAATAATGGAAAAATTATTTGTTTAGGAATAAATTGTTGTGTGTGCATTATAACACATTTTTCTTAATTTTTGTTTCATCTGACATCACATGGACAAAGATAAGACCTTCTGGAGGAAAGTTCTGTGGTCAGATGAAACAAAGATTTAGCTGTTCGGCCACAATACCCAGCAATATGTTTGGAGGAGAAAAGGTAAGGCCTTTAATCCCAGGAACACCAAACCTACCGTCAAGCATTGTGGTGGTAGTATTATGCTCTGTGCCTGTTTTGCTGCCAATGGAACTGGTGCTTTAAATGGGACAATGAAAAAGGAGGATTAACTCCAAATTCTTCAGGACAACCTAAAATCATCAGCCCGGAGGTTGGGTCTTGGGCGCAGTTGGGTGTTCCAACAGGACAATGACCCCAAACACATGTCAAAAGTGGTAAAGGAATGGCTAAATCAGGCTAGAATTAAGGTTTTAGAATGGCCTTCCCAAAGTCCTGACTTAAACTTGTGGACAATGCAGAAGAAACAAGTCCATGTCAGAAAACCAACAAATTTAGCTGATCCGCACCAATTTTGTCAAGAGGAGTGGTCAAAAATTCAACCATAACCTTGCCAGAAGCTTGTGGATGGCTACCAAAAGTGCCTTATTGCAGTAAAACTTGCCAAGGGACATGCAACCAAATATTAACATTACTGTATGTATACTTTTGACCCAGCAGATTTGGTCACATTTTCAGTAGACCCATAATAAATTCATAAAAGAACCAAACTTCATGAATGTTTTTTGTGACCAACAAGTATGTGCTCCAATGACTCTATCACAAAAAAACAAGAGTTGTAGAAAGTATTGGAAACTCAAGACAGCCATGACATTATGTCTTTCACAAGTGTATGTAAACTTTTGACCGCGACTGTATGTACAGAATAAACAGGCATGATGTTCGTACATCAGTTGAGGAAAATTTACCCATAATAATACATCAAATTGCAGGAGGTTATTAATGTAATTACATTAATAACCTCCTATTATTAACCTATTATTATTATTCCATCCTCTACGAGATTGAAAATTAACACCAATGGGAGCATTTTAAAACTTTGCCAGACTCAATTCCACCTATGAACATGATCACATCATTTATTTATAAAGTATAAACAATGACAAATGAAGATAGAATACTAGTAACCGCAACATATAAGTGTGTATGTTTTGTATATTTTCAGATTGTGCTTGTTCTATTTTTAACTGAACAAAACAATCTGAAGTTGTCTTTATTTTGAAGTTATCATGCCATGATTTTACCAGTCCGACCCACTTTGGAGTAGATTTTCCTCCATGTTGCCCCTGAGCTAAAATGAGTTTGACACCCCTGGACTTACACGCTTCTGTGCGACAAAGGCCTCGGGCTGGAATTGACTTCCACAGCACTGTGTGTTGGTTTTAAGTGTCCGGGTGATTTATATGGATTACTTCCTGTTCTGCTTTTTTTGGATTGGCTCCTGTCCGTGCTAATTGCAGGCCGGCCATTAAATGTCTTGTTTGTCGAAGGTGGAAGGACATATAGCTGATGATTTGTGGAACGACGTACAGATTGTTGTCTCAGTGACGAGGAACAGACTGATGAGGAAGAGCAAATGGATGGCCGGATTTGTTCCTCTAAAGTTGACGTGTACGCAAATACAATCTCGTGATATATCAAACGCAGTGACATCCTCTATAGGTCACACAGTTATTGTTATTATGATGGAACTGCAAGTGTCAAGAATAGGATGTGAATTAGTTATCTGGAGTAGTTCAGGAGAAGGGGTTGGGTTTAATTGGTTCTACTTCTATCTACTCCTTTTCAGTTTGTGTGATGTAGGCATGTCCAAAAGGAACAAACAAACAAACGATAGCATATTGTGGAAATGTATCCGAAATAATTGGTTCCACACACAATTTCACTTAAATGATGAGGGGTAGTAATCCTCACGTTCAAAAAATAATGTCAGCTATATAAATTTTGTATCCATATACAGTACAGGCCAAAAGTTTGGACACACCTTCTCCTCATTCAATGCGTTTTCTTTATTTTCATGACTATTTACATTGTAGATTGTCACTGAAGGCATCAAAACTATGAATGACCACATGTGGAGTTATGTACTTAACAAAAAAAGGTGAAATAACTGAACACATGCTGTATATTTTAGTTTCTTCAAAATAGCCACCCATTGCTCGGACTACTTTTTTGCACACTCTTGGCATTCTCTCCATGAAATTTCAAGAGGTAGTCACCTGAAATGGTTTTCACTTCACAGGTGTGCTTGAAGCTCATCGAGAGAATGCCAAGAGTGTGCAAAACAGTAATCAAAGCAAAGGGTGGCTATTTTGTTTATATATATATATATATATATATATATATATATATATATATATATATATATATATATATATATATATATATATATATATATATATATATATATATATATATATATTAGGGGTGTGGGAAAAAATCGATTCAAATTCAAATCGCGATTCTCACGTTGTGCGATTCAGAATCAATTCTCATCTTTAAAAAATCTATTTAATTTTTTAATTTAAAATTTAAAAAAAATAATAATAATTTTTTTTTTTTAAATTAATCAATCCAACAAAACAATACATAGCAATACCATAACAATGCAATCCAATTCCAAAACCAAACCCGACCCAGCAACACTGCAATAAACAGAGCAATTGAGAGGAGACACAAACACGACACAGAACAAACCAAAAGTAGTGAAACAAAAATGAATATTATCAACAACAGTATCAATATTAGTTACAATTTCAACATAGCAGTGATTAAAAATCCCTCATTGACATTATCATTAGACATTTATAAAAAATTTAAAAAAAGAACAATAGTGTCACAGTGGCTTACACTTGCATCGCATCTCATAAGCTTGACAACACACTGTGTCCAATATTTTCACAAAGATAAAATAAGTCATATTTTTGGTTCATTTAATAGTTAAAACAAATTTACATTATTGCAATCAGTTGATAAAACATTGTCCTTTACACTTACAAGAGCTTTTTACAAAAATCTACTACTCTGCTTGCATGTCAGCAGACTGGGGTAGATCCTGCTGAAATCCTATGTATTGAATGAATAGAGAATTGTGTTGAATTGAAAAAAAATGGATTTTGAATAGTATCGTGACCCCAAGAATCGATATTGAATCGAATCGTGGGACACCCAAAGATTCACAGCCCTAATATATATATATACATAATTTTCATTAAATTAATTAATATGTAGGTTAATGATATTATTGTCACGTTTAGCTTAGCCGGAGTAGGACACCAACGCAGAGAAAAACATTATAAGAACAATAACAAAAAGCGCACTCATAAAGGAGTGAGTGAAAATAACTAAGAATGCACACAAAAGGTGTGGAGAGGAAACAGATGCAGGGCAGAGCCACAGGAAACGAGAAGCGTAAGCGGAGCCAAAGCAGAGGCGACGAACACGACTGAAAGGGTGAATCGTCAGGAAATCTACTGGCGCCGAGTGAATAGACTGGGGAGCTTGATTATCGGGTGTTCATGCAGGTGGTTCCGCCCTGTGACCCAGAAACCAGGCACTGCAACAAAAAGAAGACAGGTGGCAGCAGAGCTGCAAGATCACGACAATTATATCCTTATTATATATATTAAACTAATTAATGTATACTGTACAATTCATCATTTGAATTATTTATATTTATATTTATGACACTGGGGTCATTTGTATAGGCTAGAGATGACAATGTAATGTAAACACAATAAAATCATCAAAAAAATATTCCTGGGCGTGGCCACCGCTGCTGCTCACTGCTCCCCTCACCTCCCAGGGGGTGAGGGTGATGGGTCAAATGCAGAGTATAATCTCACCACACCTACTGTGTGTGTGTGTGACAATCATTGGTACTTTAAATATGCTATTAATCCCCTGCTGTGTGTGAAATTTAAGATCCATATAAGAATGCTAATGCATGACCTGAATAAAAGACAGTCAAGTGTGAAAAAGACAGCATCTTACAGCGTATTTGGGGTCTTGAAGTTAAAACCAGCGTCGTGTATAAGGAGAGTACGGCCAACTAAACGAGAGACGCCAACTTTGCTACCAATGACAATTGCAGTTTTCCTGACAAAATAAACCTAAACAATATGTCTCTACATTGTTATAAACATACTCCAGCTCATAAACTGACGATTAAAAAGTGTGGGGGGGGGGGGGGGGGGTGCAAAATCATTTCTTCTTCCTGGGGGGGCGTAGCATAAAATATTTGAGAAGCACTGCGTTAGTGCCTTTTGACCAATCGCGACTCTGGTTAAAACTCCTCCCCGAGCTTTTCGTCCTGTCACTCACACACACTTGTCTTAAGCCTTGTTAGCATATTAGTAATTAACAGAGGAGTTGTGATTCAAAGATAATTTAAGAAATTAGTGATCAATGACAAATATGAATAGTAAAATGATTAAAAAAAACATTATATATGAATGTATTTTCTTCCAAAAAAGAAGGGCCGTCCTATAGTTGCAACAATACCACTATTTGATCTCATCAAAAGAAAGCCAGCTGGGAGCAAGATACATATTTTTTAAAGAGACGCTCATCCGTCAAATGTGCAATAATCAAACACATTTTTATCGGAGGTTGTCACCTGTGCAAGCAGCCTGTATGATTTATGCTGGTGCTAATGTGCAGAGATAATAAAAAACAGATTGTCATTCTGTATTTACTCTTGAACGTCGCAGGAATAAAACTCGCAAAAGTCGACAAAACTTCTGTGTAGTTCTGCATGGACCTGGAGCTAGCTGTGTGATGATGTCATGTTTTTTTTTTTTAATGCAAGTGGTGACATTTTACTTGACCTGCAGCTGTTGCATTAAAGGAAACCTTATGTAAAACCCCTTTTTATGGTAAATGGCTTAGTAGGAATGCATAACGTGGGCAGATGTCAGCACATCTAATATGTGCGCAAGAAAAAAAAAACTCAACAAGAGGATGTTTGTGTGCAGGTGTGTTTCTGCTCACTCCAACTGGTTTGTTTATCATGACTGCAGTGTAGCTTGCCGCTTAATATTGTGTGAGTTTTTGTGTTTCAAAAAAAAAAAAAAAAAAAGCACCTGGAAACCGGCAACGCTCTTTTTTTTTTACTGTTTAATATAATTTGATATCATTGAAAAAGATTACCTGATTTGTATTTATTTATTTGATTTAAAAATAAATGAATATTTTCATGTTCAAAATAATGTAATATTATTTACTATATATTATTTTTAATTTACAATATTATTTATTGTATTTTATTTATTTTTTTTTTTTTCCTTGTCTTGTCCCACAAATGAATAAATAATGTACAAACCCTGTTTCCATATGAGTTGGGAAATTGTGTTAGATGTAAATATAAACGGAATACAACGATTTGCAAATCCTTTTCAACCCATATTCAGTTGAATGCACTACAAAGACAAGATATTTGATGTTCAAACTCGATAAACTCTTTTTTTTTGTTGCAAATAATAGTTAACATTGAATTTCATGGCTGCAACACGTGCCAAAGTAGTTGGGAAAGGGCATGTTCACCACTGTTTTACATGGCCTTTCCTTTTAACAACACTCAGTAAACGTTTGGGAACTGAGGAGACACATTTTTTAAGCTTCTCAGGTGGAATTCTTTCCCATTCTTGCTTGATGTACAGCTTAAGTTGTTCAACAGTCCGGGGGTCTCCGTTGTTGTATTTTAGGCTTCATAATGCGCCATACATTTTCAATGGGAGACAGGTCTGGACTACAGGCAGGCCAGTCTAGTACCCGCACTCTTTTACTATGAAGCCACGTTGATGTAACACGTGGCTTGGCATTGTCTTGCTGAAATAAGCAGGGGCGTCCATGATAACGTTGCTTGGATGGCAACATATGTTGCTCCAAAATCTGTATGTACCTTTCAGCATTAATGGCGCCTTCACAGATGTGTAAGTTACCCATGTCTTGGGCACTAATACACCCCCATACCATCACAGATGCTGGCTTTTCAACTTTGCGCCTATAACAATCCGGATGGTTCTTTTCCTCTTTGGTCCGGAAGACACGACGTCCACAGTTTCTAAAAACAATTTGAAATGTGGACTCGTCAGACCACAGAACACTTTTCCACTTTGTATCAGTCCATCTTAGATGAGCTCAGGCCCAGCGAAGCTGACGGCGTTTCTGGGTGTTGTTGATAAATGGTTTTCGCCTTGCATAGGAGAGTTTTAACTTGCACTTACAGATGTAGCGACCAACTGTAGTTACTGACAGTGGGTTTCTGAAGTGTTCCTGAGCCCATGTGGTGATATCCTTTACACACTGATGTCGCTTGTTGATGCAGTACAGCCTGAGGGATCGAAGGTCACAGGCTTAGCTGCTTACGTGCAGTGATTTCTCCAGATTCTCTGAACCCTTTGATGTTATTACGGACCGTAGATGGTGAAATCCCTAAATTCCTTGCAATAGCTGGTTGAGAAAGGTTTTTCTTAAACTGTTCAACAATTTGCTCACGCATTTGTTAACAAAGTGGTGACCCTCGCCCCATCCTTGTTTGTGAATGACTGAGCATTTCATGGAATCTACTTTTATACCCAACCATGGCACCCACCTGTTCCCAATTTGCCTGTTCACCTGTGGGATGTTCCAAATAAGTGTTTGATGAGCATTCCTCAACTTTATCAGTATTTATTGCCACCTTTCCCAACTTCTTTGTCATGTGTTGCTGGCATCAAATTCTAAAGTTAATGATTATTTGCAAAAAAAAAAAAAAAAGTTTATCAGTCTGAACATCAAATATGTTGTCTTTGTAGCATATTCAACTGAATATGGGTTGAAAATGATTTGCAAATCATTGTATTCCGTTTATATTTACATCTAACACAATTTCCCAACTCATGTGGAAACGGGGTTTGTATTATAAAAAACTCATTCAATGTAAATGTCAGGTTTAAACACTGATTACATCTATTAAACAGACAAGAAGCAAGGAATCACACAGAGACAGAGTTACAATTTGCTCAATGAGGAGAGAAGTTACTGGGCTGTGCTCTAGTTACAGATCCAAACTACGCTCTAAAATCCTGACCACCTGCTCCTCTATTCATTTGGGAGGTCCCTGGTTACATCACTGAAGCTGCTGCTGAAGGAAGGGGGTAATCTCACCAGCCCCAGTTAGACGCAATATATGACTATTAATGAAATGCAAATGTGCTGACACTCGTGATATTGCCCTGTCTCTGCTCTGTCTGCGTCACAGCACTCGATGTTCGCCCTTGGCAGTCAGCAGGCCGATTCTGGAAACAAACACTGGTACGAGACGACTCGCTTTGCACAGATAGAAAAGTACAACTTCAGCGCTATTGATAATAACTATAGCAACGGCCTTTAAGCATAATAGTTGTGTGATAACTTACACATAATTATTGTAACTGTAAATTATTTTTATTTTCTCAATTAGTTTTCTTGGTCATTTCGCACAGATAAATAATTTATTTTCACAAAAAAATTAAATATGCATTATTAGATATAGATTATTTTTCTGGTCATGTCGTTCGAATAAATAAATAATTTATATGGACAAAATAAGTCAGTATTTAGTATTTAATACGTTTTTTGTTTTTTTTCCAATAGTTTTTCCTGTCCATGTCGCACAAAAAAAGAATTTCTTTTCACAAAATAATCCACTATGTATTGCTTATTATTGTATGTATGTAATTACTATACATTATTATTACATTACTTCATAAAATACTGTAGTACGTTCTGTTTTGTTTTAATACAAGATTTATGATCTAAAAGTTTGTTTTTATTTTGAAAAGGCATGTTACATGTTAAAATTGGGCTGTTTTGGGTTGGCCGAGCCCCAATTAGATTGATTTAATCTATTTCAATGGGCAACGTTGATTTGAGATACAAGTGTTTTGAGTTATGAACCACTTCAGCCGGTAAGTTGAGGTACAACTGTTTGTACAAAAAGACATAGAAAACTACAGTAGTTGAGTTGTGACACTGACGAAGGACAACATCCATTTTGTTCGTTAACTTTAACTTCTATGGTGTCTCCCGGCTGTGAGGAAGACTCTTCTGATGAAGAAAAGGAAAGTGCAATTAGACATGGTCAGATTGACATTGCAGAAAGCAAGGGGAGAGATTTCAACAAGTGAAATTTACCATTAAATGGACAATGTTAACTATTAGCGGCATGGTGGTGTCATTATTGAGACTTTACCGGTCTCTCCCTTCCTTTAGTGTGCAAGACTACATAGAGTGAGGATTACAAGTCATTTTTTGTATTTAATATTTGTATTGCAGTGTTTTTATATCCATTTTGTACTCCATGTTTTCTGTGACTTCAGTGGTTATTAGGGTGTCATTCAGGTCAGTGTTTCTTAACCATACAGCCGTTGTTGGGCCTCGAGCTCCCCGAACAGGGCCGCCAAAAAAAAAAAAAAATTCTCAGCCTAGGTCCGTATGTGTAGTACACTTTTCCCTCACTTGTTCAGTTCAGTTCAGTTTAGTTTTAGTTTATTTCGAACATGCATGCGATACAATGTAACGCATCAGGGACGGCGTGGCGCAGTTGGGAGAGTGGCCGTGCCAGCAACCCGAGGGTTCCTGGTTCAATCCCCACCTTCTACCAACCTTGTCACGTCCGTTGTTTTCCTTGAGCAAGACACTTCACCCTTGCTCCTGATGGGTCGTGGTTAGGGCATTGCATGGCAGCTCCCGCCATCAGTGTGTGTGTGTGTGTGTGTGTGTGTGTGTGTGTGTGTGTGTGTGTGTGTGTGTGTGTGTGTGTGTGTGTGTGTGTGTGTGTGTGTGTGTGTGTGTGTGAATGTGGAAATAGTGTCAAAGCCCTTTGAGTACCTTGAAGGTAGAAAAGCGCTATACAAGTATAGCCCATTTCCCATTTAATTTCCCATCACATAATTCCAGTTGTTTCAGTACAGCACGTCTGAAAAGGAGTAGGAAGAAGCTGAGTTTATTTAATCCTACCCCTTTTCATACCATAGCAATTTTATCCCATTTCCTTGTTCTCTATAGCAGAACAGTGAATACATAAATACATAATATACCATAGTACGTAAACAAATTTTTTAAAAAAGGTTCAAGATGTTCATCATAATTATTGTTCTGTGTACTTTGTGAACACCTGTAGTTTGAACAGTCTCTTAAACTGAATCATATTGGTGCTTTGTTTGATTTCTGTAGTTGATCCATTCCATAATTTAATCCCACATACGGATATGCTAAAGGTTTGAAAGTGTTGTACGTGCATACAAATGTTTTGAATTACATTTTCCTCTAAGGTTATATTTCTCCTCTTTTGTTGAGAAGAAGTGTTGTACATTCTTGGGTAGCAGGTTATAGTTTGCTTTGTACATACTTTTAGCTGTTTGCAAATGCACCAAATCGTTGAATTTCAATATTTTTGATTCAATAAATAAAGGGTTTGTATGTTCTCTATATCCATCATTATGTACTATGGGCAGTAATGACAATATCAAATTTACAGAGAAAGTCTGGAGCTAAAGTCAAAGAGAATGTTTCTTAAATTATGACTAAAGTGATGAAGCTGTAATTTTATTGACAGTTTAGTTAAGAAACATTTATTATTAAATTAGTTTTTATTTTAGCACAACATAATTGTATATGTAAATGTATTTGTGTCAGTTATTTACGAGTCCCTTCTTATGCACTATATATGGTTAATCTTATTTTTCCAATCAGCCTGACCTAAGCCTGAGGTTTATAAATAAGTAAGTTAGTTTTAATTACTGCATATAAATCAAATCAAAAGTAAGATTACTCATTCAGTGTTAATATTATTTGAGTGGGGCCCTCTGTAGTGGAAAAGTTGGGGCCCGAGGTCAAAAAGGTAAAGAACGGCTGATTTACGGTACAGGTATTAGTTCCCCACTTACTTGTACTGTACACACAAACGCAACTCGTTTTAGTATAAGGACCGCCTGTAGCGATAAAAAATACTTATTGTGCTGTAGTCACACTTGGGTGAGTCATCAGAAATATTTTGTTGTGCGTGTGGAAAAAAAAGAGGACAAGGAACTCCCATCATGACAACTGTGTTGTTCCGGTCTAGTCAGCATGGAAGCTTATGATTAACGTTTGGAAACATGAAGGTGCGCTAAAAATGTTCTGTACTTTATAGTCTGATGTGTACTCTATATTTGTTCTGGTTCCAACCCACTCCTTTACGTATCAACATGTGACCTTCCTTCATGTGACCTGTTGGAAAAAAAAGTGGTTCCCAAAATGTTTTCACCAAGTACCACCACAGAAAAAACTCGGCTCTCCAAGTACCACCATTATGACCAACATCAAAATACAGTAGCGTAATAGGCCTACGTATTCATTAAAAACAAGTCAAGGGTTTTATTGAACAAGTATATTTACTATTTTGGCCACTGTGATACAGTTTGAACAGTAACACTGTGTTTGAATATAGGAAAATAAAACACTGTACTTTAATCATGTGATTCCTTGGTCGGCAACCCAAAATGTGGAAAGAGCAAACCCCCTAGGGGTCAAGGATTCACGGACCCCCTGTTGAAGACCACTGACCTATGCTATCTGGAACCTACTCCAGGGATTCTCAAACTGTGGCACGCGGGTTCCATCTAGTGGTACGCCAAAGAATCACTTGATTAAAGTAAAGTGTTTTATTTTCCGATATTTAAACACATTGTTACTGTCAGGTTCAAACACTGGTGACATCAATTAAACGAGACAAGAAGCAAGGAACTAAACAGAGACAGAATTAAATTTGGCTCAATTTGAGGAAAAACGCATGGACACTGTACCCTTGTACAGTGTCTCAGCACGCTCTGCCAAAAGATTGCACGCCTCCTTCTTTTATTTGGACCTTCCCTGACCACATGGCAACAGCTGCTTCCAAATGGACGGGGTCGTAAACAGCCATCGCCTTTGATTACAAAACAGTTCAAAAGAAACGGTCGGTTCAAAAAAGAGGTCGTAAAAGAGGTCAAAAAAGAGGTTTGTAAAATAATTCAAAAAGTGGTTCGTAAAAGAGTTCAAAAAAGAGGTCGTAAAAGAGTTCAAAAAGAGGTTCGTAAAAGAGTTAAAAAAAGAGGTCGTAAAAGAGTTCAAAAAGAGGTTCGTAAAAGAGTTCAAAAAGAGGTTCGTAAAAGAGTTCAAAAAAGCGGTGCCTGGAGGGGAGTCAGACCCTGCTTCCTCTCCGCTTTGTAGTTCTTGGGTCACGACAATATCTTTCTGTTGATTACAATACATAAAAGAAACAGAACACCTTCATGTTGCTTCCCCCCTACACAGTGGAGTTTTACAAGCCTTCTTCTTGGTAGGTTCAAAGATGTTAGGATCCGCTGCACGGATCATATTCTGTTTGGGTTTTCGGGTCACTTGTGTTTTTTCTGTTAGTCTTGGTCCCATTCTAGTTCCTGTTTATGCACCTCTTAGTTGGTTACCATAGTAACTTATTACGTTCACCTGCCGCTGGGGTTCCCGACACGCACCTGTTGGTCATCATTGACATTATTATTTAAAGCCTGCCTTCTCAGTCAGTCGGTCTGGCTTCTTTGTTTTGCATCCCGCGACTGCCACGTAGGTTTGTTCTAGTTTCCTAGCTCCTGCTAGTAGTCACACTTCCGGTGCGCTCGGCACCTCGTCCTGTCGGTTTGTTTTCTGTTTTGGTACCAGTTTTGTGTTATTTTATAATTAAATCATGTCGTTACCTGCAAGTCCTGTCCGGTTTTCGTCCTTTGCATCTTGGGAGAACAAAAATCCTGCATCACCATGCGTCCCGAACGTGACAAAAGACATGTTTTTGCTTCTCTGGGAACTCATTGAAACACAAACTTTTGTGATAACTTAGATACAATTATTCTAACAGTTACTGTTCAAACTGTGTGTAATGTTACAGTGGACAAAAGTATTAAAAGCCAAGAGTAAACTCAAATCAAGGGAGAGCATCATTCAGTCACTATGCAACAAATAGCTGGAATAAACTTCCTGAAGATGTCAGACTTTCCCCAACTCTGACTACTTTTAAAATTAGACTGAAGACTTTTATGTTCACCTTAGCTTTCAGCTAAATCTTTTAATCTTTTAACTTTTAACGTCTGCACTGTTTTTATTTTTATTGTCTGCATTTTAATTTTGCTTTTATTTTCTTTCATTTCACTTTGTTGTCTGCGAAGCACTTTGAGTCTGCCTTGTGTATGAAAAGCGCTATACAAATAAAGTTGCCTTGCCTTGCCTTGCCTACTGAAATGCGATTTTCTTATTTAAACGGGGATAGCAGATCCATTCTATGTGTCATACTTGATCATTTCGCGATATTGCCATATTTTTGCTGAAAGGATTTAGTAGAGAACATCGACGATAAAGTTCACAACTTTTGGTCGCTGATAAAAAAGCCTTGCCTGTACCGGAAGTAGCGTGACGTCGCAGGTTGAAAGGCTCCTCACATTTCCCCATTGTTTACACCAGCAGCGAGAGCGATTCGGACCGATTTCCCCATTAATTTGAGCGAGGATGAAAGATTCGTAGATGAGGAAAGTGAGAGTGAAGGACTAAAGGGCAGTGGGAGCGATTCAGATAGGGAAGATGCTGTGAGAGGCGGGTGGGACCTGATATTCAGCTGGGAATGACTAAAACAGTAAATAAACACAAGACATATATATACTCTATTAGCCACAACACAACCAGGTTTATATTTAATATGCCACAAATTAATCCCGTATAACAAACACCTCCCCCCTCCCGTCCATATAACCCGCCAATACAAATCAAACACCCGCACAACACACTCAATCCCACAGCCCAAAGTACTGTTCACCTCCCCAAAGTTCATACAGCACATATATTTCCCCAAAGTCCCCAAAGTTACGTACGTGACATGCACATAGCGGCATGCACGTACGGGCAAGCGATCAAATGTTTGGAAGCCGCAGCTACGTACTGCGTTATACATACAAATTAAACAAAATGCTTATGGCAACATTATGGTTGCATACTCACGGTACCGCGTCTGTATATCCAACTCAAAGTGCTCCTGGTAAGAGTCTCTGTTGTCCCAGTTCTCCACAGGCCAATGGTAAAGCTTGACTGTCATCTTTCGGGAATGTAAACAATGAAACACCGGCTACGTGTTTGTGTTGCTGCAGCCGGCCGAAATACACCGCTTCCCACCTACAGCTTTCTTCTTTGCTGTCTCCGTTGTTCATTGAACAAATTGCAAAAGATTCACCAACACAGATGTCCAGAATATTGTGGAATTTTGCGATGAAAACAGACGACTTAATAGCTGGCCACAATGCTGTCCCAAAATGTCCTCTACAATCCGCGACATCACGCGCAGGCATCATCATACCGAGACGTTTTCAGCAGGATATTTCGCGCAAAATTTAAAATTGCACTTTAGTGATCTAACCCGGCCGTATTGGCATGTGTTGCAATGTTAAGATTTCATCATTGATGTATAAACTATCAGACTGCGTGGTCGGTAGTAGTGGGTTTCAGTAGGCCTTTAAATATGCGTGTTAAATAAACATCTGCCTTGTTTTTAATGAATATTTAGGCCTACTACGACACTGCTGGTGTTTTCTGAGGTGGTACTTGATTAAAAACCACTTAACCTACTCTATTTATATCCTGTTTTAATTCAATTGTTATGTTTCATCCCATGTATCTAATGTGTGTTGCTATGACTATAAAGTTCCTTCAATCTTAAAATAACGCTCCCACCAACATTTTTTTTCTTTTTTTAATAAAAATACAGTACACAGTTTGATAATAATATATTCGATTTTTTCAGCGCAAACACCTCACTTTAAAAATATCACATTATGATACAATTGCATTTTATTTTGTAAAAATGATTATGATATCCATATAAAATGTCCAATAATTTATTAAAATGTACAATATTTAATCGAATTGTTGTACATTGTAAACCAAGTATAAGATCATTATTTTTAGTGAATTATTATTTCGATTAATTTCATGACTTTTTCTTTTATTGCACAAGGTCGCTGCAGCAGCATCCAATATACTGTGAGTCATTAAATGAATGTCATTGAGTAAACAATCAATCAATCAGTCCATTAAAAAGAGAATAAACATGTTTGTATCGGTCAAAAAGCATAGCTGATAAAAGCAAATAAAACTGAATGAAATATTTAAAAATAGAGACATGAATCTTACAACAACTCAACATTTGATTCTGATTCAGAATTGATTCTCGATTCAACATGAATCTCGATTCAAACCGATTTTCCCTAATGTATTATTTGGTTAAAAAAATAAAGAAACTAAAACCTTTTTAAAACAGGTTGCGGGTTACAAAAGCTCCTCTAGTCCGCCAAAATATGTCATGCACGCGCCATGAGTAAGCACGGAGGTGGCTTAAAGAATGTCTTTTTAGAAATTGATTTTTACATTATTTTTTTTTTATCAATTTTTGAAAAAATATGAATGGATTTACAATTGGAATTAACAAGAGTTGCATTTCAGATTCGATTTTTTGAGCATCTCTAAAAAGGTTTAGAGTCAACAGTATCTGTAGTGGCTGCTGGTTGCAGGAGCTCTTTGTTCTTATGTATCCTCTTATTGTATTTTTGATGATTCCCTCTTGTTTTCATGTGTTTTTTTGCCTTTTGGTTTGGGCCCCATAGGGACTCTGCAACAAGAGGTGGCACTTTTCATGACTTCTGCAGTGCTTTTAATACTTTTTTGTGAACCTTCACTGCAAAAACTGAAATCTAAGTAAGATTAAATATCTCAAATAAGGGTGATATTTGCTTATGTTCTGTCTGATAAAATAATTCTTCTCACTAAGCAGATTTTATGTTAGGGGTATTTTATTTGAACTAAGCAAAATTATCTGCCAATAGAACAAGAAAATTTGACTTGTCAAGACTTTCCAAAACAAGTAAAATTAGCTAACCTCAATGAACCCAAAAATACCTTAAAATAAGTATATTCTCACTAATAACAAGTGCACTTTTCTTGGTAGAAAAAAATGAGACCTTTTTGCTCGATATGTTGAAAAATATTCTTAAATTAAGTGAATGCTAGTGCCATTATCTTGACATAATGATAAGCGCTCGGCATCATGATTTTTTTTCATGCTTGAAGTAAGAAATTATTACTTTAAAAAAGTAGTTTTATACTTGTGAGTGTTAATGACACAGCTTTGCAACAGTTGATATTCTAGTTTCAAGCATGTTTTACTCAATATAGGTCATAAAATCTCAGCAACAAGCTGTAATATCTTACTGAGATAATTTAGGACCAAAACCCTTAAAACAAGTAAAACACTCTAACATAAAATCTGCTTAGTGAGAAGAATTATCTTATCAGACAGAAAATAAGAAAATTTCACCCTTATTTGAGATATGTAATCTTACTTAGATTTCAGTTTTTGCAGTGCACATTATTTCCTCCTTGTGGGATAAATAAAGTAAATCCTTTCCTATCCTAGCTGAGCTCACCATTAAATAGTTAAGTAATAAATAGTTATGTGGTAGTAAATATTTTTGCATTTTTAATGTGTATGGAATTCCTATTTAAGTGTGTAATGTGATGATATTGGCAAAATATCATAGCACTACAGATGAATAATATATTACAATGGCATGACGATGTCATGGCTTGTGTGGACAAAAAGGATTTATTCCACTTTGGAATAAAACCATAACATAACAAAATGGTGAAAAGGTGCTGTGAATACTTACCGGATGCACTGCACATTAGAACTGTCTGGAGACTGCTATGATTTGCTGTGATGTATTAACCAACTTTATTCGGCAGTCGCACAAGTTAACCGACTCCTTTTTGCCGGCGCAGGTAAACGCTGAAGATGCAAACTTCAACCTCCTCGCCAGAGATTAACACCACATCACCTTCCAGCGTCACCAAATCCAAAGATCAGATTCTCATCCAGAGTAAGACCTGCTTCTACAAGCACACCTCCTCACAACGTGCATTTAATCGTAAACAAAATGCTGGCCCGTGAGTGACACTGTTAAGAAAAATGAATATTTGCTTGTTGTCTGTGCATGTCAGGTTCTGGGGCTATGATTGCAGTCATCGTCATCGGTATAATCATCATTCTCGCCATTCTGCTCCTTGTCCTAAAGACGTACAACAAGTAAGGCGGCATTCCTTTATAAAGCACATAGCGACGATAACAAACACACTAACGATAAACCCGGGGAAACAAACCAATTAGAGTGGAGACACTTTGTTGTTGCTTCTAGACGTCCTATAATGTCCTGTGTTGAATGCAAATATTGCACAGACGTGTACACGTACTGTGCAACCATCTAAGTCATCTTGTCGCCCTTTGTCACACAGGTGACAGCAACTGTTAAGAGGAACATGTAACTGTTTTAAGTGCACTGTTATAACAACAGTACCCAACAAAATGCAATAAGTTAGACATGAAGGTGCTGAATTATTCATACAAAGCAATAAATAGGCTACAAATATGCAGCATACGTGTCTAAAGTTTTTCAATGTGTTAGTTATTAATGCATTTATTTAGTCTATGTTTGGGGGCTAACTTCTTCTTACACTTGCATGCCAGTTAGTGAGGCTGCATGAGGCGTTCCCGTCAATTTTAGAGTTAGGATAGTGTTTTGTTATTTTCATTTCAGTAGGCATTAGCTTATTTTTACAGTGATATAATGTAACTCCTGCATCAACAAGGCACGTCTTTCTTATTTTTTTTGGTGCATTCTAGATTGCTGCCTGGTGCTGATAATGTGGGGCCCTCTGCAGTATTTCGTTCCATTTTCTTAACATTTACACCAATTTACACTCTATTGGTAGGAAATATTTTGAAATATTGACCGTAATTTTACATTTCTTGTATTTTAGTGGCAAACATTCCATAAGGCGGTGCCATATTCCTGTGCTTTGGCAGTGACTATTTTCTCACTTTATAATATTATTGTTTTTTATTCACTTTTTAAAATGCCCCCCCCCCCCCCCCCCCCCCCCCCCCCCACCTAAAAACTTTGTAGCACAAGAGCATTTTAACAATACGTGGGAAACACACAAATAAAAAAGGTAACACTTTAGTATGGGGAACATATTTTAAGTAACAAAGACTTAATTTTGAGTTATTTGGACACGAGGGGAACATATAAAGGTTAGGGTTAGGGTTACTAATAGGCAATAATTCTGAGGTTATTGAGGGAAGACTCTTAGTTAATGGCTTACTGCTTGTATAATAAGGCCATGCAGAATAAGGCATTAATAAGTACTTAATAATGACTAATTAAGAGCCAATCTGTTACTAATTTGCATGTTAATAAGCAACTAATGAATGGTGAATATGTTCCCCATACTAAAGTGTTACCATAAAAAAATATAATTAAATCTATATATGTACATAAAAAGTCAACAAAACTAGCACATAATAAAAAATGTGAGTACAAAATAGTTCTAAACCACTTGTATGTGTGTATGCTTAAAAAAACAATAAGAACAATAATTAAATAATTATTAATAATATAAAATATAATATAAATATAAAACTCCTCTCTGAGCTGCCACCTTACCGTGGTAGAGGAGTTTGCGTGTCCCAATGATCCTAGGAGCTATGTTGTCCGGGGGATTTATGCCCCCTGGTAGGGTCTCCCAAGACAAACTGGTCCTAGGTGAGGGATCAGACAAAGAGCAGCTCGAAGACCTCAATGAAAAATAAAACCTATGGACCCAGATTTCCCTCGCCCGGACGCGGGTCACCGGGGCCCCCCTCTGGAGACAGGCCCGGAGGTGGGGCACGATGGCGAGCGCCTGGTGGCCGGGCCTGTCCCCATGGGGCCCGGCCGGGCACAGCCCGAAGAGGCAACGTGGGTTCCCCCTCCAATGGGCTCACCACCCATAGCAGGGGTCATAGAGGTCGGGTGCGATGTGAGCTGGGCGGCAGCCGAAGGCAGGGCACTTGGCGGTCCGATCCTCGGCTACAGAACCTAGCTCTTGGGACGTGGAACGTCACCTCGCTGGGGGGGGAGGAGCCTGAGCTAGTGCGCGAGGTGGAGAAGTTCCGACTAGACATAGTCGGACTCACTTCGACGCACAGCAAGGGCTCTGGAACCAGTTCTCTCGAGACGGGCTGGACTCTCTTCTACTCTGGCGTTGCCGGCAGTGAGAGGCGACGGGCTGGGGTGGCAATTCTTGTTGCCCCCCGGCTCAGAGCCTGCATGTTGGAGTTCAACCCGGTGGACGAGAGGGTTGCTTCCCTCCGCCTTCGGGTGGGGGAACGGGTCCTGACTGTGGTTTGCGCTTACGCGCCAAACCGCAGCTCAGAGTACCCACCCTTTTTGGATTCACTCGAGGGAGTACTTGAGAGTGCTCCCCCGGGTGATTCCCTCGTTCTACTGGGGGACTTCAATGCTCATGTTGGCAGCGACAGTGAAACCTGGAGAGGCGTGATTGGGAAGAATGGCTGCCCGGATCTGAACCCGAGCGGTGTTTTGTTATTGGACTTTTGTGCCCGTCACAGATTGTCCATAACAAACACCATGTTCAAGCATAAGGGTGTCCATATGTGCACTTGGCACCAGGACAACCTAGGCCGCAGTTCCATGATCAACTTTGTAGTTGTGTCGTCGGATTTGCGGCCTCATGTTTTGGACACTCGGGTGAAGAGAGGGGCGGAACTTTCTACCGATCACCACCTGGTGGTGAGTTGGCTGCGATGGTGGGGGAGGATGCCGGACAGACCTGGCAGGCCCAAACGCATTGTGAGGGTTTGCTGGGAACGTCTGGCAGAGTCTCCTGTCAGAGAGAGTTTCAATTCCCACCTCCGGAAGAACTTTGAACATGTCACGAGGGAGGTGCTGGACATTGAGTCCGAATGGACCATGTTCCGCACCTCTATTTTAGAGGCGGCTGATTGGAGCTGTGGCCGCAAGGTAGTTGGTGCCTGTCGTGGCGGTAATCCTAGAACCCGTTGGTGGACACCGGCGGTGAGGGATGCCGTCAAGCTGAAGAAGGAGTCCTATTGGGTTCTTTTGGCTCATAGGACTCCTGAGGCAGCGGACAGGTACCGACAGGCCAAGCGGTGTGCGGCTTCGGCGGTCGCAGAGGCAAAAACTCGGACATGGGAGGAGTTCGGGGAAGCCATGGAAAACGACTTCCGGACGGCTTCGAAGCGATTCTGGACCACCATCCGCCGCCTCAGGAAGGGGAAGCAGTGCACTATCAACACCGTGTATGGTGAGGATGGTGTTCTGCTGACCTCGACTGCGGATGTTGTGGATCGGTGGAGGGAATACTTCGAAAACCTCCTCAATCCCACCAACACGTCTTCCTATGAGGAAGTAGTGCCTGGGGAATCTGTGGTGGGCTCTCCTATTTCTGGGGCTGAGGTTGCTGAGGTAGTTAAAAAGCTCCTCGGTGGCAAGGCCCCGGGGGTGGATGAGATCCGCCCAGAGTTCCTTAAGGCTCTGGATGCTGTGGGGCTGTCTTGGTTGACAAGACTCTGCAGCATCGCGTGGACATCGGGGGCGGTACCTCTGGATTGGCAGACCGGGGTGGTGGTTCCTCTCTTTAAGAAGGGGAACCGGAGGGTGTGTTCTAACTATCGCGGGATCACACTCCTCAGCCTTCCCGGTAAGGTCTATTCAGGTGTGCTGGAGAGGAGGCTACGCCGGATAGTCGAACCTCGGATTCAGGAGGAACAGTGTGGTTTTCGTCCTGGTCGTGGAACTGTGGACCAGCTCTATACTCTCGGCAGGATCCTTGAGGGTGCATGGGAGTTTGCCCAACCAGTCTACATGTGTTTTGTGGACTTGGAGAAGGCATTCGACCGTGTCCCTCGGGAAGTCCTGTGGGGAGTGCTCAGAGAGTATGGGGTATCGGACTGTCTGATTGTGGCGGTCCGCTCCCTGTATGATCAGTGCCAGAGTTTGGTCCGCATTGCCGGCAGTAAGTCGGACACGTTTCCAGTGAGAGTTGGACTCCGCCAAGGCTGCCCTTTGTCACCGATTCTGTTCATAACTTTTATGGACAGAATTTCTAGGCGCAGTCAAGGCGTTGAGGGGATCTGGTTTGGTGGCTGCAGGATTAGGTCTCTGCTTTTTGCAGATGATGTGGTCCTGATGGCTTCATCTGGCCAGGATCTTCAGCTCTCGCTGGATCGGTTCGCAGCTGAGTGTGAAGCGACTGGGATGAGAATCAGCACCTCCAAGTCCGAATCCATGGTTCTCGCCCGGAAAAGGGTGGAGTGCCATCTCCGGGTTGCGGAGGAGACCCTGCCCCAAGTGGAGGAGTTCAAGTACCTCGGAGTCTTGTTCACGAGTGAGGGAAGAGTGGATCGTGACATCGACAGGCGGATCGGTGCGGCGTCTTCAGTAATGCGGACGCTGTATCGATCCGTTGTGGTGAAGAAGGAGCTGAGCCGGAAGGCAAAGCTCTCAATTTACCGGTCGATCTACGTTCCCATCCTCACCTATGGTCATGAGCTTTGGGTTATGACCGAAAGGACAAGATCACGGGTACAAGCGGCCGAAATGAGTTTCCTCCGCCGGGTGGCGGGGCTCTCCCTTAGAGATAGGGTGAGAAGCTCTGCCATCCGGGGGGAGCTCAAAGTAAAGCCGCTGCTCCTCCACATCGAGAGGAGCCAGATGAGGTGGTTCGGGCATCTGGTCAGGATGCCACCCGAACGCCTCCCTAGGGAGGTGTTTAGGGCACGTCCGACCGGTAGGAGGCCACGGGGAAGACCCAGGACACGTTGGGAAGACTATGTCTCCCGGCTGGCCTGGGAACGCCTCGGGATCCCCTGGGAGGAGCTGGACGAAGTGGCTGGGGAGAGGGAAGTCTGGGCTTCCCTGCTTAAGCTGCTGCCACCGCGACCCGACCTCGGATAAGCGGAAGAAGATGGATGGATGGATGGATAATAATATAAAACATAAATATTGAATAAAAATAAATAAATAAAAAGTGAATCGGGAAAAAAAAGTAACATTTTAATTTTATACATGAATAAAAAATTAATCCAAATAAATAAAAGAAAAGAAAATAACAACAAAGTTAAGCCAACTAAAAAATAAACAAACAAATAAAAAGTGAATCCAAATGCTACGTTTCCTTTGACTCCTGATCTGCATGTTCCCAAACGAACGACAAGCAACTGCAAATCGGTTCTCTTTGGAATTATCGTTCACCTAAAAGAACCGTTCAAAAGACTCGATTCGTTCGCGAACGTCACATCTCAAGTAACTTTTTTTTGCACATGCATGAATCTGTGACTTGCCACTTTTTTTTGTCTAGAATCCTTTTTTACGGCTATTAGTCTACTAGCTAGTAGACTTTGTTACTTGTAAATAAAGTAGGAAAAGTGTGGGGATAACTGCTTGATATCCTACTGTAAATAAAAGCGTCCCATTGCATTTCTAAAAGTATATAATGGATGCAAAGAAAACTTATGTTCCATTGGTTTTGTCTTGGAAACAGGCGTACCCACACGTCCCGACTCCTCGGGTCCAGCGGGGGTTCCAAGCCTCCTAAAAAGCTGTCGCAGTCCACGACCCACATCATACCCATGGACACCATCTGCGTCAGTTCCGTGTCAGGCAGCCTCCCTTACTCAAACCCCAGCTCAGAGACCGGCTTTCACCTCCCAAGAACGGAGCCGAGCTCTGCAGAGGGCAACCACATAGAACAGTACAGCACCAACAGCGGCTCCACGGTGGTCACCATCCATGATACGTCCGGAAACACATAGCATCGGGTCCCATAGGACCCCCTGATTGACTGACGTACGGCCTTAATCGACTGAATGTGTTAATCTTGTCAGTGCCAGACAAAAACATGCAATGTGAACAAAACAACACCCCAAGTAGGCACGTAGTATCATGAAGGATGTGAGAAGACACACAAATGAGGCTGCTTTTTTTTTTTCAATGTCAAAATGTGTGCACATGACACACAATGAAGAAAACACTCTTGACAATGTTGGTCTTAACTGTGAACATTTCTGTATTCAACATGGCGTCACTTGTGTTAGTCAGTGGGATTAATTTAAGAGCAGAGACAAAAACAATATGACGTTAGATGACCTTGTTTATACTGCCTCCTGGATGCTTTGTGACCCACACACATTCTTTCTTGGATCGGAAATACTTTCAAGCATTTTTTTTTCACAATCACTTATTTGTTTTGCAATACATTGAAGTACCGAATGCCAACTTATTTTGCACTTTATTTCCATCGCTCTATACATTTGTATTGTTTCTATTATTTTTGGATGGAATTAAACAAACAGCATGTTTTGACGTGTGGCATCTTTCAGATTAGATTATATTAGTTTATTTCAAAGGGGACAATGCAATTTCATAAAACACATGACTACACATGGTTAAAAAAGCCAGAATTAGCCAGAAGGCTAGTTTTCACCTGTAGTCCCCTGGCCATGATGTAAAAAAAAGGCAGTAATATTACAATTTAAAAGAAAAAGAAAATAATTTTATTTTATCTGATTATTATTGTTGCTTAAATCAGGCCTTAACAAGGAATAATTGTGTTATTGCGCCCTCTGCTGACAACTTTTCGCCAAAACAACGCCGAGTACTTCCTTGCAGAGTAGCATATTCAGTTGCAAAATAAACAAAACAAAACAAGATACATTAACGACATACATTTACTACAGACTATTCAAAATTCGACTAATGTTTGTTTTATTATTAAATCAACATAAAAAAAAACACAAGATACACTTACAGTTAGTGCACTAACCTACTCATTCTCACTCATTCACACAAAAGGGAAATATTCTAGTTTCTACAACATATATCAATGCAGTCTGCAAGGGATACAGTCCGTGAAGCACACATGATTGTGTGTGCTGCTGGTCCACTACTAACCTTTAACAGTTCATTTGACTCATTTTCATTAATGGCAAGTTTCTATGTAATTGTTTTTATTTTATTTTATTTTTGATTCAAGAAAAAAAAATAAAAAATGTTTTTCTTGAATCAAAAATAAAGGACATTATTAAGTTAAAGTTAAAGTGCCAATGATTATCACACACACACTAGGTGTGGCGAAATTATTCTCTGCATTTGAC
The DNA here is from genome assembly GCF_033978785.1 of Entelurus aequoreus. Lineage (NCBI taxonomy): Eukaryota > Metazoa > Chordata > Actinopteri > Syngnathiformes > Syngnathidae > Entelurus > Entelurus aequoreus. The sequence continues at coordinate 24,016,568 of NC_084733.1, forward strand.
CCATCACCGAATAGTGAGCAGCAGCGGTGGCCGCGCCCGGGAATCATTTTGGTGATTTATCTTTACCGGACCAGGTTTAAGGGTTCTTAAAACCAAGTCCAGTCCAGATTATGTCCAGGTCTGGCTCAGCAACACACACCTTCACTTAAGTAGACTCAAATTAGGGAACACAATTTGATTAATTTTGAAGTTAACAAGTATTTAGTGTAAATCTGATCTGATAGCTCAGTTACAGTTCATTGTATTTCCTATTCTGTGTTATATGTGTTTTATGTTGCACGATTGCACCAAGAAAAAAATCCTAGTTTGTGAACCCGTTCTCAAACAATGGCAATAAAAGCTATTCTGAATTCTGATTCTGAAACACGTTTCGCAAACACTTTTTTAAAAAATAAAATAAAACAAGATAAATAAATGAAAAAACTTTTTCTTGAATAAAAAAAATAAAGTAAAGCAATATAAAAACAATTACATAAAAAATAGTAATTAATGAAAATGTTAGTGGACCAGCAGTACACAATCGTGTGTGCTTCAAGGACTGTATCCCTTGCAGACTGTATTGATCTATATTGTAGGAACCAGAAGTTTAATAACAGAAAGAGGCAGCCCCTTTTGTGTGAATGAGTGTAAATGGGGGAGGGAGGTGTTTTGGGTTGGTGCACTGGTTGTAAGTGTATCTTGTGTTTTTTATGTTGATTTAATAAAAAAAATAAAAAATAAAAAAAAACACTTAGTAGCAGTATTTGTCTTGAACGCAGCCTGTTCCGGAGTTGTTACGATGGTGACGCTGGGTAAGTCGCCAACTGACTTTTTTTGACATTTAGCGCTAAAAATAAGTACACTTCTACGTGTTTCCTATTCTGTGTTATATGTGTTTTATGTTGCACGATTGCACCAAGAAAAATAACTAACTAACTTGTGAACCCGTTCTCAAACCATTGCAAGAAAAACTATTCTGAATTCTGAAATACGTTTCGCAAACACTTAGTAGCAGTCTTTGTCTTGAACGCAGCCCGTCTCGGAGTTGTTACGATGGTGACGCTGGGTAAGTCGCCAACTGACATTTTTTTTACATTTAGCGCTAAAATAAGCACAATTCTACGTATTTACTGCTGAGGCTATTGTTTAGTTAAACAGTAATAAGCGTGTTAACATAACATTTCGTCTCATAAAACCATTAAACAAAAGCATCCGTGTTACGGAAGTCAACTGGCCACACCGGAAGTTAGCTGATAAAATGGATAGAATCACATTATTTCCACTTTTTAAGTGACTAAATGTAAATGTGTTGCAGTGGAAGTGTTGAGCCTCATGCTGGTGTCCGTGTTGTGGGGCTGCACAAATCCTTTTCTAAAGAGAGGCACAGAAGGTATCGAACATGTCTCCAAGTCCAATAAAGTCTCTCAGTTCCTGGCTGAGGTCAAATTCCTCTTCCTTAACGTCAAGGTAAACACTTAACACGAAATATTCCACACTGAATGTTGTGTGATGATTTGAAATATATTCCCTCTCCTCCCTTAGTACTTAATCCCGTTTGTACTGAACCAGACTGGCTCATTGGTCTACTATTACACACTCTCCACCACAGGTGAGACTCCCATTAGCATTCAAGGCTAACTAAGACCCTGTTTACACTGAGCCGGATAAAGTTATCCAGGGTAAATCCCACCTAACCTTATCCGTGTCCACACACAACAATACCACCGTCTAAGACCCCCTCCACCTTTTTGTCCGCCGGTGCAACGAGGCGTACTACACCTGCGTGGAAAATGCACACGTCATAGTCACCTCCAGTGTTGCTTTGTATGCAAGTTCTTAAATGTAACTTATCTGAACAATATCCACATCATACATTAATCAAATCTTTATTAGACACGTAAACACTGTGATAAAGAACATTTTACATCAATCAATCTCGGGATCTACCGTATTTTCCGCACTATAAGGTGCACCTAAAAACCTCCAATTTTGTCAAAAGCTGGCAGTGCGCCTTATATATGGACCAATATTGAGCCACAACAGGTCTTGCAACTACGGTAAGCAGCCGCCGTAGAAGAAGAAGCGCGCTTCTTCTTCTACGCGGGAAAATGAAGTCCCGTAGTTGCGAGACCTAAACTTTATGTAAAGACCAAAAAATGGCTCCTTAAGAGACACGCTTACGGCGCAGAGGATAAACTCAAGGCGATCAGTCACGCAGTAGAACACGGGAATAGAGCAGCAGCGAGAGAATTTAACATCAACGAATCAATGGTGCGGAAGTGGAGGAAGCAACATGATGACCTGCGCCAAGTAAAGAAGACTAAACAGAGTTTCCGAGGGAACAAAGCGAGATGGCTACAGTTGGAGGACAAACTCGAACAGTGGGTTGTTGAACAGAGAGCAGCAAGTAGAAGTGTCAGTACAATCACTATTTGTTTTGCGGACATTCACTTTAGCGCAGCTCCATCTAATGGATGCATAACGTAACCCCAGCCTCTACTGTAGCGTCTATTCTATGCGCCTTATAATCTGGTGCGCCTTATAGTGCGGAAAATACGGTAGATATCTGGTCAGGACACTCCTCACTCTTTTGCCTTCACCTTCATTGTTCATTCCTTTTTGGTGACTTGATATACTCTGGACCTTGACGTCGAGTCCGCGACATACATGGCGGACAATAACTGATCCAGTCTGCTTTGCCAGTCCAAAAAGCATTCACCGTTTTCCGTAGTCTTCCCTCGACGGCCAGGTAATACAAAGCACACTCTACCTTTTTTTATCACATCCACGGCTTACCTGGACATTGGAAAGTTCTCTTACCGTCTGAGAAGTGTTGTATCCCAAATAGCTGCAATCGCGTTCTCTTAAGGTATTCATGTGTGATTTCCACGAGCGTCTGTACATGTAGAAGAAGTAGAAACACGGGCATGTCTGGATGACTCGCCTCCATATTTCCAGTGGTTAACTCCGAGTTACGAAACCACTTTATTATGAAGCTGGCTGTAGCGCGTTCTTTCTGACGTCACTTCCTGTGTGGGGCGCGGTTTTTCTGGCATCACTTCCTCTCCCAACTCACTTTGTAACCGATCAATGAGTCCATACAAAGCTAAGAGCCGGAGATTCAAGAAATACAGGGCGCACTTACCCGGGTAAAAATTTGTTTGAGAAGGGGGACCTTAAACGCTGGTTTAGTGTGGCTGAAATGGGGCTTTGGCTAAATAATTATCCGTTTAAGGGATTAAACGACTTAGTGTAGACATGGCCTAAATGCCACTTTTTGCTAGGCAGACTTCATATTGCTCAATATTAACTTTAACCAATTGACACAAACTAAAGAATTTACTGTATCATTTGTTTATTACTTGTCCTTGCAAACTCCACATAAATGTGCTCTTTGAACCTGAATCTTTTCGATAAGTCATAGTTTTATTTAATTGACAAATTATTTTTTTATTTTAGAAATATATTTTCTTTAAATATGTTTTAAATGTAATATTTAATGTACATTTATGTGACTGTAAATGTGTTGCAGGAGAGGTGCTAAGTCTAAAAATATTATAATATAACAGCATATTTGCATCAGTGGGCTAAGGCAATGTTATTTTTTTATATTAAAAAAACAACAACAATTATTTGTGTTTATAGGATCAGTGGACCAGGGCAATGTTATTTATTTATGTTTTATGTTTTTTTATTTGTGTTTATCTGTTAACATTATTTCAAAAAGTCATATACTGTAATTGTCAATTGTTATACAGAATTTTGTACATATTTAGCAGATGCTGTTCGCATCAGGCCCGCAAACAGGTTTTATCCGGCCTGCGGGATGAGTTTGCAAAGTATAAAAATGAGCCGAAACATTTTAAATAAAAAAAAACTGCTGTTCTAAATATGTCCACTAGATGTCGCAATAGTAATTCTTTGTATCTTTGTAGAAGATGCTACATATGTAGAAAAATAAAAATAAACCACATGATGTTAGTACACCAGTCTAGGAAAATGAGCAAACTACATAAATAACATCCTGTAATTTGATTTTGATATTTTTTATCTTGATACATTTAAAATTAACACCAATAAGTTGACTGATGAACATTATCACATAATTTGTTCAGAAAGTATAAATAACGACAAATAAAAATAGAATACTATTAACCGCAACATGTAAGTGTAAAAAAAATACCAACAACATTATTATTTGTACATTTTCAGAATGTGCTTGTTCTATATTTAAACAAAAAACACAATCTGAGTTGTCTTTATTTTTAAGTTATCGTGCCGTGATTTTACCAGTCCGGCCCACTTGGGAGTAGATTTTTCTCCATGTGGCCCCTGATCTAAAATTAGTTTGACACCCCTGAAATAGATATTTGGATTTTAAAGCAAGCTATAGGTCACATACGAATGGATAACATTTTTTAATGCAAAATTATATTTGTATTAACAATACCCCTTTTCTGTTCCAGTTGATACTTCTTATGATGTTAGAACGAGTTACGTTGTAATACGGTGTATTAATATTAGAGATTTAATAATATGAACATTTCATATAACGGTTATTGTGACAAATTATTTAGGTTATCAATATTATTATGGTGTTGTCATTGTTGAATGTGCTCAAAAAGTACTTTTACTCACACTGGAATCCTTATACCAAGTTTTATTTAAAACTAAATAGACACAATATAATGTATTGGCAGTATAAACAGTTTAGAGTGTTTTTAATGATAAAGGTAATAAGTGTGTTGTGCGCTTAACTTCTGGTTTATGTGACGTTAATGTGTCTTGTATTCATGTCAGCATTTAAGTTAGCTAGTGAGCTAATGCTAGCCGGTCCATAAGTTTATCAAAGAGCGGTTATCAGTCACGGTTTTACGATATTTTTAATTCAAAATGGTAATACTAACCATGGCCCTGCAATGAGGTGGCGACTTGTCCAGGGTGTACCCCGCCTTACGCCCGAATGCAGCTGAGATAGGCTCCAGCACCCTCGCGACCCCGAATGGGACAAGCGGTAGGAAATGGATGGATGGATGGAATACTAACCATTAATACATTTTATCATTACATCCTTAATTAATATGATCGAAAAACATTTCAAATAAAATAAAAGTGAAGTGAATTATATTGCGCGTTTCTCTAGTGACTTAAAGCGCTTTACATAGTGAAGGCCATTATGTAATTTACATTTAAAGCAGTGTGGGTGGCACTGGGAGCAAGTGGGTAAAGTGTCTTGCACACAATGGCAGTGCAGTGACTAGGATGGCGGAAGTGTGGATCAAACCTGGAACCTTCATTACTGGCACGGCTGCTGTACCAACCGAGTCACGTCGCTCCAAAAAATGATGTGTACCAGGAAAAGTGCATGATTAATGAATTAATTTGATTTGTTCGTGCATTTATTTTTTAAACAATTGCAAAATATTTTTTTATCATGTTTTTTTTTTTTGTCCCGCTCATGCAGACTTGTCATTTGCTGTGCCCGTGTCCAACTCTCTGACCTTACTGTGTACTCTGCTCACTGGCAAGTTACTGGGTGAAGACTTTGGAGGCAAACGTGAGTCCATCCAGTCCTGAAGCATTAGTTTGTATTGCCACAAAAAAAAAAAAAAGATCAAACAACATTCGTCTCGTTTTATTGCTTTTAGTAGAGCGCAAATCTAAACCCGAAACTTTTTTTTTTTCTTCTTTAACCTAATTTTTTCTTCTTACGTCTCTTTTCAGAGGCTGTCGCTGGACTGTTCCTCACCGTGTTTGGCATTACTTTGTGTGTCATAAGCTCCATAGAAGACACTGGCACTCAGGCTCCGTCCTGATGGCAACTTTTAAATTTAACTGCACTATTAGCGCTGATCTGGCCACTCAAAATGTAAATATTAATTTCTGGCAAGGCCACACTACTCTTCCATGTTTACTTACAAACTACGAAAAAAAAACATATCAGTAAAAATGTTCACATTTCAAGAATTACATTTCCAACTATAGAAAACCTGTTGTGATTAAGTTGTAGTTTTATCTGCCCATATGCTAACATAAGTACGTCATAAGTGAGTGTAAAACATACATCCTTTTGTAGTACAAGCTTTAGTAGGTCTCACACACACACACGCACGCACGCACGCACGCACGCACGCACGCACACACACACACACACATTAACTACGGTCGTAGAGGAAGTACCATTAAAAAAAAAAAAACTACTACCATAAATAAACCAGAATTTACTCACAAGTTACTGAGTACTTGACTAGTTTTTTCACTCAATAGTTAATTTTTTTTTACTTTTTACTTTTACTTGAGTCATATTACCGTATTTTTCACACTATAAGGCGCACCTAAAAAACCTAAAATTTTCTCATAAACTGACAGTGCGCCTTATAATCCGGTGCGCCTTATATAATGACCAATATTGAGCCACAACAGGTCTTGCAACTATAGGATGCATAACGTAACCCCAGCCTCTACTGTAGCGTCTATTCTATGCGCCTTATAATGCGGTGCGCCTTGTAATGCGGTGCGCCTTATATATGAACAACGTTTTAAAATAAGCCATTCATTGAAGGTGCGCCTTATAATCCGGTGCGCCTTATAGTGCGGAAAATACGGTACTCTAAAGCAGGGATGTCAAACGTACGGCCGGATCAGGCCCACAAACAGGTTTTATCCGGCCCGGGGGATGAGTTTGCCAAGTATAAAAATTTGCCCAAATTTTTGGATGAAAGAACCAGCTGTTCTAAATGTGTCCACTAGATGTCGCAATAGCAATTATTTGTATCTTTGTAAATGATGCTACATATGTAAAAAAAACAAAAAACACTTCAGTGCACCAGTTGAGGAAAATGAGCAATCTACATAAATAACATCCTGTAATTTGATTTTGATATTATTTTTTTATCTTGATAGATTGAAAATTAACACCAATGAGTTGACTGATGAACATTATCACATAATTTATTCAGAAAGTATAAATAATGACAAATAAAGATAGAATACTATTAACCGCAACATGTAAGTGTGAAAAAACAAAAAAAAACCATTATGATTTGTACATTTTCAGAATGTGCTTGGTCTATTTTTAAACAAAGAAAACTATCTGAAGTTGTCTTTAGTTTTAAGTTATCGTGCCGTGATTTTACCAGTCCGGCCCACTTGGGAGTAGATTTTTCTCCATGTGGCCCCCGATCTAAAATGAGTTTGACACTACATGAGTAAAATGTTTGACTACTCACTCTACCCACCTCAAGTTTATGAATGTATTCATTTTAAAATGTTATTTCATGTTTTATTACATGATGTAGAGCACTGAAATGCTCCATGAATATCATTTTGGAAAATATATTTTCTCACTGTAGTTTTGAATTAACCCCACAAAACAGAGTTAAAAACAATATATGGAATGAAGAAATATCATCTTTTCAACTAAAATAAAAAAAAGGTTCCTTTTTAAAAGGCAACTTTCCCGGTCAAATAGAGGTCAGTGCTGGTCCGTACATTGAAGTCATTAACATTCATGGACTGACTCCCAATGTGTAACAATATTTCTGCGACTAAACAAACTGAGACGGACATGTCCAGAGAGGCGAAGGGAGGCAAGTTCACGTAGGGTTCACTCCCACAATTTATGGAGCTCCTATAGAAACGTATTTGCCTGTTAACTTTGCACTTTCACGCACTCTTGAGACTCCACCATGTGACCACCATCAGTTTATAGGCCTTCAGAGACTACCGTACATACTGATGAGCAGCTTTGAACAGGTCGCTGTAAACATGCGGCGTTGGTTTGAAGGAATACTTTGCATATTTTGAAACTTTTTCCTCTTACTCAATGTCAAAAGAAAACAGCGTAATCCGTGTAAGGCGGGGTGGAGCGTCATATTTGTTGGCATTTGTCTGTTTCAGCTAGCAGGCTGACCATATCTACATGAAAATAAATGTCGGGAAACACATTAAATGCAACACTTTTAATTTCTTGTTCAGTCATACTGTCAGCTTTAGATTCTAAGACAGGAATGCACTTCCTGTGGTGTTTGTTTTGCCTTTTATTGACATTTTAATTTAAAAAAAGAAAAAACAACCATATATTATATTGATATTAATTGGCTCATTAGCACAGTTTAATTGAAGCACAATCAAAAATATTTATTATGACGATGTGACATCTTTAATTAAGCCTCCCTGGTGGTAGTTTGTTGCTACTGCATCTAATGAAGCATCTTTTGGACCCTCCTGCAAAACAGACGTGAAATACACACTGTAGATTTTAAAAAACAAATACATTTTCCCCCATTTGAATACCTTATCCTCCTGATGCTCCAGGTTGTTTGCCTGAATTTCTCTGGGAGAGTTGGGCGAGGACAAAGTTATCTTGTTGAACCCAGGCTCCTTCAGTGGAGACACGAGCGTTATAGGCTTTAGTCGTTGATAACAATGTGACGTGTGTGTCTGTACCAAATTTTCAGTGTTAAACTCCTCTTCTGTGTCTGGTGTTATAATCTTTTCCGCCTCGTCCGGGTCGGATGGCGGCAATACCTGTAAGAGGACAAAACATGCAGCACAACATTCAATTCAGAACTTCTTGGATAGGAGACATGTGCTTGTGTCTGACCTACTTTTAGTGTGTTGTGCAGAACGTCGTTTGCGTTGTTCAGCTCCTCATCCTCCACTATTTCTGCGACTCTCTTTAGAATAAACATACTTATTTTTACATTGACTGATAGCTCACTGGACAATTCATTAGTCGCACCTGCACATGAAAATGTATGCGAGAGGTGGACTAAGGCCTGCCGTAATTGTGCAAGCATAAGCACATGCATACATGTGACATACTGTTATTTCTGTGATCGCTGCCCCCACCAATGAATGATTACCATCACCATGTAAAATAGAAAAAAAACTAAGAGAACCAAAATAATTAATAAATCAATAAGCCACAGTGCACGTATTAAAGCACGAGCATGTACACATGCGCAACAGACATGGCATAGCACTAATGAAATCACCCCTCCCACCGGTTGTACTACAATGATAAACACAACCTTGAATCATAGACATAAAAAAAGACTTAAAATAATCCATAAATTAAAAACCCACTGTACACTTACAAGCATGTGCACATGCACAACAGGTACGATATATCACTAAAATAAATAAATCTTCCCACCGGTTATGAATAATATTTGGCATCTTGCATCATAGAAGTAAAAAAAACCCTCCAAATAACCTACAGGTCAAAAGCCACCGTGCACTTCCTCAAGCACAGCATAGCACTACTGAAAATCCAATGTGCAACAGACATGAGATATCACTAACTAATTAATAAATGTAACTATACCTCTTCCCACCGGTTATAAATGATAAACTCCCCATTGAATCATAGATAAAAACAAAGACTTAAAATAATCCACAAGTCTGAAGCATTAGTGATAATTACCACCCTGAATCTTAGACATAAACGAAACTTCCACAAAGTCAAAAGCCACTGGACACTTTCTCTGTGAATGTGCACATGCGCAACAGATGCGGCGTATAACTAATTAAATAATTATTTCTACCAGGTATAATGATACACACTACCTTTAATCATAGAGATAAACAAAAAAACTTAAAATAATCCAGAAAAAGTCAAAAGCTACTGTACACTCTCTCTAGCATGAGCATGTTCAACAGATACGACATATCACTACACTAATTAATTCATTCCAACGTTTATTTAAGATAAACGCCACCTTGTGGAAAACACTTCAAATAATCTACAGTGGGTACAGAAAGTATACAGACTAAAGATGCGCGGATAGGCAATTATTTCATCCGCAACCGCATCACAAAAGTCGTCATCCACCCGCCATCCACCCGAACTAACATTTTATCAAAACCACAACCGCCCGCCACCCACCCGTTGTTATATATCTAATATAGACGATGCAAGGCATTAGTGAGGTTAGAAAGGAGAAAGGAGACTGATCCAATGCAGCAGAGACATTCAATGCGTGCCACGCATTAATATCTCTTGGCCACGCATTAGAGGCTAAGAGATATTAATGCGTGATAATATTATTTATCAGTACTATAATATTATTGTAATTTCCATTAAGAAAGTGTTGACTATTATTATTTTTTTTACCTGGTCTTTAGTATTCCCTTTTTTAGTTTGTCGCGTACCACGTTTGCAGCCGGCGTTGCAATCTTTTTATTTTTTTCTTCTTCTCCTGTTGTGTTGTGGTGTGCTGTGTCGCGCCAAATTTCTTCCCCCTACAAAAACCTTCCACCCCCATTTACTTCCGTGTTCATGTTTCCTCTTACGTCATTGACAGCGATCGATAGCACTTCGGCTTTGACTGCCCGTCGCTGGAAGGATACTTTGTCTTTGACAGCTGCTGGAATCTGAAGAAATCGATTATTGTTTTTTTTTGTACAGGCGCGAAACAGGACAGTCGTGCGGGTTAAGGACCCCCGGCAACTTTGTGACTTTATTGGACGCAGCCCTGGAAGTAAATGGGTGGGGGGGGCTTTTGTAGGGGAGAAGAAATTTTGCGTGACAGCTGCAGCAGTGCCTGATGAATAACTACCTGTTTCAAAGAGTGCTGCTCGTTTTTCGTATGTGGGTAACAACATTTAACTATGTTTTTTTTTTTCTGAATTGGTTCAACCGCCACCCGCCCGAATCTATTTAAAATGTATTTTTTTCGTCATGCATCCGCCCGACCCGCGGATTATCCGCGGACTCCGCGGTTGTGTCCGCAAACCGCGCATCTCTAATTCAGACCCTTTACATTTTTCACTCTTTGTTTCATTGCAGCCATTTGCTAAAATCTAAAAAGTTGATTTTTATTTCTCAATAATGTACACTGAGCACCCCATCTTAACACTTAAAAAACAGAAAGGTAGACTTTTTTGCAAATCTATTAAAAAACAAAAACTGAAATATCACATGGTCATAAGTATTCAGAACCTTTGCTGTGACATTCATATTTAACTTCAACATGCTGTCCATTTCTTCTGATCCCCCTTGAGATGTTTCTGCTCTTTCATTGGAGTCCAGCCGTGTTTAATTAACTGACTGGACTTGATTAGGAGAGGCCCACACCTGGCTATATAAGACCTTACAGCTCTCAATGCATGTCAGAGCAAATGAGAATCATGAGGTGGAAGGAACTGGCCAAGGAGCCCAGAGACAGAATTGTGGCAAGGCACAGATCTGGCCATGGTTACAAAATAACATCTGAAGCACTCAAGGTTTCTAAGAGCACAGTGGCCTCCATAATCCTTAAATGGAATAGTTTTCGGACAACCACAACTCTTCCTAAACCTGGCCGTCCAGTCAAACTGAGCAATTGTGGGAGAAGAGCCTTGGTGAACGAGGTAAAGAATTCAAAGATCACTGTGGTTGAGCTCCAGAGATCCAGTAGGGAGATGGGAGAAAGTTCCACAAAGTCAACTATAGCTGCAGCCCTCCACCAGTCAGGGCTTTATGGCAGAGTGGCCTGACGGAGCCTCTCCTTAGTGCAAGACATATGAAAGCCTGCATAAAGTTTGCCAAAAAACAAATGAATGACTCCCAGACTATGAAAAATAAGATTCTCTGGTCTGATGAGACCAAGATTGAACTTTTTGGTATTAATTCTAAACCTGCCTAATACAATCTCAACAGTGAAACATGGTGGTGGCAGCATCATGCTATGGGAGTGTTTTCAGCTGCAGGTACAGGACGACTGGTTGCAATTGAAGGAAAGATGAATGCGGTCAAGTACGCAAGTACAGAGATATCCTGGAAGAAATCATCTTCCAGAGTGCTCAGGACCAACACTGGAGGCCCTGAGTAGCTCCTTCAGCATTAGACTGTTACATCCACAGTGCAAGAAAGAGCACTACCGCAGGTCCTTTCTACCCACAGCCATAAGACTTTACAACGCACTTATGTGATTACTGTGACGTTTTTTTTGTGGTGTGCAATACGGATGTTAGTGCTTTTTTGTTGTATGTTATCTTCTATCAATACATATTAGTGAGCAATATGTAGTATTTTTGTCATTTTCATTAGACTTTACTTCTGTTAGGGTGTGTAAAAACCTGCACTGCAACAACGTAATTTCCCCATTGTGGGATAAATAAAAGTCTATACAAGAAGACAATGACCCTAAGCACACAGCTAAAATAACAAAGGAGTGGCTTCGGCATAATTTTCGCAAGTACCTTGCCGGCCACTGAGAGAAGGGAGATACCACGACTGTTTCCACAAGATGATTTATCTCCTTTCTTCTTGTAGATGGTGACAATGTTGCTGTCTTTCCATTCTTGAGGCAGGGCCTCCCTGTGCCAGATGGCTAGTATGAAATGAAACAGCTTCCGCTTCAGTAGATAGCCTCCCTTCTTCAGTATCTCAGCCGGAATTCCGTCAGGGCCAGGGCTCTTGTTGTTTTTGAGGCTCCTGATTGCAGTAAGGACCTCACTGAACATGGGGGGATCATCAAGGAAGGGAGAAGGCGGGAGATCTGGGAGTGCATAGAGCACTGATGGATCAGAGGGGTTTATTTTATTGAGCAGTGAGTCGAAGTGCTCAGCCCAACGCTCAAGAATTTGTTGTTTATCCTTGAATAACACGTGTCCGTCTGCGGATCTTACTGGAGCGATGCTTCGCTTTTGTGGGCCATAGATGGATTTTGCAGCAGCGTAGAATGCGTAGGTATTATTAGCATCTGCATATCCCTGGATCTCCTGGGCTTTTTTGAGCCACCACTCATTTTCCATGAACCGCAGTTGTTTCTGTGTCTCAGCTCTGGTTGTTTTATAATGGTGGAGGAGTGATGGAGAGTGAGGGTTGGAGAGCAGGGCAGCATGGGCTTTGCGCTTGGCGTCCAGCAGCTCCTGTATTTCTACCGAGCTGTTGTCAAACCAGTCTTGATGGTGCTTCTGAGTAAAGCCGATGGTTTCAGAGGCAGCTTGATGTAATGTTGACCTCAGTTTTGCCCACTCACTGTCCATGTCACAGGTGGTACCGTAATCCTCCAAGGTGGAAAGCCCCGCAGCTAGCTTGCTGCGGTAGTGAGATGTACACTCTGGAGAATCCAGGGCCCTGCAGTTCAGTCGCTTTCTTGGCTGCTGTTTCTTGTGCGGGGGTCGGATTTTCATCCTCAGCTTGGATCTGATCAGCCGGTGGTCAGTCCAGCATTCAGCCCCACGTAAGGCCCTGGTTACGCAGACGTCTTGTCGATCTTGTTGTCGTGTATCGTTGAAATCTCTTCCTGGCAGCAGCCACACTCCTATTCCGCCAGTCCATCACAAAGGATAGTGGTGTCTCCATCGAGTTTCGCCTGGATGGGAGCCTATTCAACATCCGGCGCCTACAGGCAAAGACGAAGATGTCAGGCACCAACATCCAGGAGCTGCAATATGCAGACGACTGCGCACTCCTCGCCCACACTCCTGATGCCATGCAGCATGCACTAGACACCATGTCATCAGTCTACCGCTCACTAGGTCTGGTGATCAACATCCAGAAAACAGAGGTTCTCATCCAGGAGAGGTCCCCATCCCCTACACCCCCTGTCTTTACCATCAGCGGCACACCCCTCAAACTCGTTGAGCAATTTTGCTACCTCGGCAGTACTCTGACCCCAACATGCCAGATCGATGATGACATCCAGGCTCGTATCAACTCAGCCTCCTCTGCCTTTGGAAGACTGCGCTCCCGGGTGTTTGAAAACAACCACCTTCGAACCTCAACGAAAGTGTCTGTCTACAGGGCGGTGTGTGTTTCAACTCTGCTGTATGGGTCAGAAGCCTGGACAATATACCGCAGACACATCCGCTGCCTTGATGCATTTAACATCAGATGTCTCCAACGCATTCTTGGCATCACATGGCAGGATCGAGTTCCTCATACGGACATCTTACAGCGCACTGAGTCCATGAGCATAGAGGCCACCCTGGCACAGCGACAACTCCGGTGGGTTGGTCACACCATCCGGATGCCAGGACACCGTTTGCCTCGTCAGATGCTTTATGGTCAGCTCCTTTCAGCCAGCAGAAAGCCCGGAGGACAAAAGCTGCGGTACAAAGACCAACTGAAAGGGATATTGAAGAGGTGCAACATCAAACCCTACGAACTTGAGACAGCTGCAGCCAATCGATCGTTGTGGCGCTCGCTATGCCATGACGGGGTCATGTATCTGGAGGAGTGTCGGAACCAACACCGGAGGGATCAGCGGAGGCGAAGACACCACCATGCAGTTCCAGAACCATCCCAGCACCCTGATCCAGGCCTGACATGTCCCCACTGTGGCAGGACGTGTGGTTCCAGGATCGGACTTCATAGTCATATGGAGTGGCATCGTCGTCAGCAACGATAGCCACCGACCAGAGCAACAAAATGGAAGCTACGTCATCTTCGACTACGATGGACCGCCTAAGCAAGCAAAGACTGTTACATCCACAGTGCAAGAAAGAGCACTACCGCAGGTCCTTTCTACCCACAGCCATAAGACTTTACAACGCACTTATGTGATTACTGTGACGTTTTTTTTGTGGTGTGCAATACGGATGTTAGTGCTTTTTTGTTGTATGTTATCTTCTATCAATACATATTAGTGAGCAATATGTAGTATTTTTGTCATTTTCATTAGACTTTACTTCTGTTAGGGTGTGTAAAAACCTGCACTGCAACAACGTAATTTCCCCATTGTGGGATAAATAAAAGTCTATACAAGAAGACAATGACCCTAAGCACACAGCTAAAATAACAAAGGAGTGGCTTCGGAACAACTCTGTGACCATTCTTAACTGGCCCAGCCAGAGCCCTGACTTAAACCCAATTGAGCATCTCTAAGGAAGACCTGATAAGGGCTGTCCACCAATGTTTACCATCCAACCTGACATAACTGGAGAAGATCTGCAAGTAAGAATGGCAAAGGTGATCCTGGTGTGAAATGGCTGTACTAACTCAAAAGGGTGCTTCTACTCAATATTGAGAAAAGGGTCTGAATACTTATGACCATGTGTTATTACCAGTTTTTCTTTTTTAATACATTTGCAAAACGTTCTAAATTTCTGTTTTTTTCTGTCAAGATGGGGTTGTGAATGTTGGTTAATGAAAAATAAAACAAACTTTTTTGCTTTCGGCAAATGGCTGCAATGACACAAAGACAAATACTTTCTGTACCCACTGTCACATGCTCATGTACAAGCATGTGCACAAGCACAACAAACATGGTATATCACTGATTAAGTAACTCTTCCCACCATGATTACCGCAGCCTTGGATTATAGAAATAAACAAAAAACCTCTAAATAATTCACAAGTCAAAAGTCACAGTGCACTTGCTCAATGGACACAGCATATTACTAATTACATAACTACTCCCACCAGTTATATTGTAATAGTAAAGGCCACATTAAATCATAGACATAAACAAAAAGACTATAAATATTCCACAAAGTACAGGGATGTCAGCACCCTTTGAAAAAATAAGAAGAATATTGAAAAAGAAAGAGGAACATTTCTATGAGCACTAAGTGCTGCAAGGCAAGCCCGAAGGAAAATACTACACTTCCTGCAATTCGGTGCATTTCTACACTATATTAAAACCTTTAGATTTATTGTCATCTACCAACCTCTTTTGGCTGTCTTTTTGACACTTACATGTCCCATGTAATGTAGTGTACCAAAGAAATGTTTGTTTTTCTTATAAATAATTTACTAACATTATTATCATTTAAAATGTAATGTAAAATTATGTAACATGAATGCAAAGAACTCATAAAACGTTTCCGATTTGGAAACTCTATCCTGTAGATACGCCCCCTTGGGTGTTGTGACTTCTGTTTACAATCTGTTACGTCAAAAATATACCCTCACTGGCTACTAATAAATGCTATAGAAATACAATTGGTTCGGAACTAACAGTGTTCGGATTGTAATCATCCAAATATGATTAGCAGCAAAGTAGACAGTCGTCAACGTTGTGGCTCGGAGAGTGAACGCAAACGACAACAAGTACCTTTGGTGCTCTTGATCGCCCCCCCTGTCCTGCAAACTCAGTGCGGCGATTAGGCAAGAGGAACAGCGACGCGAGCGTTCAACAAATTTTGTTCAGATCGTATTTTTATTGATATTTCATTTTAAAAATGTGAAAGTGATATTTTGACGCAAGAACTAATGTTTAAAAACACGGATTTCTTTGTTTTCACAAACATTTCACATGCCTGATGGTCAAAAGCTACTACCGTATTTTTCGGAGTATAAATCGCTCTGGAGTATAAGTCGCACTGGCCGAAAATGCATAATAAAGAAGGAAAAAAACGTATATAAGTCGCACTGGAGTATAAGTCGCATTTTTGGGGGAAATGTATTTGATAAAACCCAACACCAAGAATAGACATTTGAAAGGCAATTTAAAATAAATAAAGAATAGTGAACAACAGGCTGAATAAGTGTACGTTATATGATGCATAAATAACCAACTGAGAACGTGCCTGGTATGTTAACGTAACATATTATGGTAAGAGTCACTCAAATAACTATAACATATAGAACATGCTATACGTTTACCAAACAATCTGTCACTCCTAATCGCTAAATCCCATGAAATGTTATACGTCTAGTCTCTTACGTGAATGAGCTAAATAATATTATTTAATATTTTACGGTAATGTGTTTATAATTTCACACATAAGTCGCTCCTGAGTATAAGTCGCACCCCCAGCCAAACTATGAAAAAAACTGTGACTTATAGTCCAAAAAATACGGTATACACTATAGACATTAAGCACGAGCATGTGCACACGCTCAATGGACACAGCATAGCACTAAATTAAATAACTCTTCCCACCAGTTATAATGATAAACGCCACCTTGAATCATAGTTGTCAACAAAAAGACCTAAAATATTTCACTAAATCTAAATTCCACTTCACACTTGCAAAAGCACGCGCAACGGACACAGCCTGTCAGTAATTAAATCACTCCTCCCACAAAGTATGAATGATAACTGCCACCTTGCATAATATAAATGAACAGAACAACTCAAAAATAAAACCACAGTGTCAAATTGCAGGAATACAGTGTTGCACAATCAAATCATGGCACGTGTAAACACCTACATATATACCTATAAAAATATGCACAGTATATAATGTATAAACTAAGGCTGTCAAACTAATATGTTAAAGCATGCACACCTCTCTGTTATGAAGGTGGAGAGAGCCATAGTTTAACTAGCATGTATAATCCCTATCAACTTCACTTACAGTCGTGGTCAAATGTTTACATACACTTGTAAAGGACATAATGTCATGGCTGTCTTGAGTTTCCAATCATTTCTACAACTCTTATTTTTTTGTGATAGAGTGATTAGAGCACATACTTGTTGGTCACAAAAAACCTTTATGAAGTTTGTTTCCTTGGTGAAATTATAATTTTTGTTTCATCCGACCTCAGAACTTTCCTCCAGAAGGTCTTATCTTTGTCCATGTGATATCAGATGAAACAAAAATTGAGCTGTTTGGCCACAATACCCAGCAATATGTTTGGAGGAGCAAAGGGGAGGCTTTTGATCCCAGGAACACCAATCCAACCAGTGGTAGTATTATCCTCTGGGCCTGTTTTGCTGCCAATGGAACTGGTGCTTTACAGAGAGTACATGGGACAATGAAAAATGAGGATTACCTCCAAATTCTTCAGAACAACCTAAAATCATCAGCCCGGAGGTTGGGTCTTGGGCGCAGTTGGGTGTTCCAACAGGACAACGACCCCAAACACACGTCAAAAATGGTAAAGGAGTGGCTAAATCAGACTAGAATTAAGGTTTTAAAATGGCCTTCCTAAAGTTCTGACTTAAACCTCATTGAGAACATATGGACAATGCTGAAAAAACCAACAAAATTAACTGAACTGCACCAATTTTGTCAAGAGGAAAGGTGAAAAATTCAACCAGAAGCTTGTGGATGGCTCCCAAAGGCGCCTTATTGCAGTGAAACTTGCCAAGGGACATGTAAACAAATATTAACATTGCTGTATGTATACTTTTGACCCAACAGATTTGGTCACATTTTCAGTAGACCCATAATAAATTCATAAAAGGAACCAAACTTCATGAATGTTTTTTGTGACAAACAAGTATGTGCTCCAATCACTCTATCACAAAAAAATAAGAGTTATTAAGAAATGAATGGAAACTCAAGACATTATGTTCTTTACAAGTGTATGTAAACTTTTGACCACGACTGTATATGTTAACAGTTTGACAGCCCTAATATAAATATGTTGGTAATGTAATAAACAGGAAGTAAAGAGGAAAAGTTGGTAGTAAACCTGATCAACAGGAAGTTCCGTGGCTGTATTTTCGTCTTCCTGCACCTCCTCGGCTCCTCTGACCTCCTCCCTCCTACTTCGTGCTCCCGGTTTAAAAAGGCTGCGATGGGCTTTAGATGTAAAACACAAAGTTACGATCGTGAAGCTGAGATGCAAAATGAGTGAGTGCGCATCCTACTGTAACTGTTTCCATTGCTGAGGGGCGGTCTTGGGGTACCTCTTGTTTTACGGCTCCTGGCGGGCTTGGTGAAGAACATGGAGGCGTCGTCTTCTCCGTCTCGAATGTGTTGTTGCTGCTGCTGCTGAGGAGCTGCTTCGTCACCTGTCGACTTCACCCTCCGCCCATCTGACTGGGAGGAAACAACACTTTTGTGTCCCGTGGTGCTGGACTTTAAGGGACACCATTGTCCTTACCTCAGGGGAGTTGAGAAGGGCGGAGTCACTACACTGGTCTTCTGGACCACTTCCTGGCTTCTTTTGCTAAAACAAAACTCCATAAAGTTACTGAAGAAAGCAGACGACCCCCCAAAAAAACATCATAGTGTCTGCAAGGATATCAGAGATGAAAATAGCACATACAAAACATCCAATCAGATGCAGAGTTCTTTACATCTTGCATCCACTACTGGGGAGTATTTTCACTCAATCTTTGAATCGCAATCTAAAACAGGGCCCACAAGTCTCAATGCTATTTTTAAAAATGCTTAAGGACCCATAGCGTCCACCTAAACCAGACCCGGGCAAATTAAGGCCCGGGGGCCACATGCGGCCCATTAAGCTTTTCAATCTGGCCCGCCGGACATTCCCAAATAATTTTTTTTTGATCTTTAAGATGTAAAGTGTAGCTGCCATTATGATGTGCAGTGATGTTTTCTAATGACCGTAAGTCTTCAACTATACATAGGATTTCAATGCTTGGAATCTGCGCTTTTGGATGATATACCAGTTACTATGGTAATCTAATTAGTTACTAAAGTCATCTAATTAGTTACTATGGTCATCTAATTAGTTACTATGGTAATCGACGTCACAGCAGCTCAGAAGAGACACCAAGCAGTGTTGGGTGGGAAGTGTTTCCACAGACACGCAAGGAGATTTTCACAACAAAGTTCTAAAGCTTAGTGATATATCAGATTGTAGGTGGGTTTATTTTCTATTTTCTATTTCACTGTTTGTTGCATTTTTGTTGCGTTTCACTTGATTGCAAAATATGTCGATCGAAAGGGGGTGTGACATTCATATTTTGTCAATATTCAGTGTTTTATCGTTCATAGAAAAAAAATAAATTCCATTACGTTTTTTAAGGCGGTCTGTCCTGACGTTTTTAGCATTCAATCAGACATTATTGTGAGGTTTTGTATTAGTGTTCCTAAAAATAGATATCTCTAAATGTGGCCCCCGAGTCAAAATAATTGCCCAGGCCTGACCTAAACGAAACTTCACTAACTAGTTCGATTTATGTATTTTTTGCTCCTGGAAAGAAATCTAACAGACGTTTCCCATTATATCAATTTGTTTTTGAGTAATCGGTAGATAACTAACTGTACTTGGAACGCCCCCTTTTCCATCGCCAGACTCTTGGTCTGACTTCATCTACAGAACTGGAGCCCATTTTACCTCATAGACCATGTGAATAAAGGCATGTAAAAGTACTATTTTGATCACCTAATTGCATGTTTTTTCGCCCTGGTCCATGATAACTTCAAAACTGCTATGTTTAAAATTATGAGCAAAAAATACATATAAAAGAATGGCCTTTATCAGACTTCCCTGCTCTTCCCTCTCCTCTTCCATAGACACCATAGTAGGGCTGGGAGATAGGGCTGAAAACTGTATAACGGTATAATTGTTTTTTATCGGGCGATGTCGAAAAGTATTGATATTTCTTATGACCGATGGAAGATAAGGAAAAAAATATATTAAGTGTTAACATTTTTATTTAAAATGTAACCTTCCTCTGATTATAATCGTCTCAGCTATCAAGGCAGAAGGGGAACAAATGTCAACACAACCATGGAAAACTACGGAGCCCCTAAAGGCACATGGGGGGATTTTTTTTTTTAATTTATTTAATTTTTTTTTACATGTATCTCGTGCGCACGGGAAACTTTTTATAAAGTTATCAAAAAAATTAAAATGTATAATTTTTTTAATTTTTTTTTACATGCGCATGAGATACATGTCTAAAAAAAATAAAATAAATAGAAATAAAAATTGTAAAAAATAAAATTTCCCCCATGTCCCTTTAGGGGCGCCGTAGAAAACCCTCAATGTAAACTAAATTGTAAAATCACATTGAACAGTTAACAACAACCTCTTAAATCAGGAATATGTAAGAAATGCTTAATAATGTGTAACAAAATAGTGCAAAGTGTGAAAATGTAAAGACAGAGAAACCTAAGAACTGTTTTCTACAGGTTTAGTGCCAGGAAGTTACAGCTGTGCTCTAAAGGGTGAACGTGGCTAAGGTGGTATGGTATTACCGGTCTTAGTGGGACGAGCACCTTGCATAAGGTCCATTTTAAAAACAAAATCTGCCATACCGTCTAGGTGACTTTTGTGGTTTTATCAACAATTTGGTCGCTCTCTGCAGTACAAGACAACAAGATGGCGCAACCAAACTTGGTAGTGGACACTAGTGATCACAGTCAGGAAAATATGATTACTTTAAATATGTTCGGTTTTATTGATTTCCGTTCTTGTAAAAATGAAGTTTGTTATAGAGTAAGTGCACTTTTTTTTTTTAATTTTGCCTAAAACATCTAAACACCTCTATTAAGGTTTTATATTCATGATGTAAGTATATACAATATGTATTGTAAATATTTACATATTTTGAACATTGTAAGCATACGCGGCGCATTAATTTCAAAAACACATCACAACGTATGCTTTTTTCCCCCCAACAACATAACTGATTACTGCTCAATGCAGACTTCATGAGAGCCAACAAACACATTAAAACATCACTTACTGTACAAGGTCTGCTATCATTAGGATGCCGACTGATAGAATCTTGTTATATTCCTGTTTAGATGAAGAATGACTCATAATCCTCGCAAATAAAAGAGAGGTGGAGCCAAGCGTCTTTTCATGTCAATCTCGCCACTAGCGGGTCTAAATTGACAGTGAAAATGTACCAACTTGTTGAAATTTGCCTCAGCCTTCGTCTATCCACTTGAGATGCATGATTTATGATCTACAATAAATTTCCAAGGAGCAGGGAAGCGAGGAAACAGCTCACCACTCAATGATGTAAACATAGCAGCATAAATATAAATCAGGGGTGTCCAAACTTTTTCCACTGAGGGCCGCATACTGAAAAATCAAAGCAAGCGGGGGCCATTTTTATATATTTTTATTTTAAAAACCAATACAATATATGTATAAAAAAGATACATTTAGGCCTCCACTCAGACTTGATCCCGGGGACCCCAAAGGGTTTTGGTCAAAAAAAATATTACAAATGCATTATTCAGTATTATTATTTGTGTTATTATTCAAGGTTTAAATCTTTATATCAACATTAGGTCTATCTGTCAATATAACGCTTTTAAAGACTTAAGTTGTATGCCATTATGTCATTATTTTTTTGAGCAATGACACTTAAAAAAAAAAAAAAAGTCCCACTAAAATTATTTGGGATCCAAAAGGGTGCTTCTCAGTAAAGTTGAAAAAAATAAATCCAACCTTTTTTTTTTATATTACCACAATAGTCTCAAGATCAACTTCAGATATATCCGTCAATTATACGTTTTATTGTTGTTTATGTTTTTTGTTTGTTCGTTTTAGGCCCTTCTTTAAAAAAACTTTGTTTTTTAAATGGCAACCAAAAAATATGCAACATTTTCCCCCCAAAATATCTCAAAGTGGAATATTTAATGTGAAGTAAATGGAGCCTTGAATAGGTCAATAATTCATAATGACATTGATTTTGATTCATTATTATTTTTTAAAGAAAGAAACAGCCTGCATGGCAGCTTTGTGTTATTAGAGTAAATAATGCAACATTTTCTTGTTACATTTCACCTGTTTGCTCTTTTATACCACTTTTTATGTTTTTTTTTTGTTTTTTTTCATCGTATTTTTAGAATGTGCCTTGGGGCCGTTAAAAAATTACCTGCGGGCCGGAAATGGCCCCCGGGCCGCACTTTGGACACCCCTGATATAAATAGTTTGTCTGCGTTAGCGCTTATAATAACAATATGACTAATACTTGGTTAATATTCAGGTCACAGCATGTAAATTGAGTATTTTTTTACACTTTTTGGATGGTTATTTATTAGGTTTTATGAGCGAAATAGAGGACCTCCCATTTGCTCCACTGTAAGCTGACTTTTATTTACAAGTTGGAATGCATTTTTAAAAAATCCATCCTTTGACATGTCATCGTCATAATGATTGTGAACGATAGGCAAAATTCCCAAAAAGTGCAGTCCCCCTTTATTGTCTCTTTTGTGAGACAAATATTTTGTTCCTTCAGCCAGGTTATTGTCATCTTGCCACTGTGGTTTCTGTTAAAACAGTATTTTTTCTTGTGCTGAAAAGTCTACCTTAGAGTATGTATTATGGTGTTTATTTATCATTATTATTGTTTCACTGCCTTTTATTTATTTAATTTGTTTCTTTCCATCATTTTGTACATGGTACACAAACAAAAGGC
The DNA here is from genome assembly GCF_033978785.1 of Entelurus aequoreus. Taxonomy (NCBI): domain Eukaryota; kingdom Metazoa; phylum Chordata; class Actinopteri; order Syngnathiformes; family Syngnathidae; genus Entelurus; species Entelurus aequoreus. The sequence continues at coordinate 24,039,514 of NC_084733.1, forward strand.
CTGTTTCTAGCTAGTGTTTATTTTGATAAATAATCAAACTGAGCATTTTTTCTCTTGTTTGGTGGAAACTTGTACATCAAGTTCTAATAATGTAGCAAGCTACTTTTGTCGTGTAGCTTGTAGTGTACCCCTGTAGCTTGGCTACATTTAATCAAAAATAATTTGTAGCTTAGCTTACTACATTTTCCAAGTAGCTTGCCCATCACTGCTCCTAGTTCTCCCCACCCCACAGAGCGAGGTAACTCCACCTCCCTGGCAGCGTTTGTTTGCAATGCTGCTCGTTAAGGTCATTTCAGAAACAACTGAGCGACAATATGGAGTAGAAATTGTAATATTCTGGGTGTAAGAAATTTATTATTTACCACATTTCTCCTCAGCGTTCGTCTCTTCCCTGGGTAATACCTGCAGGGGGGAAAAACGCGGCATGTAAAGATGCATCTTTGTCATTGCCGTGAGAGGGAGGAAGTCGGAATAACCTTTACATAACAATACCTCTCGGTGGCTTTTGAGACCAGCAGCTCCACGTACGGAAGCTTCTTGAACCTCTCTGTTCCCACGGCAACGTAGCAGCGGCCGGTCTCCAGCTCCGCGCCTGAGGTCACCGTCACCCCTTCCACGGAACACAACCTGAAGAAGTAGAAGATTGGGCTGATCAAATTTCACCTCCGTTGTGTTCATTTTTTTTTCTGTATTCTGGAACATTGTGGGTCACTGACCTACGCACGGCGCCGGTCCGTAAGCTAACCTTCTCAGTGACCAGACTCAGAATCTGCTCCAGGTCCTTCTGCATGCTGCGAGGAATGATGAATCGGAACGGCGGACACAGAGGGTCTCCGTTGCGGAAAACGCTGAAAGATTACATCGTCTTTTTTACGAATACTATCCGTGAATGTTAGATGAAGTCGCAGTTACTCACTGTATTATACACGGCACTGGTACAAACTTCCTCCATTTGGCGGACACGTTGGGCCTCTGGATGACTTTTCCCTGCAGGGGACATTCCACAAATATGTTTCCACCAACCAGTACAGTTGTTTTGTGTATTTAGCGGGGGGGTCCTGATCCGATATTGATATTGGTCCGCTATCAGCAAAAAAAAAACAAGTATCGGATTATCTCGGCTTGCATCTAAAATCTTCGATACACGTTTACTTATGCAAAGCTGGAGGGCAAGTTAACATCTAAATAAGAATTCTTCAGCAGGGGTGAATGACCCCCTAGGGGTCCGCAGAGGTACTGCAGGCGGGTCGTTACCAATAGGACTAGTTTAATTTAAAGGCCTACTGAAATGAAATTTTCGTATTTAAACGGGGATAGCAGATCCATTCTATGTGTCATACTTGATCATTTCGCGATATTGCCATATTTTTGCTGAAGGGATTTAGCTGAGATAGGCTCCAGCGACCCCGAAGGGAATTAGCGGTAGAAAATGGATGGATGGATGGATGGATGGATTTAGTGGAGAACATTGACGATAAAGTTCGCAACTTTTGGTCGCTGATAAAAAAGCCTTGCCTGTACCGGAAGTAGCGTGACGTCGCAGGTTGAAGGGCTCCTCACATTTCCCCATTGTTTACACCAGCAGTGAGAGCGATTCGGACCGAGAAAGCGACGATTACCCCATTAATTTGAGTGAGGATGAAAGATTTGTGGAGGAGGAACGTGAGAGTGAAGGACTAGAGTGCAGTGCAGGACGTATCTTTTTTCGCTCTGACCGTAACTTGGGTACAAGGACTCATTGGATTCCACACTTTCTCCTTTTTCTATTGTGGATCACGGATTTGTATTTTAAACCACCTCGGATACTATATCCTCTTGAAAATGAGAGTCGAGAACGCGAAATGGACATTCACAGTGACTTTTATCTCCACGACAATACATCGGCGAAGCACTTTAGCTACGGAGCTAACGTGATATCATCGTGCTTAAATGCAGATAGAAACAAAAGAAATAAACCCCTGACTGGAAGGATAGACAGAAGATCAACAATACTACCAAACTCTGGACCTGTAACTACACGGTTAATGCTGTACCGCCAGACGAAGCCTAGCAATGCTGTTGCTAACGACGCCATTGAAGCTAACTTAGCTACGGGACCTCGACAGAGCTATGCTAAACACATTAGCTATCCACCTACACCAGCCCTCATCTGCTCATCAACACCTGTGCTCACCTGCGTTCCAGCGATTGACTGCTAGACGAAGGACTTCACCCGATCATCGATGCGGTCGGCGGCTAGCGACGGATAGCGCGTTTGCTATCCAACTCGAAGTCCTCCTGGTTGTGTTGCTGCAGCCAGCCGCTAATACACCGATCACACCTACAGCTTTCTTTTTTGCAGTCTCCATTGTTCATTAAACAAATTGCAAAAGATTCACCAACACAGATGTCCAGAATACTGTGGAATTTTGCGATGAAAACAGAGCGTTTGTATTGGGATACAATGTGTCCCAATACTTCCGCTTCAACCATTGACGTCACGAGCAAACGTCATCATACATAGACGTTTTCAACCGGAAGTTTCCCGGGAAATTTAAAATTGCACTTTATAAGTTAACCCGGCCGTATTGGCACGTGTTGCAATGTTAAGATTTCATCATTGTTATATAAACTATCAGACTGCGTGGTCGGTAGTAGTGGGTTTCAGTAGGCCTTTAAGTTATTCAGGATATACATTCGAAAAACTCACAATCTCACCAAGGCAATTTTGACTTGTTCCATCGGCAGAGTTTTTCGCTCATTACAAAATCTGCTAATGGAACAAGTCAAAATTGCCTCGGTGAAATTTCTTGATATAAGTACTTAGCAATTAAAATGTATTATTATCTAGGCTTACCAGTATTGTGTATTATAACAAACTTGTGATGCTCACAAATAGTATTTTTTCCCTCAGAAGATCTATTGCCTAAAAACAAGTCCTTATGTCTCACTAAAAAATGACTATTCAGGAGATTGTGACTTGTATTAAGTTTGTTTAGATATTTTGACTAGAAATGTTCAAATATATACTTGGTGAGATTGAGTTTTTCCAGTGTGTAAGTAGGGCAGGGGGGTCCACACTCTTCCCACCAGACTGAGGAGTCAAAGGAGACAAAGATAAGACCTTCTGGAGGAAAGTTCTGTGGCCAGGTCGGAACCATACGAGCCATAGAAAACCACAGAAAACTCACCGGTACAATAACCACGGAGATAAAGTGTTTGTCTTACACCTAGTAATTCGCTGTGGACAGACAAAGCCAAGCAATGCAGGTTTAGCGAGCGATGCGCACTCCCGCGAAGGAAATTCATTTTTGTCAGGCAATCACATTTTGGCACAACATTGACGGCGAAATGGTTTCCCTGCCACTTTCACACAAATCAACCGACTACTATGACGGTACCTCGGCTTATATGGCGCCGGATGGGTGCTACAAATTGTGAGTTCAAATATTGTATTTCTTAATTTTGTCATGTTTCATTTGTTCTATACAATTATTTTAATTTTGACAGTACGACGTAAGATATGTTTTAATTGCTAAAGCGGGTTTATTGAATGTTAAATGCGCTGAAAAATAGATCCTTTTGTAAACTTTTGAGGGGTTCAATGCCCTAGTTGCGTGCAAGTGTGTTTCTGTATAGTATCTCCAGCCGTGTCCATGTGGTGACATCAATTACGGTATTTTGGCAGTTGACGTCGGACTAAGTAGGACATCACTGAAGGCCTAGGTGAGAAACGCACGGCCCGTCACTGTTTTTCACATAAATCTTGTACAGGATCCTCAGCCTGCTAAAAATGTTAAAGAAACGTGATGGTCATATTGTCACTGTCCAATTAAAATCATGCATCTCCACATTGAAAAAATATTTTTTACCCGAAAATGTGGAGATCCATGCTTTTCATTGGACACCAACAATACGCCAATTGTCTTAAAGGCCTACTGAAACCCACTACTACCGACCACGCAGTCTGATAGTTTATACATCATATCAATGATGAAATCTTAACATTGCAACACATGCCAATACGGCCGGGTTAACTTATAAAGTGTAATTTTAAATTTCCCGCGAAACTTCCGGTTGAAAACGTCTATGTATGATGACGTTTGCGCGTGACGTCAATCGTTGAAACGGAAGTATTCGGACACATTGTATCCAATACAAAAAGCTCTGTTTTCATCGCAAAATTCCACAGTATTCTGGACATCTGTGTTGGTGAATCTTTTGCAATTTGTTTAATGAACAATGAAGACTGCAAAGAAGAAAGCTGTAGGTGGGATTGGTGTATTAGCGGCTGGCTGCAGCAACACAACCAGGAGGACTTTGACTTGGATAGCAGACGCGCTATCCGACGCTAGCCGCAGACCGCATTGATGATCGGGTGAAGTCCTTCGTCGCTCCGTTGATCGCTGGAACGCAGGTGAGCACGGGTGTTGATGAGCAGATGAGGGCTGGCTGGCGTAGGTGGATAGCTAATGTTTGTAGCATAGCTCTGTGAGGTCCCGTTGCTAAGTTAGCTTCAATGGCGTCGTTAGCAACAGCATTGTTAAGCTTCGCCAGGCTGGAAAACATTAACCGTGTAGTTACAGGTCCAGAGTTTAATAGTATTGTTGATGTTCTGTCTATCCTTCCAGTCAGGGGTTTATTTCTTTAGTTTCTATCTGCAGCCCGATGCTATCACGTTAGCTCCGTAGCTAAAGTGCTTTGCCGATGTATTGTCGTGGAGATAAAAGTCACTGTGAATGTCCATTTCGCGTTCTCGACTCTCATTTTCAAGAGGATATAGTATCCGAGGTGGTTTAAAATACAAATCCGTGATCCACAATAGAAAAAGGAGAGAGTGTGGAATCCAATGAGCCAGCTTGTACCTAAGTTACGGTCAGAGCGAAAAAGGATGCGTCCTGCACTGCACTCTAGTCCTTCACTCTCACGTTCCTCATCCACGAATCTTTCGTCCTGGCTCAAATTAATGGGGTAATTGTCGCTTTCTCGGTCCGAATCGCTCTCGCTGCTAGTGTAAACAATGGGGAAATGTGAGGAGCCTTTCAACCTGTGACGTCACGCTACTTCCGGTACAGGCAAGGCTTTTTTTATCAGCGACCAAAAGTTGCGAACTTTATCGTGTTCTCTACTAAATCCTTTCAGCAAAACTATGGCAATATCGCGAAATGATCAAGTATGACACATAGAATGGATCTGCTATCCCCGTTTAAATAAAAAAAATCATTTCAGTAGGCCTTTAAGTCCTGAATTCTACCTAGCAACAGATCATGCCAGTTTTATGTTTGCCCGATCGTTAAATTCCTAAAAAGTCACAAAAGCGAATAAAATACAACCCCGTTTATTTAGTGATTTTAAACATTGAATGGCGTCCAATTGACCCCAGAGGCTCCAGGTGACATTTACAGTGTCTCAGATGGAAACAAAGACGTGTGCGGCGTTAAATATGGCTGCTTTGGCCTGCCCAGACATGCCTCGAGGAACTGTGGAGGAAGCTTAACTCCTGCAACCTTTAACTCCATAACTGCTGCAACGCTCCACAGCAACCACAGCCCTGGCATGCGAGTGCACTGGAATCAAACGCAGACGTGGACTGGACATCAGCGCACGTCCAAGTCACACATAATTACTGTCCGCTCTCTAAACGTTGGCCCGGGAAGAAGAACTGTCGGCTTCCAAACTGCAAACAAAGCGACACCTCAGCAGATGCTCGGAATACAAAGTGAGCACTTGTGGTTGAGCAAGCGTGTCTGACAGCCATTCAGTGTTATCAAGTCAGGAGTATTTGTCCTTTTCTGTTTGTGAACAGGCTTATCCCAACAAGATCCAGATAAAGATGCACACCGAGGAATGGTTTTTTTCCGTACTTTAGTTTTTCTGTGAATAATAATAATAATAATAATAATAATAATAATAATGAATTGCATTTGTAACGGACTTTACATTTGTTAAAATCTCAAAGTGCTACAAAGTATAAAAGTAAAAATAGAAAGTAAGAATATATAATAAAAAATTAAAATAGTAATGAAATCATGACACACAAACAGAAACATAGATAAAAATAGAAATAAAAAGCATGACAGCACTGGATAAAAAACAGATAAGCAAGCAGTGCATTTAAAAAAAGAAGGCAGAGAAATGAGGTAAAAGCTGTGCTAAAAGGTGGGTTAATAATGCATACATTGTAATGACAGAATGAAAACCTATGCAAGAACTAATCATCTAGAGAAGGTGTAGTATTTGGTACTATTAGTATTGGGTCATGTATATATGGAATAATACACCCACACTAAAAATAAAAATAAAACAAATTCCACAGTACAAAAGTAAAGTTGTGATTACAAGAATAAAGTCATAATTTTCTTGGGAAAAATAAAGGATTATGTAAGCTTGGGCAAATAAATTCTAAATGGGACAATAAAATGTTAATCATGTATACAATTAAATTGTGATATTACTGTAAAAAATAGGATATCTGTGTAACAGCAATCACGCAATAAATTACAATTATAATATACAAGAGTATTACAGCCGTACTGATTATTTAAAATATTTCGGAATATAAAATATTACGAATCTGAGACACAACAATAAATAATTTTAAAAGAAAAGTAATACAAGGATGATGTTGTAATTTTAGCTAAACAAATTCTCAATATTTTGTACCATAATAGTATTACGTTATTCTTGTAAATTGAGATATAACAAATAAATAAATAAATAAAACATTGGCTTTTAAAAGTATGACTTTTTCTTGTAAAAGAAAATACTTTATTCATGTGATATTATGAATTATTTTGAAAAATATGTTTGTTTTTTCTGGCAACAATACAAATATTTTTCTTTTTTAGGAAAAATATTTTGTTTTTGTAAAATAAGATCTAAAAAAAATAATAGAAATAAAAGAAATATCCTACAGTATGTCTTTTTTCTTCTTTAAAAAAAACCCTCCAACTTCATTCATATTATGAATTATTGTGAAAAATATATGTTTTTTCTGGTAACAAAGAAAACTTTTTACATGAAGAATATTAATTCTTGTCAAGTAAGATCTAATAAAAAAAAAACTTTTAAAACCTTAACAGAATTACTTCTATCTTTTAAAAACAAAACTATTTTATATGAAATCTTTTGAAAAATATGTTTTGTCTGGGAACAATAAAAACGTTTTTCTTTGACAAGAAAATGTATAATTTATTTTTGGAAAATGAGATCGGCAACACTAAATTGGGCCTAGTGTGTGAATGTGAGTGTGAATGTTGTCTGTCTATCTGTGTTGGCCCTGCGATGAGGGGACGACTTGTCCAGGGTGTACCCCGCCTTCCGCCCGATTGTAGCTGAGATAGGCTCCAGCGCCCCCGCGACCCCAAAGGGAATAAGCGGTAGAAAATGGATGGATGGATGGAGATCTAACAAACATATAATAATAATAATACATAATTAAAGCTACAAGCAGCGTTGAAATGGCCTCCGCCCCCCCTTGCACCGCAGGTTTCTCGCAAGACGGCTGGTACGCAAGACACTTGTGGTCATGTCCTTCCCGATGCCCTGACACACCACCAAAAATTTCAGGAAGATTGGAGGATGTGGAAGATAGTTTTCCCTTTTATAATTTTTCACCACAAGGGGGTGTTAATGGCGAGGAAGCAGTCATGCGGTTATGTCCCACCCAACACTTTTAGGAAGGTCGCAACATGTAGCAGGAACTTATGACTGTTATACCTTTTCACCACAGGGGGGGCGATAATAGCGGCATTGCAATAATGCAAGTGCATCCCACCCAATACTCAAACACAACATCGAAAATGTCAAGAATATCAAAGAATGTGTAAAAAACTGTTAAATATTTCCCACACAAGAGAGCAATAATGAAACTGCAGTGGTCATGCAGTTGCGTCCCACCCAAAACCCCAACCCACCATCAAATAATTTATAAAGATCTGATAATGTGAAAGGAAGTTATGACTGTTATCATTTTCCACCACAAGGGGGCGATACTGGTGCCCTTGCAATGATGCAGTTGCATCCCACCCAAAACTCTGAACCACCATCAAACATTTCAGAAAGAATGTAGCATGTGTAAGGAAGTTATTACTGTTATAGTTTTCCACCACAAGGGGGTGATAATGCCACTGCAGTAGTCATGCAGTTGCATCCCAACCAACACCCCAGCCCACCATCAATAATGTCAGAAAGATCAAAGCATGTGTAAGGAAATTATGACTATTATACATTTTTTAAGTTAAAGTTAAGTTAAAGTACCAATGATTGTCACACACACACTAGGTGTGGTGAAATTTGTCCTCTGCATTTGAACCATCCCCTTGTTCACCCCCTGGGAGGTGAGGTGAGGGGAGCAGTGAGCAGCAGCGGTAGCCGCGCCCGGGAATAATTTTGGTGATTTAACCCCCAATTCCAACCCTTGATGCTGAGCGCCAAGCAGGGAGGTAATGGTTCCCATTTTTATAGTCTTTGGTATGACTCGGCCGGGGTTTGAACTCACAACCTACCGATCTCAGGGCGGACACTCTAACCACTAGGCAGGGGGCAATGGTAGTGTCGAGGCATAATCGGACCCCGACCTTAGACTTAACCTCAAACAAACTTTATTGATCCACAAGGGAAATTGTTCCACACAGTAGCTCAGTTTCAATGGATGGAAATGGTAAGGATGGAAAGGATAATGCAGTGATAAAGTAGACTAAACATGTACCATAGTAGCAATATAAAATATAACATATATGTAATGTTTACATATAATATATACAGTATATAATATATACAGATATATTATATATTTATAAAATATATACAATATATAAAAATTAGCATATACAATATTACAGTATATGTAACAGGTGCAGCAAAAAATAATAATAAACATTATAAAACAAAGCCTCATGAGTCTTAAAGCCTCATGTCAGTTTGGAAGAAGTGGATAGGTATGAACGGGCACTTCAGGGTGTCATCATCACCATTGATACCAAATAGGATCGAGATCTGAATTTGTGGAGCCGAGTTAATAATAACACTTTGTGTTGTGTGGCGTACAATCAGATCAAAGTTTGGCGTCATGCCACACCCACATCCTGTCATTTGCAAACAAATGTTGCCATATATCACCCATTGGTCTCTGATCAGGTAAAGTGCAGATTTGACAGTTAGATTGGGGATGGCGTTTGGCGGTTTTTGCCGCTCGGCTCCACCCACTACGAGTAGATGTGAAAAGGTACAGACCCATCAGGCACTTCAAGGTGTCATCAGCATCATCATTTTTACCAAATATGATCAAGATCTGAATTTGTGGAGCCGATTTATTAACGTTTCGTGGCAAATCATCGGAGCAATGTTGGGCGCCATGCCACACCCACATCTTACGGCGTAGGACAAACTTGTTCGCAATTTATCATCGCCTATATGTGTAGTATCTGTAATTTACCTGCAACCCGTTTGGTCAAAGTCCCTAGGAGTTAGTTAAAGTACGACCCCTTTTTTTTCGCAGAAAAAGGGCCAAAAACCATCAGACCAAAGATTGGCGCCATACCGCGCCTACATCTTATGGCGTAGGAAAAACTTGTTTGCAATTTATCATCGCCTATATGTGTTTATATGTCATTTTAACTGCGACTCATTTGATCGAAGTCCCGAGGAGGAGTTCGTAAAAGTATGCCGAAAAATTGAAGACGGAAAACAAGATGTCCGACTTCCTGTTCGTTTTTCGGTATGATAGACGTCTCCTGGGATTTTTGTGTCAATACATAAAACTGGTAGGAGGGGCTGATTTCTTCTCATTTGAAAAGTGGCGCTAGAAAGCCAACTTTGAAATTGACCCCAAAAATAAAAAAAACATTCACCATTCACCGGGGCCCATAAATAATTCATTCGCGGGCTTTGACACCCATGATCTAAACCAAGGGTGTCAAACTCATTTTAGATCGGGGGCCACATGGAGAAAAATCTACTCCCAAGTGGGCCGGACTGGTAAAATCACGGCACAATAACTTAAGAACAAAGACAAATTCAGATTGTTTTCTTTGTTTAAAAATAGAACAAGCACATTCTGAAATTGTACAAATCAAAATGTTTTTTTTTCAACTTACATGTTGCGGTTAATAGTATTCTATCTTTATTTGTCGTTATTTATATTCTCTGAATAAATTATGTGATAATGTTAATCACTCAACTCATTGGTGTTAATTTTCAATCTATCAAGATTTTAAAAATTATATCAAAATTAGAGATGTCCGATAAAATTGGACTGCCGATATTATCGGCCGATAAATGCTTTAAAATGTAATATCGGAAATTATCGGTATTGGTTTCAAAAAGTAAAATGTTTGACTTTTTAAAAAGCTGCTGTACGGAGTGGTACACGGACGTAGGGAGAAGTACAGAGTGCCAATAAACCTTAAAGGCACTGCCTTTGCGTGCCGGCCCAGTCATGGCTTTTCACACACACACAAGTGAATGCAAGGCATACTTGGTCAACAGCCATACAGGTCACACTGAGGGTGGCGTATAAACAACTTTAACACTGTTACAAATATGCGCCACACTGTGAACCCACACCAAACAAGAATGACAAACACATTTCGGGAGAACATCCGCACCGTAACACAACATAAACACAACAGAACAAATACCCAGAACCCCTTGCAGCACTAACTCTTCCGGGACGCTACCCCCTACCGCCCCCACCTCAACCTCGCCCACCTCAACCTCCTCATGCTCTCTCAGGGAGAGCATGTCCCAAATTCCAAGCTGCTGTTTTGAGGCATGTTAAAAAAAATAATGCACTTTGTGACTTCAATAATAAATATGGCAGTGCCATGTTGGCATTTTTTTCCATAACTTGAGTTGATTTATTTTGCAAAACATTGTTACATTGTTTAATGCATCCAGGGGGGCATCACAACAAAATTAGGCGTAATAATGTGTTAATTCCCCGACTGTATATATCGGTACCGGTTGATATCGGAATCTGTAATTAAGAGTTGGACAATATCGGAATATCGGATATGGGCAAAAAAGCCATTATCGGACATCTCTAATCAAAATCAAATTACAGGATGTTATTTATGTAGTTTGATAATTTTCCTCGACTGGTGCATTAACATCGTGTGGTTTATTTTGTACATATGTAGCATCATCTACAAAGATACAAATAATTGCTAGTGCGACATCCATTTAGACTCATTTAGAACAGCTGTTTCTGTCATTCAAAAATTTCAGCTTAATTTTTATACTTAGCAAACTCATCCCGCGGGCCGGATAAAACCTGTTCGCGGGCCTGATCCGGCCCTCGGGCCGTACGTTTGACACCCCTGATCTAAACTTTACCGCTGTCGGTATTTTTTTCTATATTTTTGTCGTAATATTTTCAGAAAGTGTTTGTTCTATTTTTTGGCCCAAGTAAAACAAAGAAAACAATCTGAAGTTGTCTTTATTTTTTAGTTGTAATGCCATGATTTTAATACTGTGGCCCGCGTGCGCACAGATTTTCCTCCATGTGGCCCCTGAGCTAAAATGAGTTTGACACCCCTTGTGTTAGACAATAATCATTATTATGGTCAACTCCTATCTGAGTGTGTCGGAGGTGAGCGTGATCACGCACTGACGCATTCCTCAGGTTAGACTTGCATTAATAAGTAATCGTTCAAATCAAAGACAAGAATCCTACCTGAGCGTCGTCACGCACCGCCGGCTGCTTTTTCACCCCCGTGTTTACGTAGCTGCGGGTTAGAGCCCAACAATAAAGAAAACGCCTTCAATATTGACGTGTCAGTTGAATAATGTAACGCATTGCTACTCACTCCAGTTTCTTGAACTTCTCAAAGCCCGCAGCGACGTACTGGGCCCCCGTCTGAAGGTCTTGGAAGTCTGCGATCTTGTGACCCTGCCTGGGCGTGTACAGGGTCCGCACGGCCAGCGGGGCCCCGATGTTGTGGGTCACCTCGTTGAGGAAGGCCTCCATGGTGGACACCTGTCGCTGGTTGATCACGAACCTGCGGCCGATGAAGAAGGGGTCTCCATTCCTGTACACCACCACGCTCTTCACCGGGGGCAGCACCGTCGTGGCGGCCGTGCCGGCGGCCATCTCTGAGGTAGCCGCTACACACACACAGACACACTAATTATGAGCATTATCACACACACACACGCACTCACACACTCACCGGCTTGATCAAGCAGCACAAATTAATGGAGTTCCCCCACAGTGTAATGATGGTGATGCACGCGCACTCGCCACGTTCTTCTCCGCACCGACCAACACACACACACACACACACTGACAACCGTGTGTATTTCCTGGTTGCCATGACAGCGCAGTCAGCAGCTTTGTGGGCCAAACCATTGGCAGAAACCACAACAAAAGGAACACATAGTGAGCGGAGGGGGAGGTTGCTGGGATTGGAAGGTCCCGTGTGTTGTATGCTGGATCAATATGAGAAAGTTTGTTATTAAGTATATGGTAGGCTGACCATATTCTGAAATCCCAAAAAGAGGACACATATATGCGTGCCAAGGCCGGGACTAGGTGAAAATTTGCCAATGATACTTGAACTTGCTTTATAAATAATATATTTATTTAAATAAAGCATTTTTTCTCCTCTGTTGACAGCAGTGTTGGCGCTAGGAATTTTCAAAATGAGGTCCCAGGGACCCCATCAAGTCATAAAAATGGGGTCCCAGAGTAAATTTTTGGGGTCCCACTTTTTTGTAAGCGTTTTGAAAACAAATGATAAACGTATGCATTGTCCTGTTATATCTCACATTCTATATTGTGTTTTGGAAAAAGGTTGTCATAAACGTTACTTAATTCATTAAAAGAAATAATAAAAAAAGAAGACAAATTTGTATACATATGTAAATGTATTCAGTTCTAAACATTCATTCACTTTCTTCTTTCCTTCATGGATCTGAACTTTACCGCTGCTGGTAGTTTTTTCTATGTTTTTATTTAATAAGTTGTAGGTGTATTTATTTCAGTATAAAAGTGTAAAAAGTGTTTTGCTTGGGTCATGAAATGATGATAATGGTGTGCCAGGGCATACATACATTTTATATTTAACGCTTAAATCTCTGGAGTCTACATCAACTTCAGATCCATTCCTCATTTCAAAATGTTTTAGTTTTTTTTATGTTGTTTTTTTGTTTGTTAGTTTTCCGCCCTTTTTTGTCAAACAAAACTATGTTTTTTTTATGGCAAACACACAAAATATGCAAAATCTTCCACCAAAAATATTTTTCAAAGTGGAATATTTGATGTGACGTAATCGGAACCTTGGATAGGTCAATAATTCATAATAATATTGATTTTGATTCAATATTATGTTTTGAGCAATGACAGTTTGAAAGAAAAAAAAAACAGCTTTGTTTTATTAGTCAACATTGCAACTTTTTCTAAATGACATTTCACATTTAAGCTTTTTTATTTCACTTTTTTTATGTTTTAATTTATTTTAATATTATTTTTAGAATGTGCCGCGGGCCTTTAAAACATTAGCTGTGGGCCGCAAATGGTAAAAAAAAAAAAAAAAATCTGCGTCCTTTCTGATTTCAATGCGTTAAAAAGACACAAAAAGTGCGTTAATGCCAACACTGCTTGACAGTATAACAAAATAAGTCACACTTATATTCTGTAACATTCACAGTTTTGGAAAAAAGTGCAGAGGTAGAAATTCTGATTCTGATTTCATATATATATATATATATATATATATATATATATATATATATATATATATATATATATATATATATATATATATATATATATATGAGGTGGGGGGGTAGGGGGTAGCGGGGGCTGTATATTGTAGGGTCCCAGGAGAGTTAGTGCTGCAAGGGGTTCTGGGTATTTGTTCTGTTGTGTTTATGTTGTGTTACGGTGCGGATGTTCTCCCGAAATGTGTTTGTCATTCTTGTTTGGTGTGGGTTCACAGTGTGGCGCATATTTGTAACAGTGTTAAAGTTGTTTATACTGTCACCCTCAGTGTGACCTGCATGGTTGTTGACCAAGTATGCCTTGCATTCACTTGTGTGTGTGAAAAGCCGTAGATATTATGTGACCGGGCCGGCACGCAAAGGCAGTGCCTTCAAGGCACGCCTCCAATATTGTTGTCTGATTGGAAATCGGGAGAAATTCGGAAGAATGGTTGCCCCGGGAGAATTTCGAGAAATTCGGGAGTCTCCCGGGAAAATCGGGAGGGTTGGCAAGTATGTCAATCAATCCACTCCCTCGCTCTCTCGCCCTCTCTGTCTCTGCCCCTCCCTCATGAATGCGGTTGCGTGCGCACACCTTCACAATTTCTTTTGTTTTTAACTCCTTCTTAACCCTGGACGTACTTTGAAAATACACGCAACCCTGACTCAAAATGCCGGACATTTGAGGCATTTAAGAAATGCAGCACCGCAAAAGAGGACATGTCCGGGAAAAAGAGGACGTATGGTCAGTCTAGTATATGGAATTACCTGTCAATATATTTAATTTAATAAATACAAATAAATATCACATTTGAACTACTAATGCAACCTTTATAAGGTTGTTCATATCAATGTATCTTTTCCAAATGTCTTTTTTTCCCCTTAAGTTTTTCATTAAAAATAATGATAGAAAATGCAATTTCAGTAGAAATTGCACATGAATGCTGAAAAGCCAAAAAAAAAAAAAAAAGAGCTAACAGTGCATTAGCATTAACAAAATATTTGACAATTAGATGTATACTGGCTGCAATATGAGGAAGAAAAGTTAACGTTAGCATGCTAACAGTCAGCATGCGCGAAATAACAAAATATTTGACCCTGGTGTTTATTTTGCCTGTAAAATTAGTTCAAAAGATAGAATGCTAACAGTTAGCATGCGTCAAGTAACAACATATTTGACTGATAGGTGTTTACAATGAAGAAAAAAAGCTAGCATGCTAACTTTTTTTTTTTTGAGTTTGAGTTTGAGTTTATTTCGAACATGCAAGCATACAACATAATACATCACAATTTCCAGTTTCTCTTTTCAACATGTTCGAAAAAGAGTAGAAAGAAGTAGAGCTTATTTAATCCTACCCCTTTTCTTTTACATAACAGTTGCTAAAACTTTTGTTCACTTCCTGTTCTCAATTTATTCACAATATACTCCATAGGTAATCACAATAAAAATAAATAAATAGTAATAATTGGTGAAGTAAGTTACATTTCATATTAAGAGATAAGTAAGATTGTTTTGAGAGTCAAAGAATGGATGAATTAAATAAATTCAGTATTCTAACCATTGTGCATGTAAGTTGCCTTGATACATTCTTCAAATGTTTCTATACTTGACTTAGGTGATCTATATATACAACTTTAACTTGTTAACTAACAGTTAGCATGCATTAAATAACAAAATATTTGACTCTGAGGTGTATGCCTGTAAAATTAGTTCAAAAGATAGAATGTTAAGAGTTAGCATGTGCCAAGTGACAAACTATTTGACTGGTAGGTGTTTACCTTCAATATGAGGAAAAAAAGATAGCACGCTATCTTTAACATGTTAACAGTTAGCATCCATTAAATAACAATTATTACAACAATAACAATTATTTTTACAACAATAACAATTATTTTATCCTGTGGATACATGAATTATCCAGTGGGTATTATTAGGAAAATACAGCCTCAATTGTAAAAAAATAAAATCCAATTAAAAAAAATCTATAAGTGAAGTGAATTATATAGCGCTTTTTCTCTAGTGACTCAATGCGCTTTTACATAGTGAAACCCAATATCTAAGTTACATTTAAACCAGTGTGGGTGGCACTGGGAGCAGGTGGGTAAAGTGTCTTGCCCAAGGACACAACGGCAGTGGATGGTGGAAGCAGGGATTGAACCTGGAACCCTCAAGTTGCTGGCACGGCCACTCTAACAACCGAGCTATACCGCCCCAAATACAAATACAAAAAAACCAAGTGTCAAATATGAAATATGAAAAAATAAAAACGAAGTTTAGGGTTGATTCAGGCTGTCGAATTAATTAGTGTTCAGTTGTAATACCTTAAATCTGCAACACGCAGCTTTCGAGCCACAAGTGGCTCTTTAGCGCCGCCCTAGTGGCTCCCTGGACCTCTTTAGAGATGTGTGAAAATGGAAAAAGATGAAGAAAAAAATATATATTTTGTTTTAATATATTTTCTGTAGGAGAACAAACATGACACAAACCTTCCTAATTGTTTTAAATCCCACTGTTTACATTAAACATGCTTCACTGATGAGAGTATTTGGCGCGCGCCATTTTGTCCTCATTTCGGAAGTCCTTGAACGCACCGTAGTTTGTTTACATGTACAACTTTCCTTGATGCTGCCACAGAAAGACGGGTTTTATGCTACTACCTCTTTGTCTCTATTTGTCCATCAAACGTTTTATGCTGTGCGTGAATCCAAAGGTGAGCTTTGTTGATGTTTATTGACTTGTTTGGAGTGCTAATCAGACATTTGGTCACTGCATGACTGCCAGCTAATCGATGCTAACATGCTATTTATGCTCGCTGTATGTACATAATGCGTCATTATGCCTCCTATTTTAGGTATATTTGAGCTTGTTTTATTTGTAGTTTCCGTTTCCTTCAACTTGAACACACACATCTTTACCTTCGGCCATTCTAAGCCAGTAATTTCCAGGAGTTGTCACACCCTCTGAAAAGCCTCTGTTTTAGTAATGTTTTCCAATGTTGTAAAAATGTGTAGAATAAATATTACATTTCAACATTTCTGTCAACTAAGATTTGCATCAGCCTGCGACACATAGTCATTTTGATAGTAGGCTAAAATAAACACTTACATCATTTGTTGCCTTCATTATAACACTTATATAATGCTTTACATTTTATGCGGCTCCAGACAGATTTTTTGTTGTATTGTTGGTCCTCTTTCAACATTTTGGGTTGCCGACCCCTGCCTTAAGAGATGTTATAGTGATATCAAGGTACTGTATTTTTCGGACTATAAGTCACAGTTTTTTTCATAGTTTGGCCGGGGGTGCGGCTTATACTCAGGAGCAACTTATGTGTGAAATTATTAACACATTACCGTAAAATATCAAATAATATTATTTAGCTCATTCACGTAAGAGACTAGACGTATAAGATTTCATGGGATTTAGCGATTAGGAGTGACAGATTGTTTGGTAAACATATAGCATGTTCTATATGTTATAGTTATTTGAATGACTCTTACCATAATATGTTACGTTAACATACCAGGCACGTTCTCAGTTGGTTATTTATGTGCCATATAACGTACACTTATTCAGCCTGTTGTTCACTATTCTTTATTTATTTTAAATTGCCTTTCAAATGTCTATTCTTGGTGTTGGGTTTTATCAAATACATTTTCCCAAAAAATGCGACTTATACTCCAGTGCGACTTTTGTATGTTTTTTTCCTTTTTTATTATGCATTTTTGGCCGGTGCGACTTATACTCCGGAGCGACTTATACTCTGAAAAATACGGTAGTAGCAGCAATAACAACAGGAACAATTTGACGTATTACAAAATACACATTTATTCATTTTTCATATCAAATAAAATACAAAATATACAGTCATATATCATAAATATTATGTGGATGTAATTTTATTTAATACGTCTTTTACAATGAGGTCCAGCTTCGGTCATGCTGAGTTTGTCCTTCAGAGACAAATACTGCAAAAATGTGGGAAATAGACAGAAAAACATGATTAAAAAGCTCTCAAATGAAACCCAGAATCATCTTCAAGTAAACTTCTGTCTACAAGCTGGTTTCGCTTTCACTCCTTTGTGACGTCACTAGAGGACAGAACCAATGATGGATGATGACCATAAACAGTAGTATTCATGTAACATAGAAATGCGATACAAAAGTCTGTTCTGGCAGCATGAAATGTACACCGGAAAAAGTCAGCTGGTGAGGAAATGTGATAAGACTCGCCTCCCAAGCACACTTCCACCGCTACTTTAATGATGAGAACCTCACTTTTGTTGTATTCAACTTTGACTACCATTACTTATTTTTACATGCAACTTTCTTTTGCACTTCCTTTCATGATACTTTTCTGCCACGTCAAAGTGATTTTGTTTAGGGGTGTCTTGATACAATTTCCGATACTAGTGTGAGTATTGGCCAGTACTGATATCACCTTGAATCATAGTACATTGTTTTATTTGTTTGTAATGTGGCATATTTGATCAAGTGAAATTACACAGAGAACAATGGGAGGTATAACAAACACTAACCTTATGAAAGATTTATGCATAAGAAGTGGAGTGTTCGTTTGTTTTTATGCTGCCCGTTCCAATACCGATCATCCATGAGTGAGATCGACCGATACCAATAACATGAATTAACTGTAAATTTTTCAATTCATTTATGGTGAGCGCTATTACAGTTTAACAGTATTAAAACAATATTTAAACTAGTTTCTAATTGTCTTTATCAGTGTCTAATATGTTCAGCCTTGTCCTACAGTGTTAATGATACCTGATACAGATACTTAAGATTTAAAAAAAAAAAGCAGTTTATTTGCAGTAATGGAAATGATAATTTTTAACTTAGAGGAGCAGCGCTACGCTGTGTGTGGAGACACACAATGAGCTGCTAGCTGCTTGTCAGCCGAGGGACTAAAAATTAAAAATTTTAGCCAGACAGGATCAGCGTTTATGATCGGCATTAAAATGCATTTATCGGCAACGGCGATCACATATTTTTCAACAGAAATTGTCCGATACTGATCGGCACGTGCCTACTTTGTATCTCAAAGTAATATGTAAATATAATTATTTGATACTTGTTTATATTGACAAATGTTGTATTTTAGACTGCAATGAAGGTCACTTATTATGTATGTCTAGCTTGTGTGCTATTGTTGTGTCGCTCCCAAAGTAGCATAAAGCACAACCAACCATGTTTACTTTTTGTAAATGTTTTAACTTAAGCACTCCCCCGCCGCGACCCTGAGAAGGACATGCGTTAGAAAATGCATGGATGGACAAGGAAAGATCAAACTTGTGTGCTTAATGGAGGAAATGTAGGTGTTTATTGGCTGTCCAGCTTTGCACAAGTAAACACGCTGCAGGACTGCTAGTATTGGAGATTTTAGATGCAAGTATCATACTTGCTTTTTATTTATATCAGACCGATATCAATATAGGTGTAGTTTCCTAATGAAGCCTTAGCTTGACGCTCCTCTACTTTCTCTTGCTCACGCTTGCTGTGGCAACAACAAACAAACTCCGGACGCTCCTCTTCGTTTTGTGTAGCGTTTACTTGTGAACTTTCATTCAAAAACGTCAAACAATAACAATGTGGGAAAAAATGTGTCGCAAAATAAAGCGAGTGTGTTACAGTAAGAAAGAGTAAGAAAAAGTATGAATAAGGTAAAAAAAACTGTGTGGCTCGATTCCACCATACTTGACTGCCATAACCCATAATACACTGTGTCCAAACCTAATTACCACACAGATCCTTCCACCATAAATGCAATTAAACAGTTACATATTCTTCACTGTATTAAAGCAGTATAAAATAGTACGTTTCTCGAATTATTCACACAAATGTAATACTTACAATTAAAGTGTGCCTTATAATTACTCTAAGCATGCAATATATAAATGGTTGTATTATTCAAACAAAGTAAATAGTCCCCTTTTAGCTCAATAAACATAAAGTACCTTCCATAAAATGTAAATTAACTTAAATTGCATTTAGGCAGTACAATATACTCCATATACAATATAGTTAACTTATTCTTACACTTTTAACACTAATGATTTTACACTTATAACAATAGAACTGCAGCATAGGAAAGTGGGGCACAGGTTTGCTATAGGTCAGTGGTCCCCCAACCTTTTTGTAACTGCGGACCGGTCAACGCTTGAAAATTTGTCCCACGGACCGGGGGGGGTGGGGTATTGTTGTTTTTTTGTCATAAAAAAATACAATCATGTGTGCTTACGGACTGTATCCCTGCTGACTGTATTGATCTATATTGATATATAATGTAGGAACCAGAAATATTAATAACAAAAAGAAACAACCCTTTTGTGCGAATGAGTGTAAATGGGGGAAGGAGTTTTTGGGGTTGGTGCACTAATTGTAAGTGTATATTGTGTTTTTTATGTTGATTTAATTAAAAAAAATAAAATAAAAAAAATAAAAAATAAACTTTTTTTTTTCTTATGCGGCCCGGTACCAATCGATCCACGGTACCGGTGGTTGGGGACCACTGCTATAGGTGACAGAACCTGTTATTAGTAGTAGTAGTATTATTTGTGACACCAATTATTTTTCTCGCCTTTTTGATCTTGGTTCTATTTTTGCTGTTGTTTAATTAAGATTAATTTAATTTCCATTATTCCTTGTAGTAAAATTCCTTAAGAAATATTTGCCTTAAATCAATGTTGCCTGGCTTTCTGGACTTCGAAGCGGTTCCACCATCCGACACAAAATACACACAGAACCTCGCTGCTGGTAGTCATTAAATAAATAACACCCCTGACTTAGTTCGGTCAAATTAATGTCACCATAATAAATCCAAACCAGCGGCCTCGTAGCGGACCGCCACAGTGCTGATTAAGCGAAGGGAAACACTACATCACGGCCTCACCTTTTTCCTGCTGTCAATGGCCTGCTGCAGCCACAGTAACTCCATGGTCAGGGCGTCTCTATGGAAACGCAAGGCCTCTGGATTGGGAGGAACCTCCTTGGCTGAGCGGTACCGCAGCCGACCTGAAAGACAAAAAAAAATGCTTAAGACGACACATTTGGAAAGGATTTAGGAGAATTTACCTTTATGAGGAGGATGCGATTCCAGACTCATACTTCTCCGGATGGATGTGGAGTCTTGTGTGCTCTTCAGAACCTTGTCACGGATAACATTCTGTCCTGCCTCGGGGGCAGGGCTGCTTTCTAAACACTCCCTTGTTTGTTTGTCACTACCTTGTGCATCTTTCTCTTCTTCTAGATTCTGCAGCAGGGCACAATGCATCCCCGCGTCTGCTCCTTCTGGGTTCTGTAAGGAGGCACTGACGTCTGGTCCTTCAGTTTTACTCGTACGGTGCAGGGGGCCATCCTGGTAATGTGCAGAGGCATGAGAAAGGTACAAGATGGTGGATAAATCTTACTTAATTACAGGTAAAGAAACTTGCAGTGTCCGTGAAGTGGGGGGCGGAGATGATGGTGTCCCTCCACTCTAAATGAGCCAAAGAGCCATCAATCTCTTTCACGACGTCCTCAAAGAGCGTCCGTGCACGACGCAACTCCTCTCTCACCAAATATCCACGAATACACGCCTGTTTGGAGAAGATTGGTTAATTACTGCAACTTTTCTAATTAGCATAGCTAGCTAACAACAACAATGGCCCCATGCTAGCATGTCCGCATATGCATGAAGTCGACGAAAGTAACGTCACGCTATAAAGAAGATATTTACTGCTCCGCAGTTGGTAGGGAGATAAATTACAGAAAAGGGTAATTACCTGAAAAAGGGTAAGTGTCTTTTCAAAGTTACGCCTGTCCATCACTATGGTAACATGACTACGACTACATGTCATAGAGCGGGACGTTTTTGTTGACTTCCGGTGCTAAAAACAAAAACAAATAAAAGCCTGCTATTACATTTGTAACATATTGCAATGGCTATTTCGGTCCACTCTTTGATTTATAGTCGTTAGTAAAATGTACACACATACTGTAAGGTGAAGCACTTCCCAAATGAGAAGAACAAGCTCTCTCATGGGTACGTGGAGTTATATTTTGAAAAAAATGCAAAGGGAAGTGGTAGATAAAGTAATAGCCTGGAAGCAGTTGTCACGCCAAATTTCTTCCCCCTACAAAAACCTTCCCCCATTTACTTCCGGGGCTGCGTCTGTCACGCCAATTTTCTTCCCATTACAAAACCTTCCTATCCCCCATTTACTTCCGGGGTCATTTCCTCTTACGTCATTTCCTCTTACTTATAAAATCAAGAAATAATAATCAAAACAAGTACAGAAACAGTACAAAACAGCGCCGGGGGGTTGTAAACTCAATAAAGTAACTAAAATAGAATGCAAAATATACATATGTAACAAAATGTAAAGCCATAGGCTCACACAAGTTCCGTAAATATTTTAAATTTGGAACACAGCATCATAGTTTTCACAGCTTTTTGGTTGTTGGACGTAGAGAGTGTTTTAAAGTAGAGTTCTAATTCGTTTTTAAAGGCACAAAAAACAAGTTGGGTATAAGCAGCCTCTACATGTCATAGAGCGGGACGCTTTTGTTTACTTCCGGTGCTAAAAACAAAAACAAATAAAAGCCTACCATTACATTTGTAACATATTGCAGTGGCTATTTCGATCCACTCTCTGATTTATTGTCGTTAGTACAATGTACATACGTACTATATAGTGAATTACTTCCCAAACGACGAGAACAAGCTCTCTAATGGGTACGTGGAGTTATATTTTGAAAAAATGCAAAGGGAAGTGGTAGAGAAAGTAATGGCCGGGAAGCAGCAGAGGGGGCAGTAATGCGCCACGAAGGATGCGAACCGCCGCTCAGAGCAATAAGAAAAAGAAAAAGATAGAAGTGATGCAGTGTTTGTATCCTCATTAGATCGTCGCGGCATGGAGCCATATTTCAAAGTTTGTTTCTATTTAAAACTCTGAACAAAATGAGCGCGTCGTCTAACCAGAGGACGTTATTTCAGACGTGGGGTTCGTCTGTGCCTCAAAACACAGTTTTCCCACAGAGTAAAGAAGGAAAGAAAGCCGCCGGTCGGCGCAAGGCAACCCACAGCAACAGTGTCAAGAACGCTCCAACAAACCCACTATGGACCGAGATAGGTCATGGCTCTTTAAGCGCTGTAGAAACTCCTCAAGCTGCATATGAAGACGACGACGACGATGACGTAATGTTGATAGCTGTTACTGAAGCTGAAGAAAGACTCCAACTTGACAATGTCAACTCCTTCCCAAAGGAGGCACCCATATCCTCAATGTCATCAACATGTTATCCAGACTTTCCTGGCTTTGACAGCTCCTCTGCTGCAGTGTGGATCTATCCCATTAACTACCCCGTCAGGGAGTACCAGATGAAAATATCAGAGGCCGCCCTGTTCCAAAACACACTCGTCTGCCTTCCAACTGGCTTGGGGAAGACATTCATTGCGTCTGTTGTTATGTACAACTTCTACCGCTGGTACCCATCCGGGAAGATTGTGTTCATGGCCCCCACCAAGCCCTTGGTGGCACAGCAGATCGAGGCCTGCTACAAAGTGATGGGCATCCCTCAGTCGCACATGGCAGAGCTGACTGGTATGCATGTGTAACACTTACTAAAGATTAGATTTAAGGGAATTTTAGGGGTCGTTGATTGATTGAGACTTTTATTAGTAGATTGCACAGTTCAGTACATATTCTGTACAATTGACCACTAAATGGTAACACCCGAATAAGTTTTTCAACTTGTTTAAGTCCACGTAAATCAATTCATGGTACAAATATATACTATCATCATAATACAGTCATCACACAAGTTAATCATCAGAGTATATACATTGTATTATTTACATTATTTACAATCCGGGGGGTGGGATGAGGAGGGTTTGGTTGATATCAGCACTTCAGTCATCAACAATTGCATCATCAGAGAAATGGGCATTGAAACAGTGTAGGTCTGACTTGGTAGGATATGTACAGCGAGCAGAGAACATAGTGAGTTCAGATAGCATAAGAACAAGTATATACATTAAAAATACATTTGATTATTTAAATTTGGTAATTTACAATCCGGGCAGGTGGGATGTGGAAGGGGGAGGGTGTTAGTCAAGGGTTGAAGTTGCCTGGAGGTGTTGTTTTAGTGCGGTTTTGAAGGAGGATAGAGATGCCCTTTCTTTTACACCTGTTGGGAGCGCATTCCACATTGATGTGGCATAGAAAGAGAATGAGTTAAGACCTTTGTTATATCGGAATCTGGGTTTAACGTGGTTAGTGGAGCTCCCCCTGGTGTTGTGGTTATGGCGGTCATTTACGTTATGGAAGTAGTTTGACATGTACTTCGGTATCAGGGAGGTGTAGCGGATTTTATAGACTAGGTTCAGTGCAATTTGTTTTACTCAGTCCTCCACCCTGGAGGGAAATTACCGCCAAAACTCCACAAACAGTCTATGGTTCTTGCCTGGAAAAGGGTGGAGTGCCGGTTTGGAGAAGAGATCTTGCCCCATGTGAAGGAGTTCAAGTACCTCCAAGTCTTGTTCACGAGTGAGGTGAGAGAGAATCGTGAGATCGATAGGCAGATTCACTTAAAGGATTGAATCCATGTAATGCTTTAAAAAGGCAAATGGATGGCACAAAAAGCCATAAGGCTTGTTTCCATTGTGGCCCATTAAATATTCATCACATTTGATACATTCAATAATAACACACATATAACCTGTAACATGTATATAAAAAATTACATTAAAAAATGAATAAATTATGTAGTATACATGTCAGGTGATTTGAAAAACAATATATACAAAAAATGGGGGGGGGGGGGGTTATATACACTATGTACAGGAATAGTACTACCATGAATTGATTTACGTGGACCCCGACTTACCATGAATTGATTTACGTGGACCCCGACTTAAACAAGTTGAAAAACTTATGCGGGTGTTACCATTTAGTGGTCAATTGTACAGAATATGTACTGTACTGTGCAATCTACTAATAAAAGTTTCAATCAATCAATCAATGACACTATGTACATGACTATGCACATGTTAACTCCAAGAGTGTGCAAAACAGAATGAGAAAATATACACTACCGTTCAAAAGTTTGGGGTCACATTGAAATGTCCTTATTTTTGAAGGAAAAGCACTGTACTTTTCAATGAAGACAACTTTAAACTAGTCTTAACTTTAAAGAAATACACTCTATACATTGCTAATGTGGTAAATGACTATTCTAGCTGCAAATGTCTGGTTTTTGGTGCAATATCTACATAGGTGTATAGAGGCCCATTTCCAGCAACTATCACTCCAGTGTTCTAATGGTACAATGTGTTTGCTCATTGGCTCAGAAGGCTAATTGATGATTAGGAAACCCTTGTGCAATCATGTTCACACATCTGAAAACAGTTTAGCTTGTTACAAAAGCTACAAAACTGACCTTCCTTTGAGCAGATTGAGTTTCTGGAGCATCACATTTGTGGGGTCAATTAAACGCTCAAAATGGCCAGAAAAAGAGAACTTTCATCTGAAACTCGACAGTCTATTCTTGTTCTTAGAAATGAAGGCTATTCCACAAAATTGTTTGGGTGACCCCAAACTTTTGAACGGTAGTGTATATACACCTATAACAACATATAAACCTGTTTGATGCTTCGGAAAGTTGCTTGGGATCAATTTTGGTTCAGATCAGGTAGTTCAAGTACGAGTACAAGCGGTGGAAATGTGACTTGACTCTCGCCAGATCCTTGTAGTTCGCTGAGCTCCACACAAGGATCTGGGACTTCTCAATAGGAGATGTATTTCAGAAGGCGGGGCCTTGTAAAAAAAAAAAAAAATCATTGTATGTGATTGGATAAACCACTTGTCCGTTATCTTGAATGACGTGCTACTTCAACCACTCACATCAAAATCAACCCGTGGCGCTAATGAGAGCGACGTTGGGAAATCCAAAACAGAACAGCCGACATATTGGATAACGACAGAGCGAAAAGTTAGAGAACTTTTACTGAAACAACGCAGCAATGTCAGTAGACGATCTATGTCATTTGTGCAAAGAAAATATGCAGAATCAATGTCAGCACACGACATTGTTGTTTGAATCAAACAGTCGCTTCGGCGCTACGTCACATCTATGAAATCCCGCCCGGCGATCCTGATTGGTTCATTATTTTTTGCTATCTTGAAGGAGTTTGCATTGCCCTCGAGCCCAGATCCTTGTGTGGAGCTCAGCGAACTACAAGGATCTGGTGAGAGTCAGGTTAGTGGAAATTAGTTAAAATAAGATAATCCTTTATTTATCCCACAACGGGGAAATTTACAGCATTACAGCAGCAAAAGGCATAGATTGCAAACAAAAGAATGAAGTACACAATCCATCCATCCAGTTTCTACTGCTTGTCCCTTTTGGGATCGCGGGGGGTGCTGGAGCCTATCTCAGCTGCATTCGGGCGGAAGGCGGGGTACACCCTGGACAAGTCGCCACCTCATCGCAGGGCCAACACAGATAGACAGACAACATTCACACTCACATTCACACATTAGGGCCAATTTTAGTGCTGCCAATCAAAATTAAGTACAAATAAGGTTAAAACAAAAAAATATCCATCCATCCATTTTCTACCACTTGTCTCTTTTGAGGTCGTAGGGGCTGCTGGAGCCTATCTCAGCTGCATTCGGGCGGAAGGCGGCGTACACCCTGGACAATATATACAAGAAAAAAAAATATTGTGTGGGTAGCGGGGGCTCTCTCCTTTAGAGAGAGGGTGAGAAGCTCTGTCATTTGGGAGGAGCTCCTCCACATCGAGGGGAGCCACATCCGGCCGGTAGGAGGCCACGGGGAGGACCCAGGACATGTTGGGGAGATTGTCTCCCAACTGGCTTGGGAATGCCTCTGGATCCCCCAGGAGCAGCTGGATGAAATGGCTGGAGAGAGGGAAGTCTGGGCTTCTCTGCTGAAGCTGCTGTCCACGGGACCCGACCTCAAAAAAAGCGGAAGAACATTGATGGACTCCACAATCAAAATTGGGTTTACTCACGTTCAACGATTCGCAAGAATAAAAACCATTTTCTGCGAGTAAAAAATCGATTCGACCGTATAAAATACATTTTCTGCGAGTAAAAAATCGAATCGCTCGTATAAAAACAATTTTTTTTAAGTTATTACTTTTGACAGTACAATTCCACCCTTTGGAAGTAACATTTCACCCTCCGAGATCCACACACTAGCACTTAGAGCACCCATAATTCGCACCCTCCAACAATAGGTGGTGCTACTGAGTCAATTTGAGGCTGTCAGTGCTACTGTTATTTGGGCATGGTGCAGCTCACCAAAAATAACAAAGAAGAAGAGGCAGGGTGGGGGGTAAAATGACAGAGAAGAAAAACAAGCACAACCTGTAAGTTAACGTGTAAGTTAAGTTACTTAAAGAAAATGTTTATACTTGCAAATCTTTTTTTTTTTAATTGAAGAAAATTTGTACTTGCAACTTGTTTGGGCGTGAGTAGAAACATTTTTGTGGAGTTTTGGCATTAATTTCACTCCATACGTTCGTTATAAAGACTTAATCAAAAGACTGGCTTGTTATTATAGTTTTCTAAACAATTTTTTTCGTCAAGGAAGCAATCACCAGTATCAGTTATAGGATGTGGTCCAGAATAATTTAATTTTACATAACAAGCGGTAGAAAATGGATGGATGGATAACTATTACTCTATTGGTGGGAATTTTTCTGAAATATTGACTGTTGTTTTTTTTTCTTGTGTTTTCATTGTATACATTCCATAAGTCTGTACAATATTTCCATGCTTTGACAGTGACATCACTTGTCTGAATTTTCCCTCACCCCAAACATTTTGTAGCTCAAGATGATTTTAACAATACCTAAAAATACATAGAATAAAATGCATTATGGACTCAAAAAGTGTAAATAAAACTACAATAAAAATTAGGAAATACGTTTGTACAAATTGCAGTGAACCAGAACAGTGAATAAATATAAAATTATATAATAAATACTTGTATGAAATATATATATGTATGTATGTATGTATATATATATGTAAAGTCTGCATGTGCATAAAAAAAACAACTGTGTCTTGGTTCGCATCGTTCATTAAAAAGAGCCGTTCAAAAGACTCGATTTGTTCACGAACGTCACGTAAAAAACTGAACGGATCCTAGAAACTACACTGTGACCTTTTTTTTAATGACCGCCATCTTTATATTGTGCAGGCAGTACGGCAGCCAAAAAGAGACAGGAAGTGTGGCGCTCCAAACGTGTGTTCTTCCTCACACCTCAAGTGATGATGAACGACCTGTCCAGAGACACCTGCCCGGCCCGCCAGGTCAAATGCGTGGTGATTGATGAGGCCCACAAGGCGCTTGGCAACCATGCCTACTGTCAGGTACACAACACAAACCACACTTGTACAGTAACAAGTGTGTTTTTTAAGTTTTAAATCAAAAGCCTGGTTGTGTGCTTCTCAAGGTGATCCGACAGCTCAGCAGCCAGACTCTGCAGGTCCGCATCCTCGCCCTTAGCGCCACGCCAGGAGGAGACGTAAAGGTCAGGAGTTGAGATTGAGGCGCCTAGTTCAAGGCTTCAATATTTGTCTTTCTGTGTGACCCCCTGCAGTCGGTGCAGTCCGTCATCTCCAACCTGCTCATCTCCCACATAGAGCTGCGCTCGGAAGAAAGTCCGGACATCCAGGCCCACACCCACCAGCGCAGTTTGGAGAAATTTGTGGTCCCACTGGGGGAAGCGCTAGCTGCATATCAGGCTCGCTACCTGCAGGTAGGACCCTGTTATGCACAGTATATGCCGCAAAAACATGAGAGCAGTTTTTGGTGTTTTGCTTGTCCCTATTAGTCACAATTTGCAACATCCTTTCTCTCTCTTAGACTTTTTATGGTAAAATGATCCATCTAACCACTGTGGTATCGAACTTATACTATATACTACCGTATTTTCCGCACTATAAGGCGCACCTAAAAACCTACAATTTCCTCAAAAGCTGACAGTGCGCCTTATAATCCGGTGCGCCTTATATATGGACCAATATTGAGCCACAACAGGTCTCACAACTACGGTAACTACGGGACTTCATTTTCCCCCGTAGAAGAAGAAGTTCTTCTTCTACGGGGGAAAATGAAGTCCCGTAGTTGCGAGACCTAAACTTTATGTAAAGACCCAAAAATGGCTCCTATTAAGAGACACGCTTACTACGCAGAGTTTAAACTCAAGGCGATAAGTCACGCAGTAGAACACGGGAATAGAGCAGCAGCGAGAGAATTTAACATTAACGAATCAATGGTGCGGAAGTGGAGGAAGCAACATGATGACCTGCGCCAAGTAAAGAAGACTAAACAGAGTTTCCGAGGGAACAAAGCGAGATGGCTACAGTTGGAGGACAAACTCGAACAGTGGGTTGTTGAACAGAGAGCAGCAAGTAGAAGTGTCAGTACAATCACTATTTGTTTTGTTGACATTCCCTTTAGCGCAGCTCCATCTAATGGATGCATAACGTAACCCCAGCCTCTACTGTAGCGTCTATTCTATGCGCCTTATAATGCGGTGCGCCTTATATATGAACAACGTTTTAAAATAGGCCATTCATTGAAGGTGCGCCTTATAATCCGGTGCGCCTTATAGTGCAGAAAATACGGTACTTGGTATTGGTACTGTCGATTTTTGCAACAATCCGCCCACCTTTGTTTGCGTTCAAGAGCTCTAGCTTGCGGTCAGCATATCCTCCTACGATGTGTAGTGTAGCATACTTTGCTATTCCTCGTCGTCCCGGGATGATACTTGTAAGAAACTTATTTTATATGCTGCCATGGAGGTGAGGATTACTGACTTAGAAGTGGTTACACTTGAGTGTGATTAACCCCTAGCGAGAATGTTACATTGCGTTGAGGACGCATTTGTTTGCTTTTTGCTGTCAAATTTATTGGACAGAGCTAGAATGTATCATCAACATGCATTATCACTATATAACGATAGAATTAAAACTTCTATTGTCGGCCAAAATGATTAGATGGTTGGTGTCATTTTTTTCCGGACATGCATACAATTACTATGTAATACATTACATCTTTCAGTTGTTTCATTACAGCATGTCTAAAAAGGAGTAGGAAGAAGCAGAGCTTGTTTAATTGCACCACTTTTTGAATCATAAAAGTTTTATCCCCTTTGTTTGTTCTCTAAATACATGAGTAAATAAGTGAAGTGTATTGAATTTTATATATATACCGTATTTTCTGCACTATAAGGCGCACCTAAAAACCTCCAATTTTCTCAAAAGCTGACAGTGGGCCTTATAATCCAGCACGCCTTATATATGGACCAATATTGAGCCACAACAGGTCTCGCAACTATGGGATGCATAACGTAACCCCAGCCTCTACTGTAGCGTCTATTCTATGCGCCTTATTATGCGGTGCACCTTATAATGCGGTGCGCCTTATATATGAACAAAGTTTTAAAATAGGCCATTCATTGAAGGTGCGCCTTATAATCCGGTGCGCTTTATAGTGCGGAAAATACGGTATATATATATATATTTTTTTTTTTGTTGGACAGAGCTAGAATGTGTCATCAACATGCATTATCACTATTATATATTGGACCCATTATCTACATATTTAAGTTACATTTAAACCAGTGTGGGTGGAACTGGGAGCAAGTGGGCAAAGTGTCTTGCTTGAGGACACAACTGCAGTGACTAGGATGGCAGAAACGGGAATTGAACCCGGAACCCTCAAGTTGCTGGCACGGCCTCTCTACCAACTGAGCCACACCGCCCCATAAATAAATTAATATACAATGAGTTAAGTAAATCATTATATACATATACAAACAATTATTAAATGAGTCACCTTTGCCGACATACTTTGCAGTGTAGCCACTGAAAGGCATGTCTTAAACATGACCTAATGGGTGTAATCTTGTTAGCAGGAATTCTAGTGTTATTTATCAGCAAATATCGCACAATTATTTTGTCATTGTTGTTCCATACAGCTATTGTGCATCATGTCCACCTTGTGAGAACCTGCTAAGTGTTTTACGGTTCATCTATAGTGTGTCATGTGCCCACTTGTGTTGTGCATGGTGTGAATGACATGCTCCTCCATAAGTTGGGAGGGGTTTACAGTTACAATACAAATAAACATGTTTATTATTGTGGATGTATTTTGCAACTGCAATGCTTCATAATGAGAGCTGTTGCTAATATTTTGTTACATTACAAGATGGAAGCTACATAAGCGGAGCTTTATTTTATGTCCTCAGCCAGTATTTGTTAACTGTGATAAAACAAATAGACCAAAACATCAGGAAGCCATGTATTACATTTTTCATATAATGCTCAGGAAGTTATATATTACATTTTTCATATAATGCTGTCAAATGTCCAAATTCATTGAGGATATATAGAAAAAATACTTATCTATGTTGTTTAGACGTGGTGAACTGTTCATAAATACAGTATGTATAGACAATTAGACACAAAATCGAAGTTTCGTAAAGAATACAAAACCCACTGTTGAGTCATATTAAAGAGACAGGAGACAAGCACATGTTTATTGACCAAAAGAGAAAACCACAGTAGTGCTCTGCTGTTGCACTTGAATTTGTCACAGTACAGCACACATTCAACTAAAATAATCCAGAATATTTTAATAAAGAGAATATAACAACAGGCAGACTTGATGTTCCCATATAACCAGCTTTAATTAAAGTTGGGCATTAGCAAGTATCATGGCTTTCTAACACCTCCTGAATCTTTGGATATTTGTTATTACGGATCTCCTGCGGTCACACGTTTTTGAAATCATGCACAAGGACAAATTTTAATATCCTGACATTTATAGATTTTTTTTCTTTTTAAAAATAAAAAGATAAGTCTATATCATTAAGTACAGCTTGTGTATTGGTAATTTTTTTCAAAATATACTGTAAATATACAATTACTTTCACTCTGACATTATATAGTTCCTTAGATCGACGATAGAACATGTAAAACGACATTCTGCTGTCCTATTTTCCTAAAAATATCGCTGATGCGTTCTCTACTCAGCAGCAGTGGTCGTCGCAGTACAGTAGTGAGTGCGTAAACACTAACACAAGAACGTAGCCCGAAGAAAGAGCATTTCTGCGAAGAGAAGGACGACGATTGTGAGAGTTGAGGTAAACACGAGGAATGCTTTGACTTGGATCTATATGTTAGGTACTTTTGATTGTCATTCAGCTGTAACGTTAGTCAATCGTTTGGTTAGCGCACCTTCCCCCCCCCCTTTTTTTTTTTTTTTTACATTCATGCACTTTTGTAAATTACTGTTCATTTCAGGTAGATTTTTGGCAGAAACACATCCTCACCTAGGCAATCAACAATGCATTAAGCTAAAGGTCCAGGATGTGAAATAAACTGGTTGTGGGGTCAAATATTGCAATTGCTGTTGAATTAATTACCCTTGAGCTGTAAACCTGCAGCGATCCCGACATTTAGCAACAATAGCAGAAAGTGACATTGAGACTCCGCAAGCGTAAGTTTGTTAAGTTTTCCCGATGCATTTGCAGACCGACAACTCACAGAACATCGTAGTATTGCAAACAAGATAAGAAAACGTGAGCGACAATAAGCCTGTGTAGGTCCACTAACTGAAGCTGTAGTGACGTGCTCACAGCACGATGACAATGAACAGGGCCAGAATTAGCAAGGGATCTGGAGTGTGCCGGGTCGGGGAGGGACCTTGTTGAACCTGAGGACTTGTGGATGCATGTATAGGCAGTGTAGAATAAGGAAGGAGTCTTTGTGAAGCTCAGGGGTGAGGGGGTTACAGATTCGAACGGTGCCGGGTTGGGGGATCCTCTCCCATTGCGAACTCCGTCAGTGACGCTCCAGGAACCAGATCTCGTTGTGGCGGTGGCTGTGCGCCGGGTTGGTGTAGCCGGCCACTATGAAGGAGTCGTTGACGCACACGCCAGGAGACTCAAGCAGCTCAGCCATGCCGTTTATCTGATTGATGATGGTCAGCTCGTTGGTGGGGCCGGTAAAGGGTCTGCAAGAGGAGGCATGTAGATGAACGCAGCGTCCTTCTGCGTGTGTTAGAGGATATTTACTAGGGGTCTTCCCATCAGGGATTTATGCTGCCTATTCCGGTCGGCCAATACTGAGCAATTTCTTAACTGTAAATGTTTCTATGTATTTATTGTGAGTGCTATTGGCATTGTAATAATATCAGCACATATTTTAGTTACGGCCCTGTTCTGTTTTATTACATTCAATTGTTTGAGCTAAACAAAGTTGTTAGTAATTTTCTTTTTTGCCCTCAAATTCCTCATGTGTCCAGTAGAGCTGCGAATCTTTGGGCACCACACGATTCTATTCTTGGGAATCGATTTTCGATTCAAAATCTATACTTTTTTAATAACATTGGATGCCAGTTCTATGATTAACTACATTTCTCCATAAAATAGATAAACTGCTCTGATCAATTTTTATATTACGTAAAAGAAAACTGGTTTTGTTTAATAAATTGCTTCTCAAACATTTAATATAGTCAAATACAAATAAGGCAACAAGAGAGGTATCCAACACTTCTCTTTTCTAAAGTAAATCTGTACAGCAAATATGGGCTTCTACATTGACAATATGATTTGCCTGAGTGGCTGGACAAAACAGATTAAAAAAATTTAAAAATCGATGTTATTTTTTAAAATTGTTTAAGAATCGTTAGAAATAACAATCGCGATTAATTTGAACATCGATTTTTTTGGCACTCCTAGTGTCCAGGGGGTATTGTCTGATTTTGTAAACATTAAAATATAGACGTAATCACTCCAGTATCCATCATACTCTGATATTACCTTTAGTGTCGACACTACCAATTTATGAATCGAGCCGTCCTCTTGTGTCTGTTGTGTACTGACTACGACAAAGCTGACACATCAAAAGTTGTTCTAACATCATCCCTCTAACTGTTATTAATCTACTTGTTAATTTCCTGCTAATAACCACTTTCTTTCTGCTGTAACAAGATTCCAGCTACACGTCTTATGCTTTACTAAGCACTTATTTCTTGAAGTTGTTTCTAGCTATCT
This sequence comes from Entelurus aequoreus, assembly GCF_033978785.1. Lineage (NCBI taxonomy): Eukaryota > Metazoa > Chordata > Actinopteri > Syngnathiformes > Syngnathidae > Entelurus > Entelurus aequoreus. The sequence goes on from NC_084733.1 coordinate 24,073,296, forward strand.
TAGTGAGGATGCGGCAATGCTGACACTAACAGTTGTTGCATTATCCCCTCTAACTCTTAATAATCTATTTGTTAAATTCATGGTAATTACTGCTGTCTTTCTTCTGTAACGAGGTTCCAGCTACACTTCCTAAACTTTACTAGGCACTTACTTTTTTGTGTTGTTTCTAGCTATTTTAGTGGCTAGCTTAACTATTAGCATGTCTGCTCCTGCTTGCTCACAGTGTTTAAGATGTTTAGCCTCGTCCTAATATTAACAAGTGCAGTTAATTTGCTGTAATGGAGGTGATTATTGTTAACTTAGGGGAGCGTCTCTACTTGGTCTATGAAGATAGACAATTTGCTGCTAACTTGCCAGCCGGGGGACTACTAATAGTGTCAGCCAAAGAGATCTGTGTTTATGCTCGGCATTGAAAAGCATTAATCGGCAATGGCGATCACATACTTTTCCAAGAAAATCAGCTGATTAGTGGCCGATTGGTGACTTCCCTACTATTTCAACATTTATTTGCTCACCTAGTGTACACAATGGCGGCAGGCCAGACCTCAATGACGATTTCGCTGTCCTGAGGTTGCGGAGGCTGAGCCTGGTGTTCCGCGGGCAGGTAGTACGCCACGGTCACTTCCTGAGAGATGGCCGAGTGGTTCTCGTCTGTGTGCACCACCGTCAGGATAGGCAGCGACATACCCAGGTAGTCGCCTAAACATGAAAAATAAGATGATGTTCATTATAAACCAAATGCAGCCCGGTAGTTGTATGGATGGACAATAATTTAAGTGTTAACTCCAACTTTTCACACCAAGTTCAAAGATTATAAAACAATCAATGATTATTTATAGCCTTTAATCACAAATGTCTCAAATGGCTACACAAACCACAACGATATTCTCGGATCTGATCAGTCCCACCTCAAAAATACTTACAAACAAAATTTTTCTGGGGGCTGTATAAAGTATTCCCTTCAGAACTTTAACCACATGACTACATTTGTTAACTACTTTTACCAGCAGCTATATTGACCCTTAGCTATGGTGGGCCTTTAGTCATAAAAAAAGTAAAATTGAACGTAAACATTCTATATTTTGACACTGTAATTCCCCAAGAGAGACACTTGCTTACAGGATGTTGCTCTTTGTGTGGCACAATGTGTGTTTGTTGTGCTGTCCTTCTTGTGTTTAGCATGGTTATTGTATAAGTGGGATTCAAATGTGCCATAATATATTTACTAGTTTCCCATAGGGAGGATGGGCCACAGTTACACGAAACTACGAAGTAAAGTAAAGGGCCACAAAAATGGGCCGCAAGTTTGAAACGGTGGGACAGGGGTTAGTGCGTGTGCATCACAACAACAAGGTCCCGTGTGTCTTTCTGTGTGGAGTTTGCATGTTCTCCCTGTGACTGTGTGGGTTCCCTCCGGGTGCTTCCTCACACCTCCAAAGACATGCACTTGGGGATAGGTTGATTGGCAACACTACATTGGGACGAGTGTGTGAATGTTGTCTGTGTTGGCCCTGCGATGAGGTAGCAACTTATCCAGGGTGTACCCTGCCTTCTGCCCGAATGCAGCTGGGATAGGCTGCAGCCACCCCCGCAACCCCAAGAGGGGCAAGCGGTAGAAAATGGATGGATCGATGGTTGGATGTTAGTTTTTGAAACCCCTGCTTTAGATGTACCAACATATTTGCTACCTTTACAATTGTGCTTTAAATATGATAGGTGGCTTATGAGGTTTAACAATAATATTTCAGGAAAATTATATTTGAATTACCTTGCAGCAAATGTTTGGGTAATACATGCATTCATTATTTATAAAGTCATTATTGTTACTTCATACATGTATTTGTACACTCAAGCTCCATCTGTTTGTACGCAGAAACACCAGGATTTTTTTTTTTAAATGATAGAATAACATTTTTCTAATAATTATTATATTTTGTACTGTGATTTTTATTTATTTATTTTTATTTATTTATTTATTTTTTTAAATAGTTTATATATTGCATTAATGGGCATTTGACTACATTGGCTTGATTGACCATGAGGAAAATGAATAATTAATTCATGGGATAAGAGTTTCCAAAATAAAGTATATATATATATATATATATATATATATATATATATATATATATATATATATATATATATATATATATATATATATATATATATATATATATATATATATATATATATATATATATATATTTTTTTTTTTAAGTATATAGTTTTATAATTTATTTTAAAAATGGTCTCAACTTCCTGTTAACCATAAGATAGTTAAACCACCTCCACATTTGGATACTGTATTACTTTATTGAATTTGGATGATTGTATGGTTCTAACCAGCAGAGGCTCTGTTCATTTGGTCTAAACTACTTTGTTGTCTAAAGAATTACAAACATCAAGACTTAGTACAGTTCTTCTAGGCAGCATTATATTGCTCAGTACAACACTGGCACAGGAACAAGGGTTGGAACCTTTCGGAGAATCTCTCACCACAATAATTAATGAATTAATTAGTTTCTCTCAAATGTCAATCAAGCTAAATGTTGTAAAATTCCCAGCCCTGGCTTTAAACATTACCTAAAGAGTTCTGCTTGCAGATGTATCTCATTATCCTCATGAAACCATAGCAGATGCTCTGCTCATATGTGTCCTCGCGCATCGTGATGCAAGCCCAGTGGCCCTTCTCATAATGGCGCTTGTCATACAGCAGCTCCCCGCACTGAAAAGGCACACCACCAGAACAGTTGTTAATGGGTCATTATTTAACAAAGAGTTGCCACATGTCTATAAAAGACCTCTGGAGACATAAAACACCTATTCCAAATATGGACCATTCAGTCATTTTTTTCTTATTTAAAAGTGTGTTAGGTGGAAATGTACTACGACAAGTTGGTCTTGATGCTTCGAGCAGCAACATCACTTATTTGAGCCCCTTACAGCATTAAGCCCTTTGACACCTTTAATGTTAGGTTTAAAAGTCATGCAGCTATTTATTAGTCCCGTGCTTTTATTGTGAGAAATACCGTACTGACATGAATATAAGACGACCGCTCTTTCCCAAGACCCACTTTTTGGACAAAATAAAAGACAAAAATATCTGTACAGAAATTATTTGCTTTTTGACAAACAAATTTGCATCATATTCACCCAACTTTTTTCTTGCATCATTTGTTCAGGTTATTTGTGCATGTGAGTGACGGAGAAAAGCTCAGACTGTTTGTTTGGTTTTAAATGTCAAGACTTTTTCAGATTTGTGTTTCCATCTGTCTTATATGCAACATTACTTACATTCAGTATCCAAGGTTATCGTTATGAATGTTACAATATAAACATTTGATATTACAATTATCGCGACCAAATGATCATGCTCATCATTATCATGTATTGCTGAATGTACTCAAAAAGTACATTAACACACACTGAAGGTCTTTTAACCAGGTTTTATTTTAAGAAAATATATAAAATAGACAAACAAAATACTTTATTGGCAGAAAAAACAATGTCGTGGCTTCTTTAGAGCCAAAACATTTGTATTTGAGTATTTGAATGTGTTTATCTTCTTTAATCTAAATTTTTTATAAGATTAAAGTAAAGATTAAAGTACCAATGATTGTCACACACTAATTACTAATCTTAAATTCTTTATACCAAACGATATATTGCAAAAATCTGTTTAAATTGTGTTGAATCGAAAATCAAATTGCCACCCCAAAAATTAAAATCTTGTAAGGTTCACATCCTTAGACGTTAGTTAATGTCTCTTGTATTCATGTTAGCATTTAAGCTAGCGCTAGCCAGTCTGTGTTTGGACTAATTAACTAAAGTTAAACCAACTAGCGAAATATGGTCCCTGAAGGGTTTAAATGTCTTACTATAGTCAAGGCATGATCACTTTGGAGAATAATGTAGTCGTTAGTGCACTTGAGGATTTTCAATTTTCAAAAATTACAGTTTTCAACAGGAAAATGGTTTTTTTACATGCAGTATTTGTAACAAAAGTCTGATACCTTTTCTTTCTGTGAAAGGAGGGTGAAAGGGATGTGTTCTCTGTTACTGCGACCGTTGTTGTTAGAGGTCAGCTGTTGAATAGGTTCTGCCATTTCTGTCAAAAAACAACGAGCAAAACAATGCATGGTTAGTTGAAAGCATGTACAATTGTATTGTGTGTCAAATGATTGGCTCGTACCAAGTCTGGGTCTACTGCTTTGACAAAAATGTCAGTCTTTCTCTAGTACCGTATTTTTCGGAGTATAAGTCGCACCGGCCGAAAATGCATAATAAAGAAGGAAAAAAACATATATAAGTCGCACTGGAGTATAAGTCGCATTTTTTTGGGAAACTTATTTGATAAAACCCAACACCAAGAATAGACATTAAAAGGCAATTTAAAATAAATAAAGAATAGTGAACAACAGGCTGAATAAGTGTACGTTATATGACGCATAAATAACCAACTGAGAATGTGCCTGGTATGTTAACGTAACATATTATGGTAAGAGTCATTCAAATAACTGTAACATATAGAACATGCTATACGTTTACCAAACAATCTGTCACTCCTAATCGCTAAATCCCATGAAATCTTATACGTTTAGTCTCTTACGTGAAGGAGTTAAATAATATTATTTGATATTTTACGGTAATGTGTTAATAATTTCACACATAAGTCGCTCCTGAGTATAAGTCGCACCCCCGGCCAAACTATGAAAAAAACTGCGACTTACAGTCCGAAAAATACGGTACTTTTACAACATCCGATGAGTTTACATTCCCAGTTGACATGTGTGCTAGTAGTGGTGGTGTGAGAAGGCCGCCAGATGGGCAGAGTGCTGTGCCAAGATGCCACATAGTGATGTTTATTAGAGGTGATGGTGAGAACACTGATTAAAAGCTGCCCGCTGTCAACTATATAGACCTATTGACACAGTGGCTTCATGAAGTAAATGCATCTTCTGGAAAACATTTTTGTTGAACCTATTTACGACAAACCAAATGCGAACCGGACTGTAACTGATAACTTAAGATGACCGTCACGTAGAAGTCCATCAACTGAAATTAAATGGGCTCATGTGAAATGCAATGCTTTACACACATTCAGTCAAATCTCAAATGATGAGAGGTTTATAACTGGGGCACATGGATCTGTGGTGTTTAAGACTACCAAACAAAGCCGCTACATGTACCAACTAACTGGGGTTGTCGCACAATTTCAGTGCAGACACACACTCACACAGGTCAATCTGATGCCGTCAACAGTCAAAACACATGCTTTGGTTCCTCGGCTTAAGAGAGTAAAGCTAAAGTCACAGTTAAGCTGATGTTCAATTTACAGATGAGTCACAGTTTGAAAAAAAAAAAAAAAAAAAAAGCAATTTTGTACCAACCAACAAAGACAACTGTATTGCCCAATTGGTCTTTTTTTTTACTTGTACTATTGTATTTTTGGGTGTGTCATCATGGGGCCAGCAATGGGAGACAACAGCCCTTATTACCCCTCTGCCAAACGTTTAAATCAAAGCAAAGAAAGTTTTGCCTGTGTCCTCTGCACTGTAATTAAGTGCAGGATTTAGCAGTGACCGTGCACCAGTCCTCACTAGGTAGCTAATCTCTCCTTCAAGCCATTTGGTGCTAAATCCTCATTAGTGCAAAGGGAGGAACATGTGCAGTGTCTGAGTCTGTTTTAGTTTAGGACTGACCCATGGTATCACGGTATCAATATTTCAGAACATTGATCGATACAATAAGAAGCTGTTAAATACTATATTTTGGCCTCACCTTTAAGGCTTATTAAACTGTGGGCAGATGACAAAACGCTAAATACCAGTGTCTCCAATGTGGCCACAAATACATTTAGACCGTTTCAACAGATTTGGTACACTAAATTGGCCCTAGTGTGTGAATGCTAGTCTGTATCTGTGTTGGCCCTGCGATGAGGTGGTGATTTGTCAAGGGTGTACCCTGTGTCCCGTTCGAGTGCAACAGGGATAGGCTCCATCCCCCTGCAACCCTGAGAGGGACAAGCAGTAGATGATGGATGAATGGATGTTATGTTTATGAACAGACTCTCATTTTTGAATTTTTTTTACATTGAAAGTGCCACTTCTGGTTTTGACCCTGAGAGTGACAAGCAGTAGATGATGGATGAATTTATGCACTTTTATGCAGAGACTCATTTTGAAACTTGTTTAAATTGAAAGTGCCATTTCTGGTTGTGATTATGTTACAATCTGTGCTTTTTTACCAGTGCAGAAGTAACAGGTGTTAGTCAGGTGTTAGTCTTCTCTTGAGTGTGTGTGTAGTTTTAATAAAGTTCTGAGAGTTGTGCTTGTTTAGTAAATAAATAGCATCTGACTGCTAACCGAATTAGCTATTATAGCTACTCTGCACATGTTCTAAAGTATTTTGTATGGTTTTTTACCAGTGCAGAAGTAACAGGTGTTAGTCAGGTGTTAGTCTTCTCTTAAGTGTGTGTGAAGTTTTAATAAAGTTCTGAGAGTTGTGCTTGTTTAGTAAATAAATAGCATCTGACTGCTAACCGAATTAGCTATTACAGCTATTCTGCACATGTTCTAAAGTATTTTGTATCTGTTATGCCAGGGGTTTTTAACCATTTTGACCTTGAGGTCCAACTTTTCCACTACAGCGGGGCCCAGAGTCCATTCAAGCATTAAAATGGAATTAGTGCTCTTACAGTACTCTTGACTTTAATCGTATTCAATAATTATTTCTAACCTACTTACAGTTTACAATCTTGTCAAATTATATAAAGGCATGTGTTAATCACAATTATTATTAAGTCAACTACAAGAATGTAATGGCCTTTTCTCCAGAGAGAAATGGAATGACAATTTTCAATTCACTGTGATGAAGAAATTCAACCTAATGCGACATGACCACATCCTTGACAGGTTTTGCAAATAGATCACACACAACCACATGACATAAAACTAACAATTATTTTTGTTACTCCTATAGTTGCGCTGTCTGTCGATTATATAGATAAATCGGTAAAGAGCATTTTGGATTTCACACACCCACCTAGTAAAATAAAGCACCATGCAATTATGAGTTGTAATGACTATGAAATTTGTACCCTTCATAATATTGCAATTGCACATTTTGAGCTTGATCGATCTGTGTTGTTTTGCAATGATGCTATTGATCTGTGCATTTTTTTAATTAATTTTTTTACACAAACCTGCTCAGTGTAATCAGACACAATACAAGAGCAGTATCTAGAATTTTACACCACTGACCACGACCACTAGAATATTTAATATAATAACACATTGTGAAGTAAGTGCTTCTCAAAACAGAATATTATCTTTGTTGTTGACACAGCTCTTGTATTGGATCACAACTTTCATTAGTTACAGCAAAATCAAAGGAGAGGTGAGCTTGTGCTATTTATGTTGTACTTTATTAATAAAGTCGATCACTTAAACTGCGGTCAGTTGTGATATTTTGTGGTAGTTGATCTATATAAAACAATTAAAAGTTTATGCATTGGAGCTACTCAAAATCTACTGGTAGATGGAGGAAGACCCATTCACTTGATTGTACCTACTGTTTGATTAAGACACTGGACAGACTAGAATGGGTTTAATGAAGGGTGTGGCACGGTTGGGAGCGTGGCCGTGCAGGCAACCTGAGGGTTCCTGGTTCCATTCCCTCCTTCTACCAACCTAGTCACGTCCTTGAGCAAGACACTTCACCCTTGCTCCTGATGGGTCGCGGTTAGCGCCTTGCATGGCAGCTCCTGCCATCAGTGTGTGAATGTGTGTGTGAATGGGTGAATGTGGAAATAGTGTCAAAGCGCTTTGAGTACCTTGAAGGTAGAAAAGCGCTATACAAGTATAACCCATTTACCATTTAAATTAAGTAAAATGTCTGTAGATTGATCCCAGCCATAGTTTTCCACAAAAGTTGAATCTACTCTTCTGATTCAACTTTAAACCAATTTTTTTTAGTTCTGACTTGTTTGATTCTAAACATTGCCGTCTTTAACTACAAAACGTCCCGCTGTGTCGATTAAATTAGGTCCCATGCGACTTTGTTTTTTAGTGAAAATTATTCACCTTTATTTCTAAAGGCTGTATTTGGGTATTTTATATTTTGAACACAATTAGAATCAACCGTTCAGAACCAAACAATGAGTTTGGTTTAAAAAGTGAAACGTCTGTGACTACAAGTCTAGAGTTGTCTCATTTAAACAGAGCAAAGAAACAAACCACAACATTTCGATCACTTGTTTGTTTTATAATTCTGTGATGTGGGGTCTTTCTGTCTACTTTTAGATCCCATAGTTGGAAGACACTTGTAGCCCTTTAATACCGGTACTTCACTTTTTTTTAATCCACACTTTGAACTACAGTAGGAGTTTGGCCTTAGAGGCAGTGCATTTGTTGTCCTGGTTGAAACTGGTTTATTTGTGTTGAAACTAGGTCATTGTTCATGACGAGAACAAGTTCAAGTCGTTCCACTTAACTTTAAAAAAAACATGTCGTCAGATGTCTGTTTTGCCTGATCTTGCAAGATGTTACAACAAAAAAGACGGCTACAGTTAACCGTGGGGAAAAAAAATATACGTTTAATTAAATCGTACTGTAAAAATACTTAATTTTTTTACCGTTTGAAACTTCCACCTGGTGTCCCCTGGCTACGTCTTGCCAGTAATGCAGCAGTCGGTCGGAGCCTTCGTCCTCCTCCATGGTTTCGCCCTCCTCCAGGCTGCCATTACCGGAGTCTGACAGTTGGTCCTCCGAGAAGGACTCCAGGTCCTCCAGGCTGATCATGCCGGAGCGATCGGGCCCGCCGTCGCCTCCACCACCGCCGCCGCCGCCGCCGTTCATCTGACAGCCACCTCGGTCCATTTCTTCCACCTACTTGTGACAAGCGCTTAAAATGTCCCGGTGTGTTACTTTAAAACACGCAGTGCTGCCTGGTGAATATAATCTTACAATCCAATTTGGAGATTGTTTCCACTACTTCGCTGTTGCGCGTCCAGACTAAGAATCCGGCCACTCGTGGGTCAACACATCGGCCACTACGTAGCTGCATTCAGCCATTGTATTTGCAGCTTTTAAAATGTCGGTATTGTGTAGTTCTGTGCTAAAAGAGCGACACGGTAACCGGCTGTCTTGTCGTGAGTGTTTGACACCTACGGCAAACGCGATGTTTATAGCAAGAAACAGCCTACCATGTGACGTTGCAGCCGCGCCAGGCTACTCCTCGCCCTGCTGCTGCCGAGACGACAAATAGTGCCAAGTCCAAACAACACAGCCCGCTCTTTGATATCTTTTTATTCCTCAGAGCCACATAAACGAGGAACTATTGATGACTCCTGAAACCCATTAATAAAAAAGCAGCATTTTTATTTATTTATTTATTATTATATGTCATTTTTGGTCATACTAAAATGGTCTGTTTGCAAGTGAGGTTTGTTTCAACGCAATCCAGGGTTAAAAGTACTGATCGGAACAGGAGGACTGACAACACCCAGCAGTGATGGCTCTAGCTCAGTGGTTCTTAACCTTGTTGGAGGTACCGAACCCCACCAGTTTCATATGCGCATTCACCGAACCCTTCTTTAGTGAAAAATAAAATGTTTTTTTTTTCTCAAATTTAAGACAAATTTATATGTTTTTGGTAACACTTTAGTATGGGGAACATATTCTAAGTAACAAAGACTTAATTTAGAGTTATTTGGACACTAGGGGAACATATTCTAATTAATAAAGACTTAATTTAGAGTTATTTGGTTAGGGTTAGGGTTACAATAAGGCCATGCCGAATAAAGCATTAATAAGTACTTAATAATGACTAGTTACTAATTTGCATGTTGATAAGCAACTAATTAATGGTGAATATGTTCCCCATATTAAAGTGTTACCATGTTTTTTTACTGGTGCATAAAATGAACCGTGCATGAACATCACCTTGTTCAAAGAACAAAGCCACCACAGTGCATAAACTCACAACAAATTACACACCTGCAAACCAGTCAGCTGTTGACGTATCCGTAATACGCCGATAGGGAGAAGTTTGTATTTACACAATGAGTCGGGTGTGTTTTGACCTCCGCCGAACCCCTGAGGCCGACTCACCGAACCCCTAGGGTTCGATCAAACCCAGGTTAAGAACCACTGCTCTAGCTTCAACATGAAGGTAGAGCCACCACACAGCCACTTCAACTATTGCCTTACCAGCTGGTCTCAGGCTGGTCAAAGCTAAAAAAAAAACCCATTGGAAATCTTGTACAAACAAGCAATTAAGGTTATGTATTAAAAAAACCTAGACACTATCATCACTGTGCCATTCTAAAAAAAATACATTATTTTAAACTGGGACAGCCTTCACACATTTGCAGACTTAAAACTAACCTATAAAGTACTGCATGAGTTGGCTCCAGATCCTCTGGCAGAGTTCATCAGCCAAAGAAACAGCCGTGAGCATGTCACTCGAGGCTCTGTCAGAGGTGACTGTTATATTCCTCCGCGCAGGAGCACTTTCAGTAAGGAGTGCAAATGTGTTAAACTCAGTACCTGAGGAGGTTAAACTGGTCACAACTTACAAGGCCTTCACAAAAAAATTTAATATGTGGCTTATCAACGCTTACAGCTGCCAGCACTAAAAGATGAGCCTGTTTTGATGCTAAAATAACTGTTATGCTGTGATGTTGTATTTAATTTTTTATCATATTGTATATGTATTGTGTGCTTTTTTCTTTTTCTCTCTCTCTCTTTCTTTCCTTTTTTTTAAATTGTATTTTTACAGCCTTTTTTACATCATGGCCAGGGGACTACAGATGAAAACTAGCCTTCTGGCTAATTTTGGCTTTTTTAACCATGTGTAGTCATGTGTTTTATGAAATTGCATTGTCCCCTTTGAAATAAACTAATCTAATCTAATGAACCGTCCTTTAAATTGGAGACACATAAATGTCCAAGTTTAAGTTGTTTATTGATTGCCTCCAAAATAAATTGAAGCTGCAGCATCCAAAGGAAAACGGTTTAGCTCGAGTGGCCGTGCCAGCAACTTGAGGGTTCCAGGTTTGATCCCCGCTTCTGCCATCTTACTCCCTTGTCCTTGGACAGGACACTTTATCCACCTGCTCCCAGTGCCACCCACACTGGTTTAAAAAAATGTAACTTAGATATTGGGTTTCACAATGTAAAGAGCTTGGAGTCACTAGAAAAAAGCGCTATATACATATAATTTAATTTACTTCACAAAACAAAAGCAGCTGTTTTTTAATGCAGGTCTGAATCAATCAGAGTGTGCAGGTGTACCTAATGTTGTGACTGGGTACATCTATATAATGTTTATAAAGTTTATTTTTGACCGTGTCTGGGGGAAAAAAGAATAGCGGTGACTACTTAAAGCTCTATATATTTAAGCAGCGTACATTTTCAAAAGATAAATTATAATACTTTTGGAGTGGGTGGGGTGTGGTTTCATTTGCAAACTGGGATCGCCTCCACAATCTTACAGACTGATTAAAAAACTCACCAGCACCACCCAGCACATAAATGTCCAAGTTTAAGTTGTTTATTGATTGCCTCCAAAATGAAGTTAATGTAAAGCTGCAGCACACAAAGGAAAACAAAAGCAACTGTTTTTTAAAGCAGGTCTGAATCTGAGTTTGCAGGTGTACCTAATGTTGTGCCTGAGTAAATCTATTTAATGTTTATAAAGTGTATTATTGACCGCGTCTGGGGAAAAGATAGTGGTGACTACTTAAAGCTCTATATATTTAAGCAGCGTATATTTTCAAAAGATACATTTGTATACTTTTGGAGTGGGTGGGGTGTAGTTTCATTTGCAAACTGGGATCGCCTCCACAATCTTACAGACTGATTAAAAAACGGGTTAGAAAAGTGACCAATATAAAAGTAGATTAAAACATCATAGGCCCCCTTTTAACAAGCAACACAACTATACAGAACAAAGTAAGCACTTACTGTATTTTCCGGACTACAGACCGCACCGGGATATAAGCCGCACCCACTAAATTTTAGAAGAAAACATTTTTTTTCCGGAATATAGGGCCGCAGATATATACGTTGCGAAATGAGTTATTTACAAAGTAAGATTCTGAAAATGTACCCCGGCAGTAAAACGGGTGATAAAAAAACCCAAAGTCATCGTCATGGCCCCACTAGCTGCAGAAGCTAGCTCTCCAATCAGCTAAACAGACTGAATACTTTCAAGGTGACATCTTCGTGAGTTTACTGAGGAATTTGTGAAACTGAAACAATACAAAAATAATGTCGTTGTAAGTTAATAGTACTGACACAGACACTCGTAAACGTGTTAGCATATTAGCTAATGCTAACGATGCTGCCGTCATTACATTACGATAGCACATACAAGTATGCATGAAAACACTCCTAAAGACATTACACATGGGACAATTTAGTAAGTATAAACTATTTTATTTATATTGTAAAACTTAGAAACATTGTTTGGAGTGATGTATGAAGTATCCGTAAAAGTAGAACCACTATGGATGGCTAGAAGCCTAAAAGACACTTCAGTTATAAAAAATAAAAAATCACTGCCAGTAAATGCAAGGACACTGCAGCACCTGCAGTGAGCAAACTTGTCCAAAAGATGGCGCCATATCACAAACAGTAAAACACCCTCTCAGTATTTTTGCATGTTTTTTTGTAATACAATTATTTTTATTATGGTCGCCAGAGAAGAAAAATCCATAAATTAGACGCTCCGTTTTATAAGCCGCAGGGTTCAACGTGTAGGAAAAACGTAGCGGTTTATAATCCAGAATTCACGGTACTCCTCTAGCTTGATGCTAACCTATAATGAAAAAACACATAGACGGGCTATTTGAATTAGCATTACAATTGTGTTCCTTATAACTTTTTACGTGCATTTAAGAAATGAGATTTAACAAAAATGTTGATTGGCAACACTAAATTGGCCCTAGTGAATGAATGAGTGTGAATGTTGTCTATCTGTGTTGGCCCTGCGATGAGGTGGCGACTTGTCCAGGGTGTACCCCGCCTTCCGCCCGATTGCAGCTGAGATAGGCTCCAGCACCCCCCGCCACCCCAAAAGGGATAAGCTGTAGAAAATCAGTGGATGGATGGAAGGTTTGACATCAAACATCATTTAATCATTTTTTAAGTGCTGTGAAAAGGAAGTAATGACTGCTGACTTGTTCCTCCTACTTATTGGCCATTCAACACTGACTTGGTATGGATGTCTGTTGCGTCAAAACTTAAACTCATATTCACAAATACATTATGTAGGCGGAACAAGATTACCAGGAGAATTTTGTGTGTAGAAAAAAATAAAAAAATAAACGAAAAATGAAACCGACAAAGGAATATTTAACATCACTTTTACTTTTTATGAAAAGTCCTGTTGGCGAAGACGGCGGAAAGGAAGAAGGAAATGGTTACCTTTCGGGTTTTTGTACAAGTTCTTTCTTAATTCAAAATGTGTTAATTCAACTTGTTTAGCCCCATGTTGGGTTACTTTGCAGTCAATAATAAAACACATGGACTGACACACCAACTCGTGAGATTTTTTGTTTGGGCACTCGATTCCACAAAACGATTCGTGACTACTACGTTAGCAATGTTTAGCCGTATAATAACCAAGACAAGAAAACAAAAACCGATTCATCCTAAATGTGGTGCGTATGAAAACAGAGGTACCACTATATAGCTATAACTTCCAAGATAACAGGTGACCTATGTTACATCTGGTAGTCATACATGTTTCCATCACACGTCACTTGGACTTGAATACAAGTTTCAACCTTGTTTATGTAGCACTTTGCATACATTATATTGTGCATTACTAATTCAAAACCAAGGTAAAAAGAATCACACACCACAACATCTTATGTTCAAATATGACCAAAAACATTCTAATAAAAATACAGTCAGTACAATACTATCTCACCTGCAAAGAGTATGAGGTATGTACAGTATTAGGTGCTATGTGTTTGTTAGCAGTGACAAGGTAACCACACAACCATGTACTACTGTATTTTACTTTTAAATAATACTTTTAGCTGCAGAAATATAAGTTCAGAACTCTTCAACATGCAGCATAGGTTATTGTATGACTTATACACTGTATTTCCTTATAATGTATGGTCAACTGCAGAGAGTAATAGGTGTACAACTGAATTTTTATAGTCATGTGCATAGGATTTATAATTGTTGTTACTCAACTGCAATGAGTACCTGGCATCTTTTAGTTTATTGGCAGTGAAAAGGTTGTAACAGTACCGCCATGTGCAACAATATTGACATTTTATTAGATTTTTTTCAAACAAAATCATCATGTTTCTTTTGTTTTTTACAGTTTGTTGTGTCATGTGGACCACAATGGAAACAAGCCTTTTGGCTTTTTGTGCCATCCATTTGCCTTTTTAAGGCATTACATGGATTCAATTATTTAAGATGTCAATAAACTTCTCAATCAATCAATCAATGCGGACAGACACACATCATTCCCTTATATTATCAACTGCAGTGAGTAACAAGCGTTTACTATAAGTGAGGCTTTATTTGATTTGGCTGTCTTTACTTTTTAATACATTCTTATCGTTAATACAACTTTTCAATATTTTCTACTAAACCCCCCAAGTAAGAAGAAAACATTTTGCGCGCCCCCGAACTCTCCGCTACAACTATAAACACGACGATGTCTCAAAAATTTTTTTTGAAAACCCCTCTGCATAACTCTGTATCCTTATTAACATTAAAGGAACAAAAAGAAGAAAATACATTGACATCAACTTACAACAAAAAAATACTTTATTAATGTTGTTTTTAGTAACAGGAAATATTTAAAGTGCATCAATTAGCCTGAAATTTTTTTTTATTTTTTTTTAAAACTCTAAACATTTTTTGACAGACTTGAACCACTTGATACTGTCAAATACAATTAAATAAACTTAATACATAATAACACATTCAAATTGATCAGCGACTTTAACTTAAGAGCACATTATATAAAACACAAACCTACACCTACGGTGTGGCGAAGTTGGGAGAGTGGCCGTGCCAGCAATCTGAGGGTTACTGGTTCAATCCCCACCTTCTACCATCCTAGTCACGTCCGTTGTGTCCTTGAGCAAGACACTTGCTGCTGATGGGTCCTGGTTAGCGCATGGCAGCTCCGGCCACCAGTGTGTGAATGGGTGAATGTGGAAATAGTGTCAAAGCGCTTTGAGTTCCTTAGAAAGGTAGAAAAGCGCTATACAAGTACAACCCATTTACCATTTACAAAACAAAAATTAATTAAAAACAATTTGTGCTGATATTTATTTATTTTTAATGGATACAATGAGCATGTTTTGTTGTGCACATCTTTTCAAAGTGGGGTTTGAGGCATGATACTGATAAATGTTCCCCAGTGTCACACCGCTCTCCCTGTCATCGGGCCCCTTGGGGCCCCGCCCTAGTATTTGAGAAGAACTGATATAACTTAACTGTTTTTTTTTTAACTAATCCTGTGAAAAATACAGTATATGTATTAGAATTTATTTTAATGTATTATAATACACTTTCTATGAAATAATTGGCATCTCACTGCCCGGAATAAATCCCTGCAGAGTTCCCCTCCCTTCGTGCTCCCCCATGCTGGCTCACACTCACACTCTGCTGCCCTCATCTGTGCCCAAGAACTCTTTCACACACAGTCACGTCATTATTTTTTTTACAAAGTAGTATTAAAACAAGTATTACTGCGACTTTCCCCGACTTTTTGCTGACTTTACTGTCGTTTTGCATTGATTATACAGTACGCAATCGTGCTGGAGCAAACATAATGTGTGGTGTTTTATTCATAGTTAAGCTGTCTCGACTCTTGACGTAATACCGCTTTGACCAAACAATTGTAAAACATGAACTACTGTATATACAGCACATAAAATAATACATTTAGTCAAGAGCGACAGTGACGTCCTTGTTACTTCACTCTACTGATAACAGTGAGTGCTTGCAGGATTTCATGTGATTATCAGGTGCCTAAAGCTTTTAAGAAATTGAAGACAACAAGACACCTGAGTGGTGTTTGTGCACATAGGCTATACACTGCACTCCTGTTGATGAAGATGAGATAAGGTTCAGTGAATGTTTTTGATGCTTGCTACATTGTTGTATTTTACAAGAGTGTCCTTTTATTACTTCCTGTCTGAAGGTAGTCATAAACAAACCTGTGCATGAGCGGTCAGAGCAGGCAGGGTTTTGTCTGATCTGCAGCGCTGCGGGAGCCAGTCACCATGTTGCACCCTTCCACATGCACGTAGCGAGAGAACATTATATAATAGCCTCTACAGTCTGTGGGGGAGTTTGAATGCACGCACACAAACACACTTACCGTACTAAGCCCTGCTGCTGGAGAATAACTGTTTTTGATCGATAGCCTGGTGCCAATACGAGCTTAATCATTTAATATATGATAAGCTATCTCAGCTTCCCCACACTTTGATAAGGCCAGCAAGTTTGTTATTTCATGTAGTTGCCCTCAGAAACCTCATAAAAGCGAGGATCATCTTGAACACACACATACTGTCCTCCCTTTGTTGACATGCAGCAATGAGAGTTCAGCCTTGTCGATGGTCTGTTATTAATAGCAGCGCATAGAGAGGATTTTTTTTTTACCTCACATTCTTTACGTCACTTAACTCCAGGCTCCTTTAACCAATCAGCTGCAGTGACTCTCTTCTCCCCCGCATGTTAACGCATTAACACTTTAATGTAGAATAGCATATAGATTTTTCATGATCATTTTTGCTTTAGAATACACTTATGAAAACTAATTATGTATTTATAAATACATGTACATGTCTTGGTTTTATTTCTGAAATTCTAGAAATATATATTTTTTTTTTTATAAAAAAATATTTTTTATTATTATCAGGTTTCTCTTACTATGGCACATAAACAAGATTATAGGAATATTTGTCACATTTCTTCATTTGCTGAAAATATTTCTTATGCACATAAATACCGGTAAATAAAAAAAATGACTACTTACCTAAAAAAATGTCTAATTGGTCACAATTTAACTTGGGGGTGTATTCACTTTTGTCGCAGGAAGTTTAGACAATAATGGCTGTGTGTTTAGTTATTTTGAGGGTACAGTACATTTAAATTGTTATGGAAGCTGTACACTGATTACTTTTCATTGGATCGAAGTGTCATTTCTTTATTGTTGTCTCATAAAATACATACAATTATGAATATGTTTTGCCACATTGTGCTTCAAGCATTGCAGCCTCACCACATTGCGTAATTTTGGATTTTATTTTATTTTTTAAAGAATATTTTTTTAAAAAGGTCCTAAATTAAGCATTTTCAAGCATAAAAATGACTAAACACACTACAAATATTAATATTCCAGTACTATTGGCCACTAGAGGAGACTAAACCAATCAGAGCACACTGTTCAGTATCATGGGCACTGATTGGCTCAGCCTCACGCAGCATTACTATATTTGATCAAAAGAATATAAAGGTGACTAAAGGTTGTTATTTCATGTCTAGCGGGTTCTCATAATGTAAATGTTTTCAGAAGGTCCATCCATCCATCCATCTTCCTCCGCTTATCCGAGGTCGGGTCGCGGGGGCAGCAGCCTAAGCAGGGAAGCCCAGACCTTCCTCTCCCCAGCCACTTCGTCCAGCTCTTCCCGGGGGATCCCGAGGCGTTCCCAGGCCAGCCGGGAGACATAGTCTTCCCAACGTGTCCTGGGTCTTCCCCGTGGCCTCCTACCGGTCGGACGTGCCCTAAACACCTCCCTAGGGAGGCGTTCGGGTGGCATCCTGACC
>NC_084733.1:24098620-24101120 GCF_033978785.1 Entelurus aequoreus
TTGAATGCCTTCTCCAAGTCTACAAAGCACATGTAGACTGGTTGGGCATACTCCCATGCACCCTCAAAGACCCTGCTGAGAGTATAGAGCTGGTACATAGTTTCACGACCAGGTCAAAAACCACACTGCTCCTCTTGAATCTGAGGTTCGACTATACTGCGTGTAGCCTTCTCTCCAGTTCACCTGAATAGACCTTACCGGGAAGGCTAAGGAGTATGATCTCACGATAGTTGAAATCAGAATCAGAATCAGAATAGTTTTTATTGCCATTGTTTGAGAACGGGTTCACAAACTAGGAATTTTTCTTGGTGCAATCGTGCAACACATCCTCCGGTTCCCCTTCTTAAAGAGAGGAAACACCACCCCGATCCGTCAATTCAGAGGCACTGCCCCAGATGCCCAGGCAATGTTGCAGAGTCTTGTCAACCAAGACAGCCCTACTACATGCAGAGCCTTAAGGAAGTTTGGGCGGATCTGCCCTGCCACCGAGGAGCTTTTTCAACTCCCTCTGCAGTCAGGACCCTTCCCCCCATCCGAAGGCGGAGGGAAGCTACCCTCTCGTCTACTGGGTGAAACTCTATCGTACAGGCTCTGAGCCGCGGAGCAACAAGAATTCTGTATTGTTAATACATTGTACAATATTATCATATGATCTAAATGTATTAAATGTATTTATTAATAACATTTATAATATGTCTATAAGGCTCCTCCTTTGGCTACTGACATGGTTTTTTAATTTAGTGCCCACAGCATAGCTATATACTGTATATTGAAGACTAGCTATGTGCTGTCTGCTACGTGGAAAAAAAGTTCCTACTTGGGGAGCAGGTATCCTTTGTTAAAATGATGTGCCTTCTAAAACCACAGAATGTTCAGACACTTTGGGCCAGTCGCCAAAAGTTTGCGTCTCAGGGACGTGTCGTCTATTTCATTCATATGTACAGTATGCCTGACAGACCTGTTGTAACGTGTTACGTGGTTCCTTTTAGCCTTCTGTTGAAGTGTACATAGCATTTATTATTTTTGTGTGTCACTACTTCACGTTCAAGCTACCTTAGCGCCGGGGCTAGCATAGCTTTTCGTCTCCACATCCCTTCGCCATGAGTGTCCGCGCTAACCCAGTTAACACATAGAATTAAGAACAATAATAGCTAATGATTCTCCTATGGTTAGTGAGAACCATATAACAAAAAAAACATTGTAATTAATGCTGGATTTTAGAACAGTCTGTTTTATTTTATTGTACATACGTGAGTAATTGATGTTTGTCCATCGATTCATCAATAGCCCATGTTCTAATCGTGATGCATTGGAGAATGGATACTTTTTCTGACATATAGTTATGTTTATTAAAACAGTACAGTAATTTGACAACGCTTTGACTGCCATCAAGTGACTACTTTTAAGTCTGTACGGCAGGGGTCCCCAAACTTTTTGACTCCGGGGCCGCATTGGGGTAAAACAATTTGGCTGTTTAGGCACATTTACATATATATACAGTATATACACACACACACATTTACATATAATCAGTGTTGGGTTAGTTACTGAAAACCAGTAATGAGTTATAGTTACTAGTTACTTCATTTCAAAAGTAACTCAGTTACTAACTCAGTTACTTACACCAAAAAGTAATGCGTTACTTTGAAAAGTAACTATTTAGTTACTTATTTTTTTCTTTTCTTTTTTAAAAGCTCCCATTAATGCCCTTTAGCCTTCATTTCAGTACTGTTATTGCACTGGAGAATAATACATTGTGTTGATCAACTTGACATGCATTTGCATCACTGAACTCTGCTAAGCAATGTGCTCTACATACAACACACAAAGACAAAGATATGTTTCAAAGGCCAATTTGTTTCTGGCCAGAACAAATGGACAAAACTATTTTAAATAGCTGCAACATAATGGCACTTTAACTTGAACTTGAAGTAGATAGGATCTTTGATCCAAGACACAACTTACATTTAACTAAAATGTTATTTTCTTTGTGCTCGACAAAAGAAAAGTATTGAGAATTTCTCCTTGTTAAAAAAATCGACTCTTGGCTTCGCCTTGATGTCTTGTTAGTTGTTATGATAGTAGCGTTTATGTGTGTGTGTGTGTGGCCCTTTAAGATATGACAGCATGTGGGTGAGGGACGTCAGTGAGTGAGTGGGCGAGAGAAGTGAGCGAGCCTCAACAGTGAGTGCGTGCAGGTGCTCTCTCTAGCTTGGTGGATAGCTGCGTGCAATAAAGTCACAAAGTTGCAACAAACCGCCGGGCTCGTCATTCACCCTCAGCTGTAAAGACCACTTCCGGGTAAAGTGAAGGTTGTTAGCCCCGAAGGAACGTCTCCCCTGCGCTCCTCAACTACGGTATGGGAGTCCCCCCCCCGCCCCCACCCACACAAAGCACGTACGCCTTTTCTTTTCCACCGCAGCGCTGCCACAAAACACACTCAGATCTTCAGTTTCTAGCCGATTCTACATAAAAAATAACGTAAAATAACGCAGTAACG
>NC_084733.1:24103620-24266120 GCF_033978785.1 Entelurus aequoreus
AGAATCTCACCAAATACCAGCTCATCCTCGCCAGGGACCAGTTCCGGAAAAACCCTCCACCCAACCTCAAGGCACGGACTACAAACAATATTATGCTATTATGGTGACTGTGTGGGTTCTTCTAGGGTAGTCTGGCTTCCTCCCATTTCCAAAGACATGCACCTGGGGATAGGTTGATTGGCAACACTAAATTGGCCCCAGTGTGTAAATGTGAGTGTGAATGATGTCTACTTATTTTGGCCCTATGACGAGGTGGCTACTTGTCCAGGGTATACCATGCCTTCCCCCCTGAGTGCAATTGGGATAGGCTCCATCTCCCATGACCTCGAAAGGTCCAAGCGGTAGAAAATGGATGGTTTGTCTCTATAATGTGCTAAGCCAGTGCTTGCACCCCTGAATTAAAATACTATTGACAACCTGGTAATATTTATCTGTACAAACCACTCCATGAGTTGCTGGCACCAGCATTCTGCATACAATCACCCAACTGTTAAAAATGCTGTAACGGTAAACACAAGGGCATTGTACAGTATGTATACTTTGTCGTATTTCCTCGTTTTATTTTCCGGTTATTGTCACTTGTTGTTTGTTTTATTCTTGTCATATTACCATTTCTGCTAGCATGTCTTCTAGCATGATTTCGCAGCGCCTTTCCCCCCAATAGCTTTAAGGTCTCACGTGTTTTGTCTGCAGGGTGCACAGCAGGGGATGCTTGAGGGAGACTTTGCCCTTTGTATTAGCCTGTATCATGGCTACGAGCTACTCATGCAAATGGGACTCCGGTCGCTTTTCTTTTACATCCAAGGAATCATGGATGGATCCAGAGGTTGGACTTACACAAAAAAATCCCCTTGCAGATTTTGTTCCTCCTCCTTTGTGTAAATGAAGAACACAGTTTAACATCTCCATGCTTTGTTTGGTTTTTAGAAATGTCGCGTGCCAAGAATGAGCTGCAGAGGACTCCTGTTTTAATGGACCTTTACCGGGAGATGGAGGCCAAGTTTGTGAAGCTACCTGGTATTTAAAGACTTGTTTATATCATTCAAAAGTTATAATTTATTGAATCCCAATAAGCATAACACAGGTTCCAGTTTTGTAAGTAAGTAAAAAGTTATGTTAAATATGAATAAGGGGTTCTAGCATCATCAAATGTCCATATTTTAGTTAAGGTTTGTATACTTTGGGGTGGCGTGTGTTTGCTCTTGTGCCGCAGAATGAGAGGTAGTGTGTTTTTCCCGCTGTGAAATAATCTACTCTGGCATGTTTTTCTAGAAAAGTGTAGTCTCATCACAAATAAAGCCTGCTTGGTCAATTCTTCTATACTTGTTATGAGCGCCATTTATGAACTCCTCGCAAATGGTCTTTTTCTAAACTCCATAGCGATTTCCTCCTTCTTTCCACGCTGGTCTGTTCAGTTTTTGGGAGTCATTTTGACTTAGTAAGATGGACAAAACTTGTCAAAAGATGAAAAAAGGCACATACACTGAAGCATTGAGTACTCGTAATGTCCTGTGCAACAAGTGACGGTGCGCCCTGCTTTTTGCCTGCAGGCTGACCCATAAATTAATGAAGTGTTCGTACATGGAGACATGGTCCGCACACAAAGGCACATTTGGCTCGATCAAAAAGTTCATAAATCCAATAGTTCGCAAATAGAGGGGTTCGTAACATGAGATTCCACTTTACTTGAATGCTAACTTTAAAAAAGTATTTTGATGGCGCTATCTGCAGCGGAAAACAAGAGCTGCAGCTATGAATCCAGCTAAAGGCACTATCTCACAGGTCAATTCTTTAAATAATTTCCAGAAGGAAGATGCTTTGCGTTGTTTAACTGCACATTTTGTCGGTAAAATACCATGAAATTGTTTGTTAATGTGTACAACAGAATTGAAAATGCATTTATATTTGTGACGGGTTAAACTCCGACACTGTGTGAAGTACTTACACACAACTCTATTATGGCTCCGCGAATAACCGCTGCAGAAGGTAAATTGCCAGCTCGGCTTTGTGCTCTCATTCCTTGTTAATGTTGTTCTTTCAAACAGCAATCACAAGAACAAAGATGCTAAATGGAAGGTGCTACTCGTGGGTTACATAATGGTTGTCAATCATATTTAATCACCTTTGGTTTTTTTCTGTACGGCTTCTTTATTTAAATGTAATACTTTATATGACTAACACCCTTAGGCTCAGATGAACCATTCATTTACGGTCACCCCAAACTGGAGAAACTGGAAGCGGTGGTGCTGCAACACTTCCAAACATCAGCAGACGTCACGTCAGACAATAATGGTCATTATCCTTCCTATTTAAATATTTTAAAGGTGGTGTAATTAACACCTAACTAACCTCCACCTTTTTACATAAGGCCGAATTTTCTTTTTTTTTTTTGTAACTCCAGGTTTACCTGCACAGCAAGTAAGCACTCGGGTGATGATCTTTTCATCATTTCGTGATAGCGTCCAGGAGATCGCCACCATGTTGAACCGCCACACCCCCCTGATAAAGGTCATGACCTTTATGGGACAAGCGTCAGTAGGGAAAGGAGTGAAAGGTTTTACTCAAAAAGAGCAGCTCGAGGTACAAACTTTTGACTTTGAGTTTATTTCAAACATGCATACAATTACAACATGATATATTTGTCCCCGGGGGGCTATTCAAGGCAAATAGAGCAGCAAATATAGCGGCAAATTGACAGTGTAAACTGGTAGCAATTGTAAATACGGTCTAGAAAAACAGAAGCAGCACACAAGTAGTGAATATGCACATGTTAAAAATGCTAAAACACTAAATCAAAGAAAATAGTGCTAATTCTCGTGCTAAGAAATCTATTAACGTTAATTAATGATTGTCAAACACACACTAGGTGTGGTGAGAATATCCTCTGCATTACCAAGGATCAACATAAACACATTCAAGAACAAGTCAGGCATGTTACAGGTACAGTGACATTAGTGGCATTTCGATGTAAACAAAATAGGTATTGGCATGTGGGTGTTAAGAGTTAAGGACTTTTCTGTTTTTTGGGGCAGGATATACACTGAGAAATTTTAAAGAAACAGATATTTTTATGAATGTTTTTTCTAATTGAAGATATAATGCTGCAAGATGTGAAATAAATAAAGACAAATTATGTAATAAATATTAGCAATCCAGTAAAAAATAAATAGAATGCTTTGGCCCTCACAAATAACAAACCAAAATAGTACTACTACTACTACTACTACTACTATTACATGCACATAATTCTAAAAATTGTCCATATACATATAAAGTATATGGACAATTTTTTTAATGCTGTCAAATTAAGGCTTTTCAGTGATTCATTTTTTTAAAGAAGATTAATCACACTTTTTAATTTGGATTAATCATGATTAATCACAGGTTATTACTCCCCCGCATAATATAAATTAACTTAAAGAAAGAGCCCTATGTTGGGACACAAATGAAATTTTATTGTTGGAATGTCATCCAATAATATTTCTAAAATGTTTTACTTGAATGCACATATTTTATTTGCTCAAAACTTAACAGTGTTATCTGAAGTCCAGTCAGCGTATATTTTAAAAGCGATACTTGCCGGCATAGTCTCCTCCCTCATCTTTGCATTTTAAGGTAAAAGAGCTTGTACCGTCAAAATAAATTGCGTGATTAATCTGCGGGTATACATGATTGGGATAATTTTTGGTGATTAATAACATGAGTTATTTTTGACTGCCCAAAGATATACAGTATAAACTGTATATAATCACCGGATGACAAGCATATATTGTAGCTCACATTTTTTTTTAAACTGAATAACAAATAATATTTTTCATTGTTTCTTGAATTGTTGTTAGTGTATTGTATTTATTTAATAAAGAAAAGATTGTAATTCAATAAAAAATAAAAAATAAAATATATATATATGTAATAGTACCAGTTAAATATTTGGACACATTCTCATTCAATAGCATTGTTAAATGTCTTTTGACTGTTGTATGTGTTAAACTAAACAAAAGGTTGGTGTTTTTTTTGGAGTGCTTTATATTAAAATATGATTGTTATTTTCCTGCTGTCATCTCTTCTTATAGGTGGTGAGCCAGTTCCGTCAGGGAGGCTTCAACACAGTAGTGTCGACTTGTGTTGGCGAAGAGGGGCTGGACATCGGCGAGGTTGACCTCATAGTCTGCTTTGACGCACAGAAGAATCCCATCCGTCTCGTGCAGCGAATGGGCCGCACGGGACGCAAGAGGCAAGGACGGATCGTCGTCATTCTGGCCGAGGGACGTGAGGAGAGGGTGGGTGTATTCAAGTTTTAAAAGCGATACACAATTTAAAACTCCCTTAAATATTTTTTTTTTTTAGACATATAACCAGAGCCAAAACAACAAACGCAGCATCTTTAAGTCCATCGTGAGCAACAAAAGGGGCTTCCACATGTATCCCAACAGTCCCCGCATGCTACCTGAAGGCATAAACCCTACCCTGCATAAAATGCACATCACCTGCGGCCAGTTCGACCACGGGGAAAGCAGCAGGCGCTCTGTGAGGGGTCGACGCTCGCACAACAAAGGGCGGGCCTCTCTCATCCACCCACAAAACCTAAGTAAGTTGTGATACAACTGTGTGGTTTTTTTGTGCAGATTCATCTTCAGTTTCAGATTGTGTGTATGTCATTGGGGTGTCAAGATTGTCAAGACAGCAAAGCATCAGGAGGCTTTCTGAGCAGCACAGAGTATTCCCTGTGGGCGTCCAACATGAAGCTAGCGGAAGATGAAGCTCACCCAATCTTGAGGGAGTCGCACTTTGTGTCCTTACCACCTGCTGGACCAGCACAGGTTTCTGATTCTTTGTTTTTTCCCCCCCAACATTACTATTATTCAGGTTTGAGAAGCAATGTCGTAGATAGAAGACATTAAATAAACAATTGGCATTCAATTTGTAATGATAAATATTAATAATAGCAATCATATTTTAATTACCCATATGTACACATAAATACCCCATCCCTGCACAAGAAACACTTACTGTAACTTGCACCCAAATGTGCTGAACTGGGTTTTTATTTGGTTTGGCTTTCTGTCATTGTTTTTACATTCTATTTCCACAATTTTATTTTTCTATGCATTCTGTTGCATTTATAATAGAATCCTATTAACCTGTGCTATCTATAACCTATATTCTATTTCAATTATCATGTACATTGTATTTTTCTTGTGGTACTCTGTGAACTAAATCTGGGACCGTGGGTGCTAAATGTAATGCCATCTCTTTGAACAAAAATAATAATGATAGTACTCATAATAGTAATGATAGTAATAAATTAAAATAAAGTTTTAAAATGTTACTTTAAATCATCCTCAAATAAATACATACATTTCTATGTTTTCGTGGTTTTGAACAAGACATCTAAAATCAACTAAATACAGTAAGTATTAAATAAAACGTAAAGAAAAAGGGTGTGAGGATATTTTCCCGATAAATTACATAATTTGCATACAGGCGGTCTAAACAAATTTTCACATCAAAACCACCTTCACCAAATGTTTCTTTGTTTTATTGATTTTTAGCACATGTTACCACAGTTTGTATTTTTTCGTGTGCACAGAAACGCTTTCAGAAAACTGCACAGGTTAAAAAGAAAATACTAACATAAAAATCTGCAAGAAGATGTGCAATCCAGAGCACACAGTTTGTACTTGAAATGTGGAAAACAAGACTTTCGATCTATTGTTTATGGTATGTGAATTTTTATTTTCTATAACAAATGTTTTTATTTAAATTTTTTGTAATTTTGTTGGGAGCCGCAACATTTTGGTTACATTAGATCCAATTGGATTTTGCTGTTGTACCTAATCGTGTGTATTCATTGAATGTAAATACTAACTATGTGGCCCATTTTTTTTTATCATACAAAGGAGGATGTTTCCAGAAGCGGAGTGCCCGTCAGAGAGCTATCGCTTTGGGAATGGAGACACTGGCAGCATAGAACGTTTCCAACCCACGTTATTGATCACTCCCTGCGCTCCCAGCATTTCGTTAAAGTAATGGAGCTCATAGACCGCATGCGGGAGGAAAATGAGGTGAGAGGCCAACATAAAAAAAAAATCTAACTGAAATATTTGATTTTGTTTTAAGTGTTTTATAAATCCAGCAGGTGATACGGAAACATCAAGGGATCAAATGTATAGCTTTAATAAAGTAGCTTTCACCAGATGATGAAATGGGAGGAATTGTAGGAGGGGAAATAGTATTTTTCATGCAACGTTTCATGGCTTAAAAGAAGTCAGCTGAGTTTCATCTGAACGTAAGATGTCAATTCGGGTTAAGTAACCGCATCCATCGTTTTCTCCTCCAAGGCAAATTCCTGACTAGTTCAGTGGGCTATCTACGTCAGGACTTATCAGATAATAATCATCCGTTCATTTGTTTGTATTCTTGTTTTCCAAATACAGCCTATGCCTTTTTTCTTTTTTTGGATTGTTGTTTCGCTCTTCCAGACTCTTTGCCTCAAATCAGTTTAGTTCTGCACTCAAGTTTAAGGTTAAACATAGATGAAAGATGATCAAAGCCTCTTAGGACATACTCACACTCCACCATTCCTACCGTTTCCACGTCCCTCTTGTGGACCCTGTTGGCTGTGTTCACACCATACAGTATATCACTGCCATTTTCATGACTTAGTCCAGGGGTCGCCAACCTGTCGATTGTGATTGACCAGTCGATCTTTGGGACCCTACCGGTCGATCGCAAAAATATTACAAAAAAAAAATGTATTACACCCCCACCCGGGGAGTGACCAAAAGGCAAGCATTTTAACCCTGAACAAGCCCGCACGTCTCACTTCTCGTCAGCCTCAGATTCCGCTGATCTCGACACCGCGGCAAACCCCCTTTCACTGAGTAATTGGAAGAGAAAGGATCACATTAATTTATTTTAAAAGTTCTACTTTGATGTCCATTCATCCATCCATTTCCTACCGCTTATTCCCTTTGGGGTCGCGGGGGGAAGGCGGGGTACACCCTGGACAAGTCGCCACCTCATCGCAGGGCTCTACTTTGATGTATTACTGCAACTTCTATGGCTTAGTGGAATATTTCCAGTCTTATATGGAGTCATTCTGATGATTTATTTTTAGAAAGTTGCCGTTAATTGCAAGAAGGGCGATCTGATTTATTCAACGGCATGTTTTTTTTGCTGTAAAACTTCAATTTGTATGACTTTGTGGAAAATGTACAGTCCTATTTAGAGGCGTTCTAATTAATTATTTTTACCAAGTTGCCATTAATTGCATGAGAGGTCATTACATTAATTCAATGACATGTTCTAGTCAGATCTTTTACTGCAATATTAATGATTTAGTGGGCTAGTTCCACTCCTATTTGGAGCCGTTCTGAATATTTATTTTGTGTAATGCTTCAGCTGTATTGTATATGTAGGTTGCCGCATGAATTAAATGACACACAGGAATGCAGTCCATGATAAGCATGTGGGCTTTACTGTTGGATCATTTTGAGTCTTTTTTTAAATTAATATTGTGAATTGATTATCAATAATCTGCATGAAGCGGTTGCATTTTGGTCATTCTAGGACTTCACTACATTGTTCCTGTGCACATGTGTGTGCATGGAGTCCTACCGTACCGTAGGCCACTTTTCTAATCATGCCAAAAAAGTGGAAAAACAATTCTGAGCGCTCAAATTAGCCAAATGTACCGTGCTTTAGATGTTAAGTGGGCCAACGAAAGGTTCGACTCGCCGAGTGTGTGTATGCCCAAAGTGCGCACACACACTAAGCAATCCATGCCATTTGACATTAAAGTTTTTTTTGTTTGAGTAGTTTGAGCTCTCTCACCTGTACTCAAGCGTGGTACACTTCCCTGGCCACAGCACTCTTGGAAGAAGTGTGCTTGGAACAGCCTGGAAACACCCCGCACCATGCAGGAACACTTTACCCAGATGCTATTTCATGAGATTTTGACATCGGTAAGACCGCTGAATCGGGCCAAATCCTTGAAATTGGGTCAGAGATTATAATAAAGCCAACCTTTTGTTTTCCCACTTTGAGTACTTGACCAAACAAGGACTGGACTGAGGTAGACCACCTGTCAAAACAAAACGGTCAGGATGGGGACTGGAAAGCTTACACATGATTGTTTGAATACTGGACTATAGGCAAACAAAGTAGCTAGCCTGTGATTTGTATTGAGCATTGTTTAACTATAATTTACATATCCATGAATTATCAACCTGATTAGTTTCACAAATACATTTGAGTACTAGTTAATTTTTTACAAAATGTCAGAGCTTATCAACAAGACATTTCAACTGAATTCTAGTGCTATGAAAAATGCTAACGTTTGCCTCACAGTTGAGGGTTGATCATGGCCTTTGGTAGAGTAGTGGTTTCCATAGATGAGTTTGGATCAATACCTAGTCAATTCGCTTTTTATAATCAAATCACCTTATGCACAGTCTGCCTCTATAGCCCTAGGTCACATGAGATAGGCTGAACAGGAACATTGACTAAGATAAGTGGCACAGAAAATGCATGAATTGGTTATATTTCTATCAAGCTGATGGTTGTGGGATGTGAAAGAGACTTTGTGTAAAGTGCTGTTTTTGACACTTTGATGCCTGCAAGACAGTGTACCATATTGTGATGGCCGGAAACTGCGCCATGTCTAATTTTCTTTGGCTTTCACGCAAGCATCCGACTTTGACCCATTTGAACTGGAAAATGAGCAAATGAGGTTTGTCCACAATGATGTGGTAACAAATGAAATTGAAATCATAAATGATAATTCATTTTTGGGAGTAATAATTGATAGTAAACTATCATGGAAACCTCATGTCAGACACATTAAAACAAAAATCTCCAAAAGCCTCTCAATTATAAACAAAGCAAAGCAATACCTCAATGAAAATGCACTCCGTTCTCTATACTACACCTTGGTACTCCCATACCTTACATACTGTGTTGAGGTATGGGGGAATACTTACCACAACACAATTCATCCTCTGATCATATTACAGAAAAGAGCAGTGCGGATCATTCACAACGTTGGTTATTTAGAACATACTCATAATCTGTTTATGCAATCAAAGTTGCTCGAATTTGATGACCTTGTTAAATATAATACATTAATAATCTTATTTAAAGCATTTAACAAATTATTTCCGCCTAATCTACAACGTTTTTTTATAAGACGAGTGCAAGCTCATAACTTGAGAGGCTTTGGATATTTCTTATTGTCGAGAGCTCAAACCACTCGTAAACGTTTTTGTGTGTCTGTATGCGGAGTAAAACTATGGAACAAACTGGACTTACAACACAAGCAATGCCAAACTATTAATCGATTTAAACTATTATACTAACATGGGGTCTGGTTCAAATATAGAGATGAGGGTCTTTAATTTGACCTGCTGCTGTTCCTTGTCTCAAAGTGTTAATGTGCTCAATGTTTCCTTACCATTATTGCTATGTTGTCTATTACCATTGTTGGTATATTCATTATTCCTACATTGTTGATACAAACTATTGTTACAGTGTAATAATTATTGTTACCTGTGGTAATGCCACTATGATACAACATCTGTATTATAATCCTTGAACAAAGTAAGAGTGAAACTCATGTGAATAATCACTGAATGAAGAACTGGGGGTGGGATTAAATAAATGATCTTCTTCCCACTCCCTTTCAGGCAAAACTGGACAATCATGCATTACATATTATACATTACCTTTTGCACTATATTAATTTATATTATTATGTGTTGTCAACTTTATACTTTTTTATGTCATTGCCTGAAATAAATAAATAAATGAAAAAAATGAAATGAAAAACAGTGACTCCAAGGAGCACATGTATCATATAGGATGATTTGCTCATGTTTGTTTACATGACAACTGTATAGCATACTTAGGTACACTTCTTATATAAAGGGGACCTATTATGCAGAACCAACATTTCTTATCTGTTGGTACTTGTTTTTGTGTACATGTTGGTTGGTTGAAGTTTATTTCGAAAAGGTATACCATTTCAGTATGATACATCACATAGGATAGCTAAGGATAGACTTATCATGTTTCCTTACAACATGTCCGAAAAGGAATAGGAAGAAGCAGAGTTTATTTAATCCCACCCCTTTTCTACATCATAGCAATTCCAGTACTAACACATGCTCACTTCCTGGTCTTCAGTTGTACATAATTTACATCAATTCATTCTGAATACAACAGTTCTTTAGATAAAGAGTTATGTCAGATATTACGATTCACATAAGGAGATTAATTATATATACGTTTCAATAACTTTATTACGTTTGTCATAATAATTCCTTGTACTTTGTAAACAATTGTAGTTTGAACAGTTTCTTAAAGTGATTATAATTAGCTTTGTTTGATTTATTTGCTTAATCCATTCCATAATTGAATTCCACATACTGATATACTAAAGGTTTTAAGTGTTGTACGTGCAAATGCATGTTTTAAATTACATTTTTCTCTAAGGTTATATTTGTCCTTTTTTGTTGAGAAGAAATTTTTATAAATAAAGTATTTATACATTTATTTAACCTTTATTTATACAGGGCAAAACAAATAAGCACATATTTTTATTTGAAAGCAAAGAGGCAGAAATTGCATGACAGGAATGTTGAAGTGTGATGATAATCTCTCATCAACTGATTTACCAACAAAAAATGTTCTCAACAGTTCACAAATGCTCTTTAAATGTGTTGGAACATAAATTAATGTTTAATATGGGCAAACACTTTTCAAACATAAACCATACACATAGAATGTCTGCAACTTGTGGACGACAGAACAGACAGTGGACAATAAGCATGTCTTTGGTGGTTATTTTTATCATTATAATTATGCATTACTATTGTTAGCTATTAACAGTGTTTAAAACTTACTTTTACAAAGTAATTAATTATAGTTACTTCATACTTTGCCAAATAATAATTGAATTAGTAACATAAAAATGTATGTAATAAATGTAAATTAATTACTAGGGAATGTAATTATTGCTTTACTTAAAAACGTACAAACAAATTCTGGCATATGCAGTTGAAAGACGTTTCATGAAAGCAGAGTGTGCGAGTGTGTGCCTTTTATAAGGCACTGTCTGTTGCCAAGTGACGTGTGATGTCAGTGATTAAAACAGAGAGGAGCTTTAGCTCAGCTGTGATTATTAGCTCTTGTACAGTTGAATTGTTTCACTGGATTGTGTTATCTCTGGTTATTAAAGAGATTAAATGTGCTTCAATGGCTGTTTTGTCACTTTGTTGACAAAAAGGGTGTTGTAGGATTGCAAGCTTTTCACTTCAATCATTGATTTGTTGTTTTATTATTCCCACGTAGGGATGGGAATCGAAAACCGGTTCTTGTTGAGAACCTGCCCCCCATGGTTTCCATCCCTGGGAATCATTTGGCCGTTTTGTTAACGATTCCCTTATCGATGCCTGCATGACGTCACTACGCATGGCGCTGATCAGCAGCACAGACGTTAGACTTATTAACGAGAAATGAAGACAACTGGGAAACTTGCAATATTTGCAAAGTGGATATTACATCAAATTGAGAAAACACTACCAGAACATTAGCAGACACAGCATGTGATAACATTGAATAAATGACGCGTTTTCGACCGAAGTGAATTACCACCAGCGACAGCCGCAATGTCAGCAGGTTGTCTGCTGTTAATACTGCAGGTAACTAACAAACTAACATTGCCAATCATGTTAAAACATCCATCCATCCATCCATTTTCTACCTCTTGTCCCTTTTTTTGGGGTCGCGGGGGGTGCAGGAGCCTATCTCAGCTGCATTCAGGCGGAAGGCGGGGTACACCCTGGACAAGTCGCCACCTCATCACAGGGCCAACACAGATAGACAGACAACATTCACACTCACATTCACACACTAGGGCCAGTTTAGTGTTGCCAATAAACCTATCCCCAGGTGCATGTCTTTGGAGGTGGGACGAAGCCGGAGTACCCGGAGGGAACCCACGCAGTCACGGGGAGAACATGCAAACTCCACACAGAAAGATCCCGAGCCCGGGATGTTAAAACATGCTATTATTAACTGTAAATGTGAAAAGAATGTCACATGACGAGGCGCAGTTTGCACGCCTCTTTCCTGTCTAAGAGGTGTCCTCCACAGCTGGATACACCATGATTAGTCAGAAATATTGCATATGATTCCCTAAAAATAATGATTACTGTAACGCTTTATATTTTGGAATTAGTCAATCCTCCCTCTCACGTCTGCAGCTGGTCCAAAATGCAGCTGCCCGACTTTTAACAAACACAAGAAAAAGAGAGCACATTACTCCTGTTTTAGCCTCCCTCCACTGGCTGCCTGTGTCTTTTAGAGTCCATTTTAAAATTATCTTACTTGTTTTTAAATCCTTACATGGTCTTGCCCCACCTTACCTCTCTGAGCTGCTCCACCTCTATGCCCCCACCCGGTCCCTCAGGTCAGCTGATCAGCTGATCCTGGAGGTACCCAAATCCAAGCGCAAGCTCAGGGGGGACAGAGCCTTCTCTGTTGCGGGCCCCAAACTCTGGAACGATCTCCCACTCCATGTGAGACAGGCCCCTTCTTTGGCTATTTTTAAGACCCTTCTTAAAACCCATTTTTATTCACTGGCTTTTAACACAGCATGAGACTTTAAACTGTTTTTAACTTTTAACTTTTTTTTTAACTGTTTTTAACTTTTAACTGCTTTTTATCTAACACATTGTTCGTAGGGTAATTTTGTATTTGCTTTTTTAACGTGTATTTTACTTCTGTTTAAAATTTTATTTTTTAGTCTGTCCTTTGCCTTTATTTATTTGTGGTGTACAGCCCTTTGTTCTTCAACTGTGGTTGTTTTTAAAGGGCTTTATAAATAAAGTTGGTATGGTATGGTATGGTATTAATTTTCATAATTGACAGTTGAAAAATTGCACAATGTACAGTTCTAGTTGACTTGCATGTATTTGTCTTTAGCTGACATAGTTTCATTTAGCATATATACGGGTTAAAACAAAATTTTTAAAACAAAAACTTCATTTCTATTTGAAAAATGTTAAACATGTTGCTGTATATTTATATGTAATTGTCATTTGTCACAGAATAATTGATGTTGTATTTAGTTTATTACTACCATAGAATATTTGTTTTATTATTATATTATATCCATCAATCCATCCCTGCACTCGGGCGGAAGGCAGTGTATATCCTAGACAAGTTGCCACCTCATTGCAGGGCCAACACAGACAGACAACCATACACACTCACATTCACAATATAGTTATTTTGAAAACATCACATTGTGGCTGTGGGACCTCATTCTTGTGTTTGTATAATCATGTTTTTGTAAACTAAACAAAGTTGATGCTAATCAACTTGATTGCTATCCTTTCATCTATATGAGAATCGATAAGACAATCAATAAAGAACCGAACCGGTAAGCGGGATTCAAAGTTGAATCAGACTCTGGAAAATCTTATCAATTCCCATCCTTATTCCC
Source organism: Entelurus aequoreus (assembly GCF_033978785.1). Lineage (NCBI taxonomy): Eukaryota > Metazoa > Chordata > Actinopteri > Syngnathiformes > Syngnathidae > Entelurus > Entelurus aequoreus. The sequence goes on from NC_084733.1 coordinate 24,117,131, forward strand.
ACGTCGTAGTAGTGTGTGTATTAGTGTTTGTTGTTTGCTTTGTGATGTAGCATCCTTCTACTTGATATCAAGTTCATTTTGGTGCGGTGCTGGTTGTTGCTTTCACTAGTAAAAAGATATTTCCTGCATTGAACTTGCCGTGCTTCTGACACCTACATGTTGACATAAAACTACATCAACGTATCGGTAATGGCATCGTAGCGTAAATACAAATAATTATTAGATTACTCGTTACTAGTTATTGCTGTTATTCAGAACACCAGTTATAGGTAAAACAGTACAATAATTTGACAACAAGCTTTGAGAATCTGCTTTTTACTGCCATTTAGTGTTTAACTTTGAAGTCTGTGTGGTAAACAAATTGTAAAACATCAATACAGTGTTTGTTTCCAATTTTTGTTGAAATTCTGCACTTTTTATGGTTAAGGTTAAAAGGAACACTTAAAACATTGATTAAAAAAAATCATAAAATCACAAGATGATTCATTGTTATTGACCAAAAACAGGCTGCAAAACATTCCAACTTTTGCTGCAACTTTCTGACAAAGCGTGCAAAATCCTAGTGAGTATGATTTTGCTTTCCACACACCTGTGTGTACTGCTTTTGTAGGCATAACATGAATTTGCAGAGACCCTCTAACCTATTGCTCTTATCAGAGTGGAAATAAAAAAACACCAACTTTATTTTTCTCTTTAAGCCCCAGTGACGCAGATACTGTTACCTAATTTTCCCCAAAACCTCCAGAGGCTGTTTTCCCATCTCAGTTAAAGACATTTTCTGTCTGGCTGAGCCAAGAAGCCCACATGCTGTGTTTTCCATAGTTTGCTGTCACTTTAGTCTTTGTAATGAGAAAAAGCGGACAAAATCAAGGCAAGGCAAACACACGGGGCCTTCTCGCCTGCGATTATGTAATCCTTCTCAGAACTATTACATAAATCCAGGAAGCTGGATCTGGGTCGCGCTGTGATGACCTAGATACATTACTGGTATGAGGGGAGCAGGAGATGGCAACATTGACAACAAAAATTAACTTTTGACATAGGAAACTAGTTAAAATCGGATGATATCCTCAAATGTTTTGTGAATAAAGTGAGTTAATTCAGTGATTTAACTTTACACTTTACCAATAAATACAATACTTTTCTTTTTGTTGCGTGCCATAGCATGAGCTCACGTCAGTTGGAGAGAAGCAAATAGAAACACCACAAATGAATGCTTTCGATGTGTTGCGTGACAGACCTCACTCAATCTTGGGAAGTGTTTGCCCTTGTTGACTAGTGTTGAAATGCTAATTGAGGTGTGTGTTAACTTTGGGCGGTTGGAGGAAGGTGTGGAACAAAACGTTTTGAGATGTCTATAGTTGACAGTATGGAATGTTGCAGTACACAAAACATGCAAGTGGTGAGAATAGGCGATTAGATCTACTTCATGTCAACTTGAATTATTTAAGAAGTCTTATAAAACGGCACAAATTCAACAGTAAAGGTGTGCTCCACTACATCCAATATGTGTTGAACTGTAAATGGTTGGTGTTAGAAAAGGTTGCTCATTCTTAAAGAGAAACTTGTTTTCCTGTGTGTTTTTGTGTGGAAAAAGTCGATACAACTGCAGCGCTGATGGGAGGAGCTTAAAAAGTTTGTTGTGGTAAGATGCTGGAGGCTGGACATTCCAATCATTGTTCTGCATGACTTAGCTTTCTATTTAAAATACCAGCCGTTCTCTTCTCCCTTTGAGAGCCGGTTATTTGACGATTGTTAAATTGGCACCATACGCTAGACGCACTTTTTATTGGATTTGATTTTGACATGTAGTGAAAAAGCAACAATGGCCTCCGGCCATCGGATACGTCAATCCATAACAACGTCGGCTAGAAATGGGCGATATGACCTAAAATCCTTAGTGCGATGTACAAAACCCAAAACCAGTGAAGTTGGCACGTTGTGTAATTTTTAAATAAAAACAGAATACAATGATTTGCAAATCCTTTTCAACTTATATTCAATTTAATGGACTGCAAAGACAAGATATTTAATGTTCGAACTGAGAAACTTATATTTTTTTTGCAACTAATCATTAACTTAGAATTTAACGGCAGCAACACATTGCAAAAAAGTTGTCACAAGGGCATTTGTACCACTGTGTTACATGGCCTTTCTTTTTAACAACACTCAGTAGACGTTTGGGAACTAAGGAGACCAATGTTTTAAGCTTTTCAGGTGGAATTCTTTCCCATTCTTGCTTGATGTATAGCTTAAGTTGTTCAACAGTCTTTGTTGTCGTATTTTACGCTTCATAATGCGCCACACATTTGAAATGGGAGACAGGTCTGGACTACAGGCAGGCCAGTCTAGTACCCGCACTCTTTTACTATGAAGCCACGTTGATGTAACACGTGGCTTGGCATTGTCTTGCTGAAATAGGCAGGAGTGTCCATGATAATGTTGCTTAGATGGCAACATATGTTGCACCAAAACCTGTATGTACCTTTCAGCATTAATGGTGCCTTCACAGATGTGTAAGTTACCCATTCCTTGGTCACTTATACACCCCCATACCATCACAGATGCTGGCTTTTGAACACAACATCCACAGTTTCCAAAAACAATTTGAAATGTGGACTCGTCAGACCACAGAACACTTTTCCACTTTGTATCAGTCCATCTTAGATGAGCTCGGGCCCAGCGAAGCCGGCGGCGTTTCTGGGTGTTGTTGATAAATGGCTTTCGCTTTGCATAGTAGAGTTTTAACTTGCACTTACAGATGTAGCGACAAACTGTAGTTACTGACGGTGGTTTTCTGAAGTATTCCTGAGCCCATGTGGAGATATCCTTTACACACTGATGTCGGTTTTTGATGCAGTACCGCCTGAGGGATTGAAGGTCACGGGCATTCAATATTTATTACACTTACGTGCTGGGATTTCTTCGGATTCTTTGAACCTTTTAATGATATTACGGACCATAAATGGTGAAATCCCTAAATTCCTTGCAATAGCTCGTTGAGAAATGTTGTTCTTAAACTGTTCGTCAATTTGTTCACACATTTGTTCACAAAGTGGTGACCCTCGCCCCATCCTTGTTTGTGAATGACTGAGCATTTCATGGAAGCTGCTTTTATAGCCAATCATGACACCCACCTGTTCCCAATTAGCCTGTTCACCTGTGGGATGTTCCAAATAAGTGTTTGATTAGCATTCTTCAACCTTCTCAGTCTTTTTGCCACTTTTGGCAGCTTTTTTCAAACATGTTGCAGGCATCAAATTCCAAATGAGCTAATATTTGCAAAAAATAACAAAGTTCACCAGTTCGAACGTAAATATCTTTTATTTGCAGTCTATTCAATTGAATATAGGTTGAAAAGGATTTGCAAATCATTGTATTCTATTTTTATTTACGATTTACACAACATGCCAACTTCACTGGTTTTTGGTTTTGTACAGTACATCGCAGATTGTCTTTGGCATATCAGTTCTAATATAACCATCTAAAAACTGATCACAGAGACCTTAAGAAAAGCCAAACCGTAACAAAAAAGTATGGGAGAAACATAATTTGTAGATTTGAGATAATTTATTCTGCAAAACTGTATTACACAATAATGTTGCAGGTACATTTAAATGCAAGAGAATTCACTAGCTGCAGAGACTTAAATGCAAAAAGCTTAGAGTATTGGGTTTCTTTCTTAAAGGATCAAGTTCCAACTATTTTAAAAGGCACTCAAACCAGCTAGTCCTTGATTCTAAAATCACACCTAGGATCCATAAAACAGAAAGAAGTGTTGACTTGTTAATAATGGCATATATACAGTAAATACTCAGTATAAGGATTGCTGCTTTAGGTAAAGTAGTAATGAAGTGCCGTGTACAGGTACTTTAAATGCATTTTTAACAAAGTAGCTTGCAACATTAGATGCTGTGTACGTTTTGTTCAATTAAAGCAATTCATTATTTGAATAAAGAACACACTCAAAGCTCAGTGGTAAAGACTACTTCCTGGCTCGGCAACACACCGTAGTCTAAACAATATAGCCGTCTAACGTTGTGGAATTGCAACGGCATGCATGGGCTACTCTATATATAATTCTTGCGAATGAGACTCAGAAGTATAAGAAATCAAGATCTAACAACTGGACAACACAGTTATCATTATTAGCTCACTGGGAATATTAAATAAATTAACATTTATTAACCCCAAGGTACTGACAATTGGGACTGTTGAGTACCAGTATCGATTCCCAGTTACACAGGAATTGGTACAAATGTGAAAAGGTACCCATTCTACCCCTAACACGCACATATGCGCCTCAAATTTTGGTTACCTTGAGTATTCATTGGACTGCAAATAGTAAGTAAGGCTGGGTTGACTATTAGCAGCTAATGTTTGGTTGATAAAACAGGTGTGCTGAAGGTTTCCATGCAAAATTGCAAACACTTTTTGTCTTATTACACTTTCCATGAGCATAACCCACACCCCTCCTATCTCAGCCCACCTTTCATTCCCCCTTTTCCTCGTGGCAGGCAGCTTCCTCCCTCCGGTTTCTGGTTTGATGGCGCCCTGCTAGCCCAGGCAGGGTGCCACTCCTGACAAATCACTTCCAGGTCGTGTAGCTCGCAGACATAACAGCTTTTTGGCAGCAACTGTGTGTGTGTGTGTGTGTGTGTGTGTGTGTGTGTGTGTGTGTGTGTGTGTGTGTGTGTGTGTGTGTGTGTGTGTGTGTGTGTGTGTGTGTGTGTGTGTGTGTGTGTGTGTGTGTGTGTGTGTGTGTGTGTGCGTGTGTGCGTGTGTGCATGTGTGTGATATCTGGCACCTATGTGAAATGAGCTTCAATAACAAGGCAGAAGTGGCAACGTAATCCAAACATCTTGTGTAAAGGAACACTTTTTAATAATATCTGTCTGTAATATTGTATGTTGACTCAGTCTACTTCCTGGGTATATTGCTGTGTAGCTAGGCAGTGATAAAGGCTGAAAAGTCCATAGGTTAATCACAATGTTCATGTACTTCTCTTTAGGAGGACTGTGCTTACGAGAAGGAGCTCCTTCCTTATCGAAATAAAGCTGGTGCTGGAGGCCATTTAAAGAGGATAAAGAAACGTGCAAACACCTGCACGGAAACTGTCGTCAGATCGGTGTCTAGTGTGGAATGCCGCAACGAGGAAGAATTCCATTCCTTATCGAATAAATTGACGCCTAGTGTTGCTTGTCCACCTCAGGCAAACATCAACGAGCCCGTCATCGACAATCTGGCAGTGAATTCAAACAATATTCCCCTACTGATCGATAAAGAGAGCAAAGAAGATGTTGAACTTCAGGCCATGTTCTACCTTCCTAACTGGGTTTCGCCAACGAAGTATTCAGTCATCCCTGGATCAGACGCGAGCCTGAAAGTCATCCTGGCCGACGTGGCCGAGCTCCTGTCCCGATCGCCGCCGCCTCTCGCAGATTTAGACGCCATCATAGCCGATTGGACGCCCCCTTTTATTCCCGATCCTCATCAGCCGTTCCAGGTCAGCTTTACCTTGCATGTGGATGACGATGTGAGTGATGACGAGGCGGATGTGGTTAAGGATCGACCTTATCAGGAGCCGGTCGAGAGAGACGGCTACAGCCCGACGTGGGATGAGGTTTTTGAGGACGAAGGGACAAATAAGGCTGGGGGCATCATGCACGGGCAGAAAGACCTCACGGAGGATGTTGGAGAAGCTCCAATCCATGAGCGTGTTGAAAAAGCGAGTTGTTTGGATGACGTCACAGAGGCGGACGCCAAGCCGGAGTTGGCTTACTGTGAACAGATGGACGACAGCATGGACTTGTTTGGGGACGACGACGCCTTCCTTCAGATGACCATCCCGGACATCCCAACCCCCGAAAGTGGCGACACGCCCAGGACTTCCCCAAACGTGGACAACATCACTAATAGCACGAAAAAGATGCAAGCTCTCTTAGAAGCATGTGACGTAAGGTTGAATCAACCACTTTATAACGCAACAGACATTTCATCAACAAAGCCGATTAGGAGTAGCTCGGGAAGTGTTGAGTCGCCCAGCTTGGACTTTGCCATCAATTTTGACCTCGGCTATTCCCTGGAGGACTCAGAGGAGGAAGGCGATGCTGTTGTCGCCTCATTAAACACCAACGTCCTTCCGCCTCAGAAGCAGGAAGCTGCTAACTCAGACCACAGACCCGCCGCACCTTCCTGCTCCGAGTTCTCCACAACTCAGATGCCCCGGGGGCGAAGGGAGAGAGACAAGACATTGCCGATGACGTCCAAGATGGGCGCGCTACTGTCTCCGGGGGCCGCGCTTACCAGTCCTCGTGCTTTTCGCCTATCACTCAGTAGTCTGAAACGGAGCCGACCAGAAGACACTGCAAATGAGTCACGGAGTGCAACAGCGTCTCATTCCCACCTTCATCCAGGTGAAGAAAAGTTACTTCCTGTATTTCCTCATACAGTATCCGGGGGGGTTATTTGCTCAACTGCAGGGAGTTACACGCACTTTTATTTGGAGATTCCTTTTTAAATAAAATATATATTTCAATAACATTACAGTGGAACATAGATTTAATTGCTTCTGATATTTAAGCACATTTCTCCATAAAAAACAATGTAAACATGAATAATTGGTTCCAGCCTCGACAAAAGGTCTATATTTTAGTAATTGTTTGTACACTTTGAACATAACATACTGTAAAGCGCTATACAGTACTGTATATCAAACAAACATAACAAGGAGCTGATGAATCAACTTTATATTTAATAACAAAGCCTAAACAAGAAGTAGCTAAACTGTCCACTTTTGCAGCCGCCCTGCCCACACGCACACGTACACACACACACACACACACACTATCACTAGCACTGTGGTGCACTCACAGTTTGAAATCAATACTCCTTAACTTTAACAGCCTGGCCGCTATTATGATTAGGAATAAAAAATTAAAATCCACTTTACCTTGTCTGTAAACTTGTATTGGAAGAGACAGAGGTTGCCAGTGTTAACAAAGCTGCGGATACTTCCTGAATGTTAAACATTAAATGTCCATTGCTGACTTTAGACTTATATTGAGTTAGAAAAACTGTAAAAATATAGGCTAAAAACACTTAAAATGCACACAAAATAACACAGTAGCTAACGACAGCACTGTTGTGCTGACTGAATAAGCACCGGAGATCGATCAGCCCGCCCGCAATGGATATGCTGCCGGGCACACAATAGGTGGATGAAACGTTCGTATACTGAGACAAGGTTTGTACACCAAAGCATATTTTCATTTGGGCTGTGGATCGTAAATTTAAAAGTTTGTACAACGAGTGGTTCGTTAATGGAGGTTCCACTGTATTAATACCATATTGACCTGATTATAAGACACTATACACAGTGTATACACATATATGTATACGTACATATATATTTTTTATGTGTGTGTATATATATATATATATATATATATATATATATATATATATATATATATATATATATATATATATATATATATATATATATATATATATTTATATACGTATATATATATATAATTTATTTATTTTTTGCTAAAACTCAAGTGAGTCAGAATTTCTCCCTGTAACTCACACACACTAGGGAAAAAAGATTGTTGGCAAGCTCGTAAACTACAAAAAAAAGTTTACGGACTGATTTTAGGAGATTGATGAAATTATAAAACTATTGCAGTTATTATTTTACTTATGTTGACATTATTTAACAAAAACTGATGAATGTTGCCATTTTTTTGTCTTAAAATGTAGATTTCTAAAAATGGGTCAGTAAATTTAAAGAATATAATATTGTTTCAAATTTGTTTGCATGGATAAAAAATACATACGAAATTGATATTCATTATTTTAAATAAATAATTAAAACTTGTGTAAGCGTAATTGTCGGGTTTAATCTACTCGCTTTTCTGTTTTAGCTGAATGCCACACCGACAGCGATGATGAAGTCATCATTCATAAGAGAAGACATGTGAACAAGGTCAACCCTTTGTCTTCTCCCGAGACGGTGAGAGAACACACGTAGATGCTTCCTTCAGTCAAGCTTGATTGCCTTTGTTTTTATAGTAATGGATGTGCAAATAAGTGCTGAACTCATTATGTAGTCATTGTATACATACAATATGTATAGTATGGGGTATGCAATCATTGTAGTTATTGTAGTGTGTGTGTGGGTGTATATATATATATATATATATATTTATAGACTCACAAGTGAGGCCATGTCCACACGAACAGGGATACTTAATAAACGCATACTAATCTCTGCGTTTAGGCCTCTTGTTCACACGCAAACACATACTTTTGTCCTTAAAAACGCAGACTTTGGCCAAAGTGTAGAGTTCCAAAACTCTCCACTCAGTGTATGCGTGCACACTGCTCAAACGGAGTCTTGTCCTCATTTTATGACGTCACGGTCGTGTGCTGTCATTTCTAAAGCTCAATAGCACTGCCTTGCTGCCTTTAAACACACTATAAGATGATTTACTGTATGTTTGAACGTAAATGTGCATATCCATTTTCACTCAACATTAATAAAAAAAGACAACCAAATGGACTTTGCAACAATGACAGTCAGCTGTTTTGGTTATGATTGCTTTCGAACCATCACCTGATGGAACAACTTTGAAAAGCAAGACTTTTTGCTTTGTGTCATAAGAAAGATGCAACTTTAGCTCATGTTTTTAGTCCTTATTTAACGATAGACTAGGAAGTTAACTTACATATGTTGCTTCCATTTGTGTAGATCGAGCTGGCGCAAAAAGTGACGAGCAACTAAAAAAAAACATGATATAGCGTCCTCCTTGTTAGTGTGTACTGATGTTAAAACAATGTATACACATGTATCGATCATTAAATGCTTTAAAAATTCCACAAGAGTTTTGCAGCAGCACACACGGGTCCATGCGCTTTAGGCACTTAAACATGCAAAAGGGTTTGTTTGGCTGGCTCGCTAGTGCGTGCTGATTTTACAAATAATGTACACTTCACTTAACATGTAATATTTCACCATGTTGCTAAGTAAAAATGTTAAAAGCAGCACAGGCATGCGCGCGCGCTTTAAATGCTAAAAAAAAGATTCCGAATGTTCCCAGGGCTCTGTGTATAAGTGCAGGCTGTTTTTAAAGATAATGCACACGTCTATCCATCCATCCATTTTCTACCGCTTATTCCCTTCGGGGTCGCGGGGGGCGCTGGAGCCTATCTCAGCTACAATCGGGCGGAAGGCGGGGTACACCCTGGACAAGTCGCCACCTCATCGCAGGGCCAACACAGACAGACAGTCTAGTATATCAAAATAAACATAATAACAAAGGTGTAATGCCACCAAGTCAGCTGTTGCTGCTTTTTCAGGCTTCTGATTGGACAAAATGTGCATGACAGTTTGTGTGTAGACATAGACAGTTTTGAAACCACACTTGTGTGGATGGAGATCGTTTTAACCTTGGATATGTGTTTTCATGTGGACATGGCCTGAGTATCCAACCACAAGTTGTAAGACAAACAGCACCAGAGCCATACCCGGCTAGCAGAGAAATCTGATATGTACTCGCTTTTTTAAGCCACAATGGCCGAAGGAGAGCAAAACGTTAATTAGGTTGGACATAAACTCGCAAGGCCATTCTCAATAAGGACATTTAAAGAGAAGCTAGATCTCGTGAGACTAGGTTAACTGACCCCCGAGCTCGCTAACCTGTCCCAGGCCACAAAACAGTTGGACAACTCCAACACCACATCTATTATCATATCTTTAGGCACCTCACGATTCGATTTCGATTCTTGGGTTGACGATTCCATGCAGAATCGATTCTCGATTCAACACGATTCTAGCACTATATTAAGTGGTATATAAATTATAATGTTGCCGGTTACAAAATATTTTCTTGGCTGCTGACGTTATACTAAAATTATCTTTTAAAAATATATTCTCAAAATTGTCGTTACAAAAATTACACAATGTTACTTAATCTAACAAAAGAAAATGGAGCAACTCCAACCCAATCCCAACAATACTTAAAATAGAAATTTACAAAGCAATTGAGAAGGCATACAAATGCAATACTTATTAAATAAAATACTAAAAAAAGGAATATAAAAAATGTTATAAAAGCTACAGTATATGTATTAATATCAATAAAAGTTGTTTAATGTTTTAATTCAAATAACTATTCTTAAAAAATACAAAAAATTATCTAACATTTTTTCAAAATCGATTCTCGAAAAATCTGAATCTGAATAAATACAAATCGCGATTTGAATGTGTTTAAATTTTTTTGAGACATAAATAGTATTATATGCAAACACACACATAATCAGGTTCAGAGAGTGCAGCCTCTTGTCATTAGTACTTTCAACAACCAGCATGTCTGGCGAATCCTCCACAAGAAGCACTAGTATGTTCTGAAATACTCCATAGTAACAAGGTTGACCGGGCCATGGTTTGTTGTAGTGCTCTAACGCATGTTTTTTCCTCCTCTAGTCCAAAGTCTTCGCTGACATGGACTCGCCGCTTGTGCGTAGGAAATGTGTGACTACGTTTACTATGGTGACATTATCTTTATTAAACGTGACATGACTGATACTATGTCAATGCATTCGCATCATGCACACTATGACAACAGTACCTCCGCCTTTCTTTTTTCTCCTCCCTCCAGTCTAAAGAAACAGAAGGTGACGATGATGATTTCCAGACTGAGTCTGTAGTCACACGAAGACAGTTGAAGGACACCAAGGTGTGACTCACCGTCACATAAAAAAACCATAAATGCCATTTAATAAGCTTATCTGACAATGTCACCTTTTTCCTCCATAAATGTCACTTACGTCACTCGTGACATTTTTCCGACCTGCATTTGTTGCTCCCCAGCGCAACAAAGGCCGAAAGGGATGTCAGTTTCTGGACGAGGAAGCGGTGCTGTCTGAGGGCGAGGAGGGAGTGGACCTGTCATCTGATGAAGAGGATGGAGAAGATCAGAATCACTCTCTGGAAGGCTTCGTGGTGGACAACACACACCTTTCCCAGGGACTTAACGGTAGAGCACCACAAACATACACTGATTTTTTTTAAGTACCGGTCCTGGGAAACGTACAAATAAAACCGGATTTACTAAGATCCAAAGAACACGCCCTAAACAGCGTTTGCAATCTATAAAATAGTGTGTACTGTTAGTGGGCGTGTTGCGTGCGATTTATTGACACTGTGTGCAATTGTAAATTGGTGCAAACCCGCTTATTTAAATGAGGATTTTGCGTGTACTATATGGGGCATCACCACAGACACACTCTCATTTACTACACATTGATGTGATCTTGCTCCTACCTGTGGAGTTTTGCTATGTTTTCAAATGCAAAGCAGGAGACATCTACCACTTTTTCTGGGCATTTTAGAAGCAGTGCATCTACAATGAAACCACTTTTTATTTTTATTTTTTCTCCGCCGAAGGTGCGCTCATTGGAGAAAGGCTGCACTTACTCCATTCAAGATGCAAAAAAAATGCATGCTTAATAGTTTTTTTCTTTTAAAAAATATTGTAATTTCTATGAGGAAAAGACTGTCATAAAAAAACACTAAATGACACAAAAACGCATACATTGAATTTGTTTTAATCAGTCCCTTAAGTCTTCTAACAGCTATATAATTATAAAATGATGTTGCTGAATAGACAATATGTCTAATTTTTTTTTTTATCACTGACCATCCTAAATATTGACCCACACACGTAGGACGGCGGATTCTTGCCTGTCCATCATCTGTCTGTGCAGCGCAAGCCCTGATCCTGCAGCCGTGTGTGGAACTGTCAGTTTGCACGTCCTTCTAACACGCGCTAAATTAAATGCTAAATCATCATCGGCGGCCACTCGAACGAGTATGACGATCCTCTTGATAGGGGTATATCCCTTAATGGAGGATGCCTGTGCGTGACTTTGTTTTACGTGGGGAGACTGGTGCACAGACAGTCACCACACGATCCTTAACAGAATCGGGTCAGGGTCTAGTGGCATGGAGTTTAAGACGACTGGGGACCCTTTTCTGCTGCAGCCTTCTTCTGCCATCGCAGCCGTTGTGGTAGTTCTTAAATCTACCGTCTTCCGCCTGCTCCGCCGTTGAGGTCTTCACCGTATCTCTGGCTAGGGGGCAGTCAGGTACTAGGCCTTTGCCAAGGGCCACCTGGGGTAACAGTAGTTTAAGGGGTTAACCTCCTAGTGCCCCAAAACCCCCTAGAGGAGCTTCCACTGCCGGATGCACTTTAACGTCATGCCCAGGACACTAAATGCTAAATAGTGCTCGCATAACAATGATGTGTGTTTATAAATCACATTGCGTGTGCTAAATAACCATATTTGCATCTTCTCCCACCAGTAATGTGGGCATTTTTAAGAATAGCATATATTTTGCATATTCATGAAGACAGATACGTAAAATGGATCGCACGCCTTATTCTGCTCTCTTAACAGACGCAATCCACTTTGCACACGTTTAGTAGATCAGCTTTGCGTGTGCTATTAGGTTTGCACGTGCTTTAGTTCACACAAACCTTTAGTAAATTAGGCCTGTAGTGTGAATAGTACTACTTTTAGAGCAGTGATTCTCAAAATGCGGTACGTGGGTTCCAGCTAGTGGTACGTGAAGCCTTACTTTTGAGCACTTTCTATCAGGCATGCTTGACTTGTTGGCATTTGGTTATGAATATGCCTGTTTGCCAGTGCCGTAGTTAATCTGGTGCCGTGTCTGCAACCGGATGTGACGTCACGCGTGACAAAGTTATCGAAATATGGTATCGTTTGATTTTACGTGAATCTGTACCAAATTCGGTACCCATGCCTATAAAAATGTGCTCTCATTTTTCTCCATTGTTTGTTAGCAATCAAACTGATGCGTTCACTGCTGCTTGGCTTTCTCAGTTTCCTTCCTCACTGTTTTGAATTAGTAAACCACCGCTATATGTTCTTGATGGGCTTCATCCACACCAGTCATCCAATTATCACTTTATGCAACTCAGCAAAGCATGGAGTTCTTCAAAATGTCTTGGTCGCAATAATTTTGTCCTTTATCCACTCTGATGTTCCTGTCTGCTTGTCCGCCGTCAGACTCAGAGATGCAAGGAATATACTTGAAGTCTGTGAGAAGTCCTGTCGTCACGGGCAGGTTCAAAATGTCCCACAGAAAGCATTACAACGCAGACGTCTTCTCACAGGTAGACTTCAAACGCGCCCAATCGTCAACGTCAGGTTTTAAAGAGACAGACGCATTTCTTTGTTCTGCTCTCTTGGCCTGCAGGTGCCCGAGGTGGACGAGACATACGCAGAAGACAGTTTTGTGGTTGGCAGCGAGGCGGAGGAGGAGAGCTTTGAGGATGAGGCCCAAGAGGAAGCTGTTGAACTCATGCCGGAGGACTCGTACGTGGACGGGAAGAGGCAGTATGCCACACGGCGGCGCGTCTTCCTGCACAAGGCCAGGGCGAGCGGCTCAGCGCCATGTCCCCCTGGGCTGAGGGGCAAATGTGGCCGAGTTCTCCGCCTGGCAGATTCCAGTGAGGAGGAAGAGGAGAATGCCTCCGCCCCCCCACAGGCTGGCGTCAAACTTAAACGGGAGCAGAAGTCCTCTTCAAAGGTGTCGTTGATTCGAGAACAGCAAGATGAGAGGTAACTATAGATGTTGATATAGGCTTTATTACTGATACTGTTCCGATACCAATTGGTATCAATTCCAGAACGCAGACCTACTTTTTAAATACTTTTTTTCCACATACTTTATTTGTAAACAAAAATGGCATCACAATTTGCGATAAATCGGTGCAATCATAATACAAACATGGTAGAAATAGAACAATTACCATATTTTACAGACTGTAGAGCACACCGGTATATAAGCCACACCCACAACATTTTAGAAGAAATTTTTTTTTTCATGTACCGTATTTTCCGCACTATACGGCGCACCGGATTATAAGGCGCACCTTCAATTAATGGCATATTTCAAAACTTTGTTCATATATAAGGCGCACCGGATTATAAGGCGCACCTATGCATCCATTAGATGGAGCTGCGCTAAAGGGAATGTCAACAAAACAGTCAGATGGGTCAGTCATACTTTATTAATAGATTACAAACCAGCGTTCTGACAACTCTGTTCACTCCCAAAATGAATAAACAGCTGTTTTATTATTTTCCCAGAGGTAAAGTCAGTGACGTGGTGTTTTGTTTATCTTTTAACAACAGCAAGGTATAACAGTAGTGCAACATTTATATCACATAGTGGAGGGGAACTTTTCCCTGATTCAATAAACACGTAAAAAACAGTGATACTGTTACGGTAAATCAAACGTTAGTGCAATCACAATATAGCATACTTGCCAACCTTGAGACCTCCAATATCGGGAGGTGGGGGGGGGGGGGGGGTTAGGGGGCGTGGTTGCTGTCGTGGTTGGGGCGTTGTTAAGAGGAGAGTATATTTACAGCTAGAATTCACCAACTCAAGTATTTCATATATATATATATATATATATATATATATATATATATATATATATATATATATATATATATATATATATATATATATATATATATAAATAAATAAATACTTGACTTTCAGTGAATTCTAGCTATATATATATATATTTTTTTAATATATATATAAATAAAAGAAATACTTGAATTTTAGTGTTCATTTATTTACACATATACACACACAACACTCATCTACTCATTGTTGTACTTGAAAGTACAATGCTTTGTTAAGGGTTGAATTGTCCATCCTCTTTCTATTCTCTGTCACTATTTTTCTAACCATGCTGAACACCCTCTCTGATGATGCATTGCTGTGTGGCACGCACAAAAGTGCTTTCATCAAATGCACGAGAGTGTGGAATCTTCCATCTCTCCCTAGCATGGCCCAAAACCGGTCAATCCTTGCTTCCTGGGGAAGATCTTCCCTGGCAAGCAATTGGTACTCCAGTACTTGTACCCGGAGGCTGGTCAGGTCCAATCGCAGCTGCGGCAGACTTTTTTTTGGGGGGGCGTGGCCTCCAGCTCCGGCTGAATACCGGGAGTTTGTCGGGAGAAAATCTCTGTCGGGAGGTTGTCGGGAGAGGCGCTGAATATCGGGATTCTCCCGCTAAAAACGAGAGGGTTGGCAAGTATGCAATATAGTAACACTCGAAATAGTGCAGAGCAATAACAATATATCAATAACTCCACGTTGCTCAAACGTTAATGTCACACAACACAACACACAAAATAAACATGTAAAGCTCACTTTATGAAGTTATTCCTCATCCACGAATCCCTCGAATTCTTCTTCTTCAATGTCCGAATTAAACAGTTGGGCGGATACGGCATCCAACATGCGGTATCGGTATCCGTCTCGTCGAAGTTGTCATTAATCGAGTCAGTGTCGCTGCTGCTCTATTCCCGTGTTCTACTGCGTGACTGATCGTCTTAAGTTTAAACTCTGCGTCGTAAGCGTGTCTCTTAATAGGAGCCATTTTGGGGTCTTTACATAAACAAACAAATGGAAATCAAAACGGCACGCCTCGCGCAGTCATATATCCCAGCATGCACCGCGCGCTTCTTCTTCTTCTACGGGGGCGGCTTCTTCTACGGGGGAAAAAGAAGTTGGCGGCTGCTTACTGTAGTTGCGAGATCTAAACTTTATGAAAATGAAGTTAAGGTTTGTTGTGCCTCAATATTGGTTCATACAATATATAAGGCGCACCGGATTATAAGGCGCACTGTCAGCTTTTGACAAAATTGGAGGTTTTTAGGTGCGCCTTATAGTACGGAAAATACGGTATTAGCCGCACGGGATGCAGATATATACGTTGTGAAATGACAGACACTTGTAAACGTGTTATCATATTAATTAATGATAACAACACTAGCTTAATTACATTAAAATAGCACGTTCAAATATGCATAACACTACTATCAAACATGTGACTGTTTAGCAGGTATGAATTGTTTTAGTTGTATTGTAAAACTGGCAAACGTTGCTTAGAGTGATAAATGAAGAAACGACGACTAGTAGATGGAACGACACTTGTACTTCCGGTTGAAGGCACCAAACAAAAGGAAATATCGTAGTGTAGACGTTCAACCCGCAGCACCCACAGTGAGAAAACTCATCCAAAAGATGGCACCATAGCACAAACAATAACACACATTTTCAGTGTCTCTGTGGGTGCTTTATAAAAACTTTTTGTTGAATAAAAACATAAAGGCCGTTAGCGAAGAAAAACACATAAATTAGTTGTTATAAGCTGCAGGGTTCGAAGCGTAGGAAAAAATTAATGACTAATAGTCAGGAAAATAGGGTATTCATAACAGAACAAAAACAATGGGACCGCCGACCTACTGAGCTAGCAAGCTTTTTGCTAGCTGTGGAGCGTGATGCAGTTTGATGAGGTCATCACTTGTGCGCCATTATCCATTCATTTGGGCTAAATCCAGGCAATATCCTGTCTGATATTTTGTTGGCAGAGAAACATATGATCCGATATCTAATTTTTATGCCAGCATTGGTTGAGGTAACAACAGCAACAAACATGGCGGAACAGCCACACACCTCCTGTTGCTACTGGGTTCAAATCCTGCTTGGACCTCCTTGCATGGGTTTCCTCCCACAGCCCAAAAACATGGTAAGTTAATTGAATACTCTTCCATACTCTCCTGCAGGTGTCGCCAGAGGATAGAAAATCAACATCTGCTGTCTGACCAGTTGGACTTTGACACACCATCAGAGTCACAAGTGACATCCACCAAACAACATCAGGTAAATTATACTAATATAAAACATTCCTATAGAAAATAATGAAAATATAAATAATCTGTTCCAAAGTCAAACTGTTGCTACCATTAAACCTTTATGATGTGTACAGTTTTTAATTAAAATTTAGCCAAGCTTTAGGTGTCAAACTTAAAGCATTATTTAATGCCTGGAAATGATATGCGTCAGTTATCATCTTTCTTGCTAAATGTTTTTCAATATTGACAGAAAAATGGTATCACATGCATTTCAATATTATTTGATGCAAAAACTTACATCCATCCAAGTTAAGCTTTAATATCTGCTTGTCTTCTTGACTTCTGATTCCATCAGTTTGTTGGTAAATATTGATAATAATCAAACAAACGGCCAATTGTTTAATTAATAATACCTGAGGCGATTATACATTTATTTGGTTTCACTTTGTGAGGGCAGCCATAACTAAAATAAGTTTGACACAATGACAATAACCAAAGTAGTTTTTATAATGCTGTAAGTTGTGTTGTTCTTGTTTTACACGTGTAAAAAGAAGTGAGCAAACAGTTCAGCAATATAAACAAGAAATAATACAATGGCGAGTCACCATTTGATGTCGTGTGACAGACATGCAAGTAAACACTATTGTCTGACTGGTTAGTCTTTTTTCTCCATTAATGTTATGATGCCTTTATCTTTGTTTGCCACTTTTGTTGCTATGCTAATATTATGGTGTATCAATAAAAGTTATGTTACTAATTCTATGGCTATCATCAAATTTCCCCCTTATTGTCCCCCGAATTGTATGACATTAGTATGACGGGCCAATTGGGACACAATCAAATAAATAAATGCATATTTAAATAATGAAATGTGTTGTTTTGCAGTTAAATGGTAAATGTGTCATTAATTTATTTAATGTAAAAAATACATTTAACTATTTAATCAATAAATTGTTTTGAATCAAAAATCACTATTTTATGATTTTACTAATTATTTCACAATTTAATTTATTATTGATTGAATTATTTGATTATTCAATTATTTCACAATGTAATTTATTATTGATTAAATTATTTTACAACTTAATTTATGATGTATTTAATTATCACATGAAATAATGATTTAATTAATGAATTTCACATTTAAATAATTATTTATATAAAAAATAGATTTTTATTTTTATTTTTTTCTAAATTCTGTCCTATTTGGCCTATTATTCCCTGTCAAACTCTGTTGTCAAAGTAAGAGGGCGGGGCTAAAACAAATCTTGTCCAATAATTGCAAGTGGAAGTGCTGGGTAACCAATCAGGTGTTAGGGGTTTGACAATTTGTAGAGCCATATAGGACAAAAGCAAATACATCTTTAAATAATTACCGAAATGTGTTGTTTTGATTCTTTAATCATTTAATTTATTATTAATTTCATAATTATATATTTAGTTATTTCACAATTTAATTAACTATTGACAATTTAAGTAATGATTTAAAATATTTATTTATTCATTTTTGTCCCATTCAACCCTTGTCAGCACTAAATTAATTTGTTTTCTCTGTCAATAATAAAAAAAGATAATTATCGGTCAAAATAAGAATAAGTAGGCGGGGCTAACAAATCTTGTCAACAACCATTGCAAGTGGAAGTACCAAGTAACCAATCAGGTGTTAGGATCTGCCCACCATGTTTGATGGCTGAGTTTGACAGATAAAATAAATGACAGAATGGGACAACATTTAATAATTAAAACAATCTTTAAATACTTACTTAAATGTGTCATTAACTAAATATTTAAGTAATTAAATAAATTATTATCTAAATCATGAAATGATTAAATCAATAATCTGAAATTGTTGAATGTGATTTTACATTAAATACAGTATATTGACGACACATTTATGTATTTAATTCCAATTATAAATAGTGACACATTTGAGTGATTGTTGAAGAATTACATTTTGGCCTTCCTTACTTTAGGGGTTGCAATGTGTGTACGCAAACCTACTTCCTGTTAAGGCAATCAGTCTTCACATGTTGTGTCTCAAGAAGGAGAAAATGTCCTCACATGTTCCATCTTTTCATCCGCAGGAGCTTCCATTTGTCAACTTGGACGTCTCCGAGCGCCCAGTCTGCATCCTGGTGGACAGTCGCTGCATCAGTGGCGCCGTGGAGGTGGTGACCGGCCTTCGCCAACGCCACCGCGCCGCCGTGCACGTGCGCTCGCTTGACGGCAGCTACTTCATCGTCAGCGGGCGCATGGCGGTGGAGCGCCACAGCCAGTCCGACTTGGCCTCCGCACACAACCGCAAACGATTGGCTGAGAGGGTGAACGGCATGCAGGAGGCGTTTGAGCGCGTGTGTCTGATCGTGGAGAGGGACAAAGCCAGGCCGGGTGAGTCTCAGTCCTGTTGGACAATTATTAGCGTTCAGGAGAGACCGCTTTAAATGCATTTATGTTCAAAAAACATCTTTTTTGCAACATGGCGGCTCTCAAAATCCATCAGTGGGGTTGTGTAATCACTTTGTGTCCTCGTCGCCCTCCCACCAGGCGATACGTCTCGTCCCTTCCAGCGCACACGTTGCTACGACGGCACGCTGGCGGCGCTGGTGCGCACCGGCGTGCGCCTGCTGTGGAGCGACGGCGCCGAACAGAGTGCCTCCCTGCTGGCCGAGCTGGCGCAGCTGGAGCGGCGCAAGGGCCAGGGCATCGTCACGCCGCCCTCGGAGGTCAGAGGTCATCAACAGCAGCAGGCCCTGCAGCTGTACTCTGGCTTGCCCTCCGTCAACTACGTCCACGCTCTCAACATGAGCCGCAACTTCTGCTCCGTCGCACAACTCGTCAACAGGTACACACTTTGGTCAGCTGTCAGAGAAATAGTCAGTTCCAGGGTCAAACTTAAGTCGCATTTTAACATTCTTACCTGTGTAACAGTAAGTTAGGTAAAAACACAACTTAAGTTTGATAGCAAGTGTCAGGCAGAAAAAGCTAAACACATAAAAACGTCGTCCAAAACGTCCGAACTAGGGCCCGGCTTTAAAGTTAAAAGTAGGGATGTCCGATAATGGCTTTTTGCCGATATCCGATATTCCGATATTGTCCAACTCTTTAATTACCGATACCGATATCAACCGATACCGATATATACAGTCGTGGAATTAACACATTATTATGCCTAATTTGGACAACCAGGTATGGTGAAGATAAGGTCCTTTTTAAAAATAAATAAATAAAATAAGATAAATAAATTAAAAACATTTTCTTGAATAAAAAAAAAAAAGTAAAGCAATATAAAAACAGTTACATAGTAATTAATGAAAATGAGTACAATTAACTGTTAAAGGTTAGTACTATTAGTGGACCAGCAGCACGCACAATCATGTGTGCTTACGGACTGTATCCCTTGCAGACTGTATTGATATATATTGATAAATAATGTAGGAACCTGAATATTAATAACAGAGAGAAACAACCCTTTTGTGTGAATGAGTGTGAATGGGGGAGGGAGGTTTTTTGGGTTGGTGCACTAATTGTAAGTGTATCTTGTGTTTTTTATGTTGATTTAATTTTTTAAAAAACAAACAACAAAAAAACAACCCGATACCAATAATAAAAAAAACGATACCGATAATTTCCGATATTACATTTTAAAGCATTTATCTCTAGTTAAAAGTTAAAGTACCACTGATAGTCACACACACACTAGGTGTGGTGAAATTATCCTCTGCATTTGACCCATCCCCTTGTTTCACCCCCCGGGAGGTGAGGGGAGCAGTGAGCAGCAGCGGTGGCCGCGCTTGGGAATAATTTTGGTGATTTAACCCCCAAATCCAACCCTTGATGCTGAGTGCCAAGCAGGGAGGTAATGGGTCCCATTTTTATAGTCTTTTGTATGACTCGGCCGGGGTTTGAACTCACAACCTTCCAGTCTCAGGGCGGACACTCCATCCATCCATCCATTTTCTACCGCTTGTTCCTCTCGATTTTCCCCCCCAAATTTGGATGAGGCTACATACAAATCCAAGGAATAATGCAGCCGTGTGTTGCCGGGCAGATTTTGTAAAGCCTGCCTCACACATCAGAGAAAGGACAGGGAGAGTCACAGTCGTAGCGAGTGAGTCAGACACATAACTTAAAAAAGATCCATGCGTCCATCCATTCATTTTCTACCGCTTGTCCCTCTTGATCGGGGATCTCAAACACGTTTTCATTGAGGGCCACATGCATCAGAGGGCCGCTTGTAACTGCGAATAATGTATGAATTTGCCTCTGGATTTCATTATTAATCATATAAATTGTTTTAAGAAGACTGTCGATTTTACAGTAAAAACTTCACATTTACAACATTTTACTTTAAAATATAGTGTTTTTTTATTTCATTTTTTTACAACATTTTACGGTAAATGGAAGAACAGTACCACTGTTTTTGGGGGGTTTTACGGAAAATGTTGGCAGCTTAGTTGCCAGAATTTTTGTGTTAATGTGTTTTTTTTACATGATATTGTTAATGGAAAAAAAGGACAAGTTACTTTGTTATTCTGGCAACTGAGCTGCCAGTTTTTTTTTACCGTAAAAACAAATGTACCGTCTTTCCATTTCCAGTAATACACCGTTGAACACAACGACCGTAGATTTTACAGTCCAAACACTGGCAGCTTCGTCAACAGAATTTTAACGCAAAAAACAGTGGTAGTTTTTTTTCAATTTACAGTAATACGTTGTAAAGAACAATGTAAAATGTATTGTAATTTTTATTCATTTGATGGGTAGTTTGTTTTAAAGTTAAGTATTTTTACTTCGACAAAAACATGTTTGGAAAGTATGATGATATACTGTAATATTTGTTGCAATATCGGGTACTATTAAAGTTTAAAGAGGTATGTATTTTATGTATTTTTATCTATTTATTTATGTTTTTATGTGTTATTATGAATTTGCACTGAATTAGTTTTGCATACAATTTCGTTGTACAATGTACAATGACAATAAAGATATATTCTATTCTAGGTATGCAATTTCAAGCAGTACGTACATTTTTTTCTGTCAAAATGAAAACAAAATCAACTACATTGAGTGAGAAAATATTAAGTACTTTATTGGCACACATCATTTCTAGGCGTTTGCGGGCGTGAGTTTGACACCTGTGCTCTTGATCATTTCAAAATAACATGACTTTACACCTGAATGCCACAATTGAGCATTTTTTTACTTGAGAGCCATCTGCTGGATGAGGTCGGTAGTGTGCCGCAAATACCAACAAATGCTTTTGTTATGGAGGAAAAGTTGAAAGGAAATTAAATCAATGAAATGTGTCTTAATCTTCTGGCGCCTGCAGCTCTGTGGAAAGCATAGAGGAAGGAGGCGGCATGAGTCGAGTCAGAGCCGAGGGGATCTACCGCTTCCTGCGCTACAACTGTGACTCCTTCCTCATGGACACAGGAGGAAAAGGCTGCTAGCGGTAGGAGACAAAATACATAAACACTCTCAGGGAATCGTTTTTTCTTTATTTTGCTATTTTTTGTTTGTTTTTTGCACTACTCAACTGCATTTTGAGCTTAATTATGTCATAAGCTCAAAATACAACAAACTGGGCAGGACCAGTTAGCTTATTG
The DNA here is from genome assembly GCF_033978785.1 of Entelurus aequoreus. Taxonomy (NCBI): domain Eukaryota; kingdom Metazoa; phylum Chordata; class Actinopteri; order Syngnathiformes; family Syngnathidae; genus Entelurus; species Entelurus aequoreus. The sequence goes on from NC_084733.1 coordinate 24,139,495, forward strand.
TAACATTCTGCTCTACATAGCAATATTTATTTATGAGCGCTTATAACTTCTGTAATATACTGTAACTGGTACTACCATGATAATGTAAACTTATGCATAAAGCCCAAATAATGTACATTACAATCAGTGTAATAAACTGTTATTTTTGTATGCAACCATGAGAAGTATGTTTTTGTTGTGTTCATGTATATTATACAGTTATGTGTATTGTTCATTTTCATTACATATGTACATAAAATATTTACATATCATCCAAAATTCTAAACATTATCAACATATTGCCACATTAAATTCACAGGAATAAATGTAAATTAAAAATGTTAAAAATATATATTATATAAATATTATTTATATATATATATATATATATATATATATATATATATATGTATGTATATATATATATACATGAATATATGTATATGTATATATGTATGTATATATATGTATGCATGTATGTATATATATATTGTATACATATATATATTTTTTTCAACCTTCATTGAGATTAAGAATATATTTTTGCAAAGGAGGGGGGTAAATATTACAATTAAATAAGTCATTGAATAAAATATTCAGTATACAATAAACGTTAAAACTTAAAAAAAGGAATTAGTTTAGTATATGAATAGTACTAAGTATATTTATTGATAAAATGTATTTAAAAATTAATTAGAAAATAGCTAAGCCTCAGAATTACTGTAAATTGGATGGATTGATGAATCAAACAAGCAACTAGTGAACAATATGAATAAACTTAACTGTCATAAGTAATTGTTAAATATATTATAAAAATAACATTCATATTATATAAAAAGTCTAAATTAATTCTTAGATTTACATTTATAACATGCATATTATAAAAAGTCAAAATTAATTCTTAGATTTACAATTATAACATGCATATGATAAAACATAATAAAATTAAACAATGTTGCAAAAGTAAGGATATTATTTAGGGACATGCAGTAGAAATGGATAATACTTACAGATATTATTTTTAATAAAACATTTTTAAAAAAATACTTCAGCCTCAGGATTAATCATGTTTTTATTTTACCATTCATTCTCATGACGAGCTAATGGCTTTGGTGCAAAACAATGCACTTACAGAACACAGAGAGTAGATCCTTTATACAAACGTCAGAAATAGGTGTCAAATTGACATAAAAGAGTACAAAAGTACCCACAAGTGGACATAGAACTGCATCAGGTGGACCTGTACGTTGACTGCAGTGCCACCAGCTGGCCAGAAGAGGTCACTGCAGCACATCGTTTACACGACTGGACATTCAAGGATTAGTCAACAGCAGGTGTAACATTAACACACCTCAGTCTTTAAAAATCCTGATTGCGTTTAATATATTTTATTTCCAATAGTAAAAATAGAATCACTTTATTACAGCAGCAAGGGGAGAAACAGCGTCCCCTGGTGGGGGGTGAGGGGGGGAAGTGTGCCTAACACTGTACTCGGAGTTGTGCTTTGTAACAGAATCTGGCTCAAAAGGACATCTTTTAGGAGGGAGTAATAAAATAGTGTATGATTGCCAACAGTTTTTAATAAATATGAGCTTAAGATAACAAGCACATTGATTTGAGCCCAATAATCCACATTCTCTGCATTGACCACTACCTTTTGTGGGAAGCACATTTTCCAGCTTTTACTACAACTGACAAAGAACTAATCATGACAATGCTATGACAAACACCAACATATGTAATATTTACATCCATGTACAATAAAGGCCTTGTAACCAACAGCATAAAATGCTCAAGTGCTGTTTTACGCCACATAGGAGATCGGATTGAAGGCGAGTTGCGTTCAATTCCACGCATTTTTAAGGACTGTGTGGAAGGAACTGTTTACTAATAAGCATTACAGTAAATTCATGAATGACATCAAGAATGAAGTATATAACCCACTGTATGTACAAGTGCAGCTTTTATGGTAATATATCATAATTCAAGACTACTGCTGTCAGATTCTTGTGAAAGTGGACGTCGGCTTTAGATGCTGGTAGTTTGAGCCTGTGGCTGGAGCGGCTGGAGCGGCTGCAGCGGCGCCGCCTGCGGCTCGGTGGCTTTCATGCCGCACTCCTCGTCCTTGCGCATGTACAGCAGGAAGAGAGTCACGGTGGCGAAGGTGGTGGCGTTCACCGGGAAGGCGCGCAGCAGGGTGGAGGTGAGGCCGCGCGAGAACACCCGCCAGCCCTCCTTCCGCACGCTCTGCCGCACGCAGTCCGCGATGCCGCTGTAGCGGTTGACGCCGCCCACGCCGTCCGCCTGCAGGCGGGACTTGATTACGTCCACGGGGTAGGTGGAGATCCACGAGGCGATGCCGGACATTCCGCCGGCGAACAGCAGCTTGAGGATCATGTAGGGGTCTTCGGGCTCGCAGCCCAGGTGGCGCGTTAACACGTCGTACGCCAGGAAGTAGACGCCGAAACCCGGCGTTTCGCGAATCAGCGTGGTCACCATGCCGCGATTGATGCCCCGGATGCCCTCCTTGTTGTAGATCCTCATCAGGCAGTCCAGCGAGTTCTTGTACATCTTCCTCTTGGACTTCTTCTCCCCGGTTCCTTGCATCTGCATGCGGGTCTTGGCCAGCTCCATGGGGCAGCAGATCACGCACTGGATGGCGCCCGCGGAGGCGCCCGCCAGGAACTGGTTGAGGGGCGTGTCGCGGCCCAGCTTCCGCATGGCATTGCCCTGCACACCGAACACGATGGCGTTGATGAAGGTGAGGCCCATCATGGGCGAGCCCAGTCCTTTGTAGAGACCCAGCGTCTGTGGACACACACATGACTTGTGGTGTTGGGACAACAATGGCAGCGACTGACATTAAACACACACACACACCATGTGGGAGAGTTGACATTCTGGAAAACAAGCAGTGGTCTCTGCCTAAGGAGACATGTCCACAATGTCCTCTTAGATACATAAACACGTCCTGCTCTGCCCTCGCCATGATTACAAGTCAAATACAAGCTAATTATCTGTGACTGACTTTGCACACTTAAAGGGGAGCTGCACTTATTGGGGAATACTGCCTATTGTTCACAATCTTTATGAGAGACAAGAAGACAGGGGCGGTATAGCTCGGTTGGTAGAGTGGCCGTGCCATCAACCTGAGGGTTGCAGGTTCGATTCCCGCTTCCGCCATCCTAGTCACTGCCGTTGTGTCCTTGGGCAAGACACTTTACCCACCTGCTCTCAGTGCCACCCACACTGGTTTAAATGTAACTTAGATATTGGGTTTTCACTATGTAAAGCGCTTTGAGTCACTAGAGAAAAGCGCTATATAAATATAATTCACTTCACTTCACAAATGTTTTTTAAAATGCATTCCAAATTGTAAATAAAAGTCAGCTTACAATGGAGTCTGGTGTGCTGTGGGAGATTATCTAATTTCACCTATTTGGGTTAAAAATATTTTTTGCAAACCAGTAATTATAGTCTGCAAATGATGTGTTGTTGTTGTTGAGTGTCGGTGCTGTCTAGAGCTCGGCAGAGTAACCGTGTAATACTCATCCATATCAGTAGGTGGCAGCCGGTAGCTAATTGCTATGTAGATGTCGGAAACAGCGGGAGGTATCTAATGCTTTAACCAAAAATAAACAAAATGGTGAGTGCCCCTAAGAAAAGGCATTGAAGCTTAGGGAAGGCTATGCAGAACAAAACTAAAACTGAACTGGCTACAAAGTAAACAAAAACAGAATGCTGGACGACTGCAAAGACTTACTGTGGAGCAAAGACAATGTACCGTATTTTTCGGACTATAAGTCGCAGATTTTTTTTCATAGTTTGGCCGGGGGTGCGACTTATACTCAGGAGCAACTTATGTGTGAAATTATTAACACGTTACCGTAAAATATCAAATAATATTATTTAGCTCATTCACGTAAGAGACTAGACGTATAAGATTTCATGGGATTTAGCGATTAGGAGTCACAGATTGTTTGGTAAATGTATAGCATGTTCTATATGTTATAGTTATTTGAATGACTCTTACCATAATATGTTACGTTAACATACCAAGCACGTTCTCAGTTGGTTATTTATGCGTCATATAACATACACTTATTCAGCATGTTGTTCACTATTCTTTATTTTAAATTGCCTTTCAAATGTCTATTCTTGGTGTTGGGTTTTATCAAATAAATTTCCCCCAAAAAATGTGACTTATAAGTTTTTTTCCTTCTTTATTATGAATTTTCGACCGGTGCGACTTATACTCCGGAGCGACTTATACTCTGAAAAATACGGTACATCCGAACATGACATGACAATCAACAATGTCCCCACAAAGAAGGATAAAAACAACTGACATATTCTTGATTGCAAAAACAAAGTAGATGCGGGAAATATCGCTCAAAGGAAGACATGAAACTGCTACAGGAAAATATAAAAAAAAAGAGAAAAAGCCACCAAAATAAGAGCGCAAGACAAGAACTAAAACACTACACACTGGAAAACAGCAAAAAACTCAAAATAAGTCACGGCGTGATGTGACAGGTGGTGACAGTACACCTACTTTGAGACAAGAGCTATAGTGATCAATCAATCAATCAATGTTTATTTATATAGCCCTAAATCACAAGTGTCTCAAAGGGCTGCACAAGCCACAACGACATCCTCGGTACAGAGCCCACATACGGACAAGGAAAAATGCTTGGTTATGGTTTAAAGTCATATCCAACAATTGTGACAACGACTCTTTACTGTCTGAGTTTCGTTTTTTAATGATTTCTGCTGATGGTGTGCCTCCAGATTTTTTCAACGCAAAAAATGTGCTTTGGCTTAAAAAAAGTTGAAAAACACTCTATTCCGCCCATAAGACCCAATAAATAACCATCCAAATGTGCCAACAATACTCCAATTACATTTAGTGACCATAAAAATAAACAAGTATTAGTGATTTTGTTATTATAAGTGCTAAAGTTAAGGATCTATTTTTAGTAGCGCTTTGAACTAGCTTGTGTAGCTATTTTGACATCAACTGGTGAGCTGCTTTCTCGCCTTGGTGCTCGTGGAAGTTTATTTTAGATCAAATATAATGTCTCTCACCTTGATAGCAGAAGAATGAGGACGTAATCTTGACAAGTTGGTACACTTTGACAGCCAATTTAGACCCTGACAAGACAAAAAAAAAAAAAGACGCTTCGTTCCACCCCCCTTTTCTTCACGAAGGTTATGAGTCATTCTTTATCTAAATGAGAATATATCAACATCCTAGCAGTCAGTATCTTAATGACAGCAGACATTGTACAGTAAGTGATGTTTTATTATGTTTGTTGGCTCTCATGAAGTCTGCAGTGAGTAATCAGTGATGTTAAAGAAAAAAGCAAACGTTGCGATGCGTTTTTTAAATAAATGCGCCGCTGTATGCTTAAATGATTAAAATATGTAAATATTACATGTTATTATGAATGTGTCTGTTACTACATTACAAATATACTTACATCATGTATATAAAACCTTAATGGAGGTGTTTGGATGTTTTATTTTAAGTGGTTTTATAGGCAGAATAGAGTGGCTCCCATAGTCTCCATTGTAAGCGGACTTTTAAACACATTTATTTACAAGTGAGAATACATAAAAAAAGAAGAACATATGTGCGCTTGACTTACATAACGACCATGAATGATAGGCAAAATTCCCCCCAAAAAGGGCAGTTCCCCTTTGAGCCTTTATTTTACGACAGCCTAATGCGCATCTCTGGAAAAAAATGGATATTTTTATCATCTGTGACACAAACTGCAGTGTTGTGATTGGTCTATTTTTAAACAAAATTATTTCTATCTTTTTTTTAACAAAATTATTTGTTTTTTTCCTCCAAATGTTTTTTTAAATTTTTTATTTAAAGTGTGTACTTTGAAGTGTAAGTACAGAAGAGTGCACATTGAAACAGTCTATTTTTTAGTGTTTTTGTGAATTTTATGGGTACAAATAAAGGCCTTCTCTCCTAATAAACTGATCGATATCACTCAGCTAGGATTTGAGGAAATGTGGTTTGTTTTTATTAGGATGTATTCAAGCCACACGCTGTCAGACTGGCTGCGTGTCGCTAACAACACTTCCAATGCTAACACATCAGTGAGAAGCTGGAGCCAACATAGTAACAAGAGCACTCTGCCAAGGCTCGGATATTTGTCACCTACAGGAGCGCATGAATGAACCGTCGCCATCTAGGAACTTCCTGAAGGCCGCAAAGAAAGAACAGAGAAATACTCGGCTGTAACCAGCAGAAGTGCTGTTGATTTACTCTCAACTAGTTTGCCTATTCAAAAACAACCTAAGACATTAGAAGCATGACACTGCACACTTCCAAGCCTGTCGTGATTTATTCTGTTGTACGAGTGCCAACAGGTTACCGTATTTTTCGGATTATAAGTCGCACCGGCCGAAAATGCATAATAAAGAAGGAAAAAAACATATAAGTCGCATTTTTGGGGGAAATGTATTTGATAAAACCCAACACCAAGAATAGACATTTGAAAGGCAATTTAAAGAAAATAGAGAATAGTGAACAGGCTGAATAAGTATGTTATATGACGCATAAATAACCAACTGAGAACGTGCCTGGTATGTTAACGTAACATATTATGGTAAGAGTCATTCAAATAACTAACACATATAGAACATGCTATACGTTTACCAAACAATCTGTCACTCCTGATCAATTTTCATAGGTACGGAAGTAGTTGCAGGTAGCATCTTTTTTTTCCCACAATGCACTTCTGCCATGACCCGCCCCCGCCAAAGTTTTATTGGTTGACGTGTGTGTGTGACGATATACGCCTAGTCTCTTACGTGAATGAGATAAATAATATTATTTGATATTTTACGGTAATGTGTTAATAATTTCACACATAAGTCGCTCCTGAGTATAAATCGCTCCCCCGGCCAAACTATGAAAAAAAACTGCGATTTATAATCCGAAAAATACGGTACTTTTGTACCTTCTGCCATCTAGTGTAAGATCATTGAATTTTCATTACTCATGATTAAATATACATCTTTAAACTGCTATTGGTGTTTCATTTTGCATGAGCAAACAAACAAGAAAAAAAAGTCATATTTGCTGTTAACGTGTTTATTAAAAGGGGAACTGCACTTTTTTAATTTATTGCCTATCATTCACAATCCTACGTAAAACAAGAACACATTTTCCTTTTTCTATGCATTCTAACTCGATAATTACAGCGATTATGAGGCAGCTAACAATGTAGCTAATGGGTGTACACTATTACGCCCATAAAGTCCTCTAAAACGTCCAAAAACCGCCAACAAAACTCCATTTACATTTAGTGACTTGAATATTAACCAAGTATTAACGATATTGTTATTATAAACGCTAATGCAGACAAAGTATTTTAGCCACGCCATGATCTTACCATTAATTGATTGACCCCGACTTAACCTCTAAACTAGGCCTTAGTGGCCACATGCATGGACAGCACCTTTTAGCTCATATTTCCAAAATTGTGTACACCACTGAATTGGGGTCTTATGCCGACATATGTACACTTATACTGCTATCTGGTGGTGTCAGAAGAGTATAACATACAATGGAATTTGGAAAACAAAGTGTAAAAATAAAAATGTGCATGTCACTACACATGAAGTACACGTTTGTGCACTTATGGACTAAGTACATCATATTAAAAGATGATTTTTCATTTTTATTCTAATTAGGGTCCAATAAGCCCAAATAGCAAAGAGAAATACAAAAAGCATGTAAACAAACAGCTTGGGCCTTAAGAAGTTAAACAAGTTGAAAAACTTATTTGGGTGTTACCATTTAGTGGTCAATTGTATGGAATATGTACTGTGCAATCTACTAATACAAGTTTCAATCAATCAATCCATCAATCTCAGCGAGCTAACTAGTTTATGCTGCTATATTGACAAATTGAGACAGTGAGCTACTGCAATGCCTCTGAGCTGGTGAAAGTGAATTCTGGATTATAAATCATTCCTTTCACCTGTATAGTAGAAAGATGTTACCATAAACCGAGAAGTTCGTCAACTTTGACATCCAACTTATACCCAAATATGGCGAAAAAGACAAACAAATGCTAGTTTGCGGCCACCTCTTTTTTTCTAACCTGATTAATTCTTCATCTAAACGGGAAGATCTAAACATCCGATCAGTCGACATCCCAGTGAGCAGACATTGTACTGTAAGTAATTGTTTTATTATGTTCATAGTTTGTATTTCTTGTTCAGCACTTAGCAATACTGCTGCACGATACTTAGTGCTTTACTAAAACTTGTAACTCACCCTTCTTAAATTCAGGTTAAAAAATATACGGTTGTTGATTATAATTTGCCCCAAAGTAGTCTGTTGTCTCTCATGAAGACCGCCATGGTTAGTAATGTTGTCGAAGAAAAAGCTAATTTTACGTGTCACAGCCGTAGGCTTAAAATGATCAAAGTATGTAAATATTGCAGGTTATTATGAATGTGCATGTTACTACATTACATATATACTTACAGCGTGTATAAAAAAAAACGACGGAAGTGTTTGGATGTTTTTTAGAGCGCTTTATAGGCGGAAGAGAGCGACTCTCATTGACTCCATTGTTAGCTGACTTTTGCTTGCATTTATTTACGAGTTAGAATGCATAAAAAAAATACAAACTTATGTGTTCTTGTCTCACAAGGATTGTGGATAAGCAACATTCCAAAGAAAGTGCAGTTCCCCTTTAAACGCTTCAAACATGTTTACAAAAGGACATGTACTAATTTTGTGTGATAAAAATGTGGAAGCTTTGGACGTGAAATATGGAAGTTAAAGGTCTACTGAAATGATTTTTTTTTTATTTAAACGGGAATAGCAGATCCATTCTATGTGTCATACTTGATCATTTCGCGATATTGCCATATTTTTGCTGAAAGGATTTAGTATAGAAAATCGACGATAAAGTTCGCAACTTTTGCTCGCTGATAAAAAAAAGCCTTGCCTGTACCGGAAGTAGCGTGACGTCACAGGAGCTAGTATTCCTCACAATTCCCCATTGTTTACAATGGAGCGAGAGAGATTCGGACCGAGAAAGTGACGATTACCCCATTAATTTGAGCGAGGATGAAAGATTCGTAGATGAGGAACGTTACAGTGAAGGACTTGAGAGGCAGTGATGGATGTATCTTTTTTCGCTCTGACCGTAACTTAGGTACAAGCTGGCTCATTTGATTCCACACTCCTTTTTCTATTGTGGATCACGGATTTGTATTTTAAACCACCTCGGATACTATATCCTCTTGAAAATGAGAGTCGAGCACGCGAAATGGACATTTAAAGTGACTTTTATCTCCAAGACAATACATCGGTGACACACATAGCTACTGAGCTAACGTGATAGCATCATTCTCAAATGAAGATAGAAACAAAATAAACCCCTGACTGGAAGGATAGACAGAAGACCAACAATACTATTAAACCATGTACATGTAACTACACGGTTAAAAATTCTCAGCCTGGTAAGGCTTGACTATGCTGTTGCTAACGACGCTAAGGCTAATTTAGCAACTTAGCAACCGGACCTCACAGAACTATGTACTCTCTCCTTTTTCTATTGTGGATCACGGATTTGTATTTTAAACCACCTTGGATACTATATCCTCTTGAAAATGAGAGTCAAGCACGCGAAATGGACATTTAAAGTGACTTTTATCTCCAAGACAATACATCAGTGACACACTTAGCTACTGAGCTAACGTGATAGCATCGTTCTCAAATGAAGATAGAAACAAAATAAATAAACCCCTGACTGGAAGGATAGACAGAAGACCAACAATACTATTAAACCATGTACATGTAACTACACGGTTAAAAATTCTCAGCCTGGTAAGGCTTAAAAATGCTGTTGCTAACGACGCTAAGGCTAATTTAGCAACTTAGCAACCGGACCTCACAGAACTATGATAAAACATTAGCGCTCCACCTACGCCAGCCAGCCCTCATCTTCCCATCAACAGCCGGGCTCACCTGCATTCCAGCGATCAACGGCGCGACGAAAGACTTCATCCGTGGGTTTGGCGGCAAGCATCGGCTAGGCGTCTGCTATCAGGGTAAGTAGTCCTTGTTGTGTTGCTGTAAGTATTGTACTTAGCCGCTAAGACACCGATCGATCCCACCTACAACGTTCTTCTTTGCAGCCTCCATTGTTCATTAAACAAATTGCAAAAGATTCACCAACACAGATGTCCAGAATACTGTGGAATTTTGTCGAAGAAAACAAGAGGCTTTTCTATCAGGTCCGATGGGGTCCAACCACTTCCGTTGCTTTTGTGACGTCATGCGCATAAATCATATCCAAAGGAGTTTTTCAACCGGAAGTGTGGCGGGAATTTTAAAATTGCACTTTATAAGTTAACCCGGCCGTATTGGCATGTGTTGCAATGTTAAGATTTCATCATTGATATATAAACTATCAGACTGCGCGGTTGGTAGTAGTGGGTTTCAGTAGGCCTTTAATATTTTGTCGCTTGACTGCTCCGTCGTGAGTATTTTTGTACTCAACTTTCCCATCGAGGAGGCCAGTGTGCCATTTAGCGTCTTCCACGTTGACTTGTTTGCTTGTGCAGCCTGTTACTACTGTATCAACTGCACAGATGTGGCAATAAACACTACTTGGACTAGCTGCCCAACATTCATTGGCAGATGCGTTTCAGGGATTCTGTGTCAATCCTGGCTGCAAAAAGGTTAGTCCCTTTTAACTTTTGAATCTGACTAATTATACAAGATAATTAAAGCGTACATCAATCTATTTTGTATACCCCTTGTCCTCATTTATATCACGGGTAAGATTGAGGCGGGCACATATATCAACCTTTCATACTCATATTCACACCTACGAACAATTTAGACTTTTCAATCAAGGTAGCATGCATGTTTTTTGGAATATGTGATGAATTTTGACAGTCCTAATTTAAACTATATTGAAATTTTAATGTAGTAAATAAATACTTTTCTGACCGATTTTGTGAAATTCGATAATGATCTAAGGGAGTGTTTTTCAACCACTGTGTGTGCCGCGGGAAATTATCTAATTTCACCTATTTGGGTTAAAAATATTTTTTGCAAACCAGTAATTATAGTCTGCAAATGATGTGTTGTTGTTGTTGTTGTTGTTGTTGTTGAGTGTCGGTGCTGTCTAAAGCTCGGCAGAGTAACCGTGTAATACTCTTCCATATCAGTAGGTGGCAGCCGGTAGCTAATTGCTTTGTAGATGTCGGAATCAGCGGGAGGCAGTGTGCAGGTAAAAAGGTGTCTAATGCTTAAACCAAAAATAAACAAAAGGTAAGTGCCCCTAAGAAAAGGCATTGAAGTTTAGGGAAGGCTATGCAGAACGAAACTAAGACTGAACTGGCTACAAAGTACACAAAAACAGAATGCTGGACGACAGCAAAGACTTACTGCGGAGCAACGACGGCGTCCACGATGTACATCCGAACATGACATGACAATCAACAATGTCCCCACAAAGAAGGATAAAAACAACTGAAATATCCTTGGTTGCTAAAACAAAGTATATGCGGGAAATATCGCTCAAAGGAAGACTTGAAACTGCTACAGGAAAATACCAAAAAAAGAGAAAAAGCCACCAAAATAGGAGCGCAAGACAAGAACTTAAACACTACACAGGAAAATAGCAAAAAAATCTAAATAAGTCAGGGCGTGATGTGACAGGTCGTGACAGTACACCTACTTTGAGACAAGAGCTATATTGATGCATAGTTGGTTATGGTTTAAAGTCATATCCAACAATTGCGACGACGACTTTTTACTGTCAACTGAGTTTCGTTTTTTAATGATTTCTGCTGGTGGTGTGCCTCCAAATTTTTTCTACGCAAAAAATGTGCCTTGGCTCAAAAAAGGTTGAACAACACTGATCTAAGGTACCACAGCACAGGGAATCACTGATCTACAGAACATGACAGCTATGAGAAGTTTAGATACTACAAACTTCTATGGCACATATTATCCTGCTCAATGCAAAACACTGGCCTGGAAACAGGAGTTTAGAACAATTTCTAACTGTATTTAAAATATGACATGACAATGTGGTCAAATGTCCTTTCTTAGTGTTGACTATAGTGTCATTGACATGATGTCCAAAGCTTAATTTAGCTCATGCAGAGGAATGAGGATCCCGTGGTGTTCAGAGAAGAAACATAGCTCAGCCCACTTTTAACCTCCACAACCCTGGTGTGCTTTGAACATGCTGGCTGTGTTTAACACCACTTTGTAACTGGACACTTTAATTAGGCCACCGTGGGACTGCAAGTGGACTTTTGAATTAAGAGGACAGAAGGCCAGTGTCAAGGGACCTCATGGCCCTCCCTATAGGCCAAAAACGTGCGGTGCGTACAACCTCACACATCTCCATTCCGCCTGAAGAAGCACACGTCAATAAATGAATGACCGCAATTTACTGCAAACATATTCAAAACATATAGCCCCTTCCTGCTCCATCAATAAGGTTATGTCTCCTGTCGTGCACAATGTTCGTGCTGGGGTGGAAATGTGACGAATAGGGATCAGATCCCGGTGAGGATTGCCTAAGGAATATAAGCAACTTATTGTTTTCATCATGTTAGATTTGTTATTTTGCACTAAAAACATGAATTTCTTTTACTACAAAACATGACATTTTTAATAATAAAAATTGTGCGAAAAATGTTGTAGTGAGAGGTAGGGGACCTCAAATAAATGGCTATTTAGGACCCTAAATTTACATACATTTACTTTGATGGGATTTGACAACATGAGAAGCTTACCGACTCCTGGCGCACGATGGACTGGAAGCAATGGTAGGTCCCTCGGTATAAAGGTTTTTCCGCATTTTGAACCTGCAGCCGCACCTGAGGACCCAGCATACTGGTGTTAGCGTTAGCACGGATATGGACGTAGCATTAGAACAGTTCTTAAAAAGGGAAACAAGCAAGGCGAATGGGGTAAGAAACAGTATTAACGTGCAAAATGTGCATTTTATAATTTTACAACACTTTTTTTTTTTTTTACACAAGACAGGACATAAGAGGAAGAGAAAGAAAGACCTTGACGTTACTTACTAGGTCACATATCCGTGGAGAGGTTGTTTATTTCTCCCTCTCATCTACAACACAGTGACACTGTTGCTGTTAAAGACAGCCCCCCCTCTGCCTTTGACACCCCAAATTCAGGCAGACACCAGCAGCTCATGGAGAAAATGACATTGACAGCAAAAAGTAAACACCGATCATGCTGCTGCGATGTTGTCCAAGTAATAACGTCCCCGTCGATCACCACAATTTTTGTTGTTGTTGTTGTTGTTGCTTTTTCTTTGGTCTTTTCTTGGGCCAAGTATTCAAAGGTAATCTGCTCAGATTTTGGTTATTTAATTAGATCAAATCGTGAAAATGGGTTGTTCAAAACCTTCGAGAAAAAAAAAACAGATCGATATACTTGAAATGTAGGAATATAAATGTATCTATCGACTTATTGATCAATCGTTACACCCCTACTTACTAGACATCTTAAAAATCTCTTCAACTTCCGCCCCCAGCTGATATTTTTAAATTTTTTCCACCACCCTGGGATCCCTGCTGGAAGTAAACCTGCAGAAAATATTTCCTCTCAGGTTTGTCTAAGTTTTTTTTACACTTTATTAAGCATTTCTTACATATTCCTAATGTTGCACCATCATTTTAAGAGGTTATTGTTAAGTGTTCAATGCGATTTTAGCATTTAGTTTGCATGGAGTGTTTTTTTATGGTTGTGTTGACATTTCCTTTCCTTTCTGCCTTTAAAGCTGAGGGGATCATATTCAGAAGGTTACATTTCAAATACAAATGTTTACATTTGTTATATTTTTCTCCTGGTCCTTATTTTCAATAGGTCATAAAACATTTTCCCTGACTATCAGTGCCATATCGCCCAGCCTTACATTCTACTTTATAAGTTCCACTATAATTTAAACTGACAAATCCAGTTTTTTTAATTCTTACGTTTATATAACTTACATTTTTATGATGAAATCACAGATCAATTTAGCACTTTTCAAATGCCACGGCAACAGGAACAAGGGCTTTTCTTTGCAGCTGGCTTTGGGACAGCTTATTTAGCAGCAAGCGTCTTATTTACTTATCCAAACACCGTCGTAGCGATGCTGGCATTTCAAATGACATAAGGTTAGATGTTTTGAAGCACAATGTTTTTTTTCCCCTCTCCAATAATGTTTGCAGAACATTTGGTGCAAATAGCACGCAAACAGTCTGACACTGTGAAGTAGTACCACACAATTGACGCCATGTTTGTTTACAATGACAACGGGGGAAGGCTTCCAGCAAGGCAAGTAGGAGAAAATGTTTGCTTGATCTGTCCACCCTAACCTACCTATATCACAGTGTGTGTAATCTCAACCTAATTGTAACGCTGTTTTCTTAATTTATTATCTGAGCTATTTTTTATGTTATCGGATTTATCCATGTGGCATAATTCCCCATATCAGACCTATAAAAATCAGTCCTATATTTACCGTGCACCGCTAATTTTTAGGTTTATCTAAAAAGCATTAATACCGACATTTCTTTTAATGCGTATCAAATAAAATTACTGGTTCATCCATCCATCCATTTTCTACCGCTTGTCCCTCTCGGGGTTGCAAGGGGTGCTGGAGCCTATCCCAGATAGGATACAAATAAGATGAACATATTACAAGTAGCAGTAAAATTAAACAATACTTATTCCTTCCACAAGTGTCCTGATGTCTTTTTTTGTTACAAGCACAGAGGTAGTGAATAAAATACACATTATTCCTTACCTACTACACATTCTGTGGATTATTTTATTGACTCATTCGTCTATAAAGTCATTGCAGGGTTTCTAGACTTGTTTATGTTCAATATTTAACAGTGTGATTAAATAGGAGACACCCACCTTCACTGTGTCAAATGGATGGCCAACCAAAACACCAGCAGCACCTGGAAAAGCAGGTAGGAAATTTAAAGCCATTGCAAAAAAATCACTCTTGATTGTGGCACTTTGGTAAATCATAAATATTCAATAATATTAATAAATACAGATATAGTTGACGGAACAGTACCAAAGTGTTGAAAACTACCGTCAACAGAAATCAGCTGATCAGAAGGCAAACAAAGCTTTGTTGAATTTCTTTCTATTCTTATGCAAACACCTCCACTTCTATTTAACATCCGCTTTTCAAACCATATGCAAACATTTTTGTGTTCAACATTGAATTAGCACCTACTGTTTGTTGAAAAGAACGATTTGTGCTTTCATGTCAATCTCAAAGTCTCCAATAATGCCATAAGTCGCTGAATGTGCGGTTGGTTGCTTTTTTGATAAAGAGGGTACTTAATACTCGCTAAATATGGTGTCTAGGGATCTAATGAAAATCGGTATTAATGATAAACAGCCATAAAACTCCCGCCGGTTAGTATTATCCTTTCAAATTACAATTATCGTAAGGCTGTGATTGATAACCGCACTTCGATAAACTCCCGGACCAGTGGTACAGCTCATTTGCTAGAGAAGCAAGCTAGTATGCTAATCGCTAGCTAACTTAAATGCTAACATGAATACAAGACATTCTCTGGCGGACCAAGGCCCTCAGGTAACAAGCTTGCATACGCACAAAAACCCACCATACGTCCTTTTTTATGGCAAAGTTGAGATGCATCAGGACTGATGTCGTGGAAATGTGCTTTCACATGAAACTGTAATCTGGTTCATCTGAACAGACTACTGTGTAAACACATTTTGTTGTAAATTACAAAAAAATATTTTACATGGGTAGCAATCCATCACTGTCTGCGGACGATTTTAAGTTAATTGCGATGTAAGAAAGAAATGTGCTTGAAATTGCGCGTGCAAAATAGGCCTGTACTGATAAATGATTGCCGGCAAACGATATTATTGCCATTATTTTTTTAGACCAAATTAACCACTGATGTAATGACAATACTTAATGCATGTAAACCCTTTCAAATGCAATAAACTTGTATATTTTAATATTGGAATGACAACTTTTAAAACTCCAAGTTAAATAAAACAAACAAAATATACTTTGTTGGCAAAAGGTTTCACTTAAATAAAAATCATGACCAAAAGCAATACAATATGTTGAGGTGATGGGGCTAGAGGGACTCAACTATACACAACCAAAACAATACGTTGCACATCAATATTGAACACGTAGGCAGAGGTAGAGTTGCACATTACTTAACTGACAATCAACTTAAGACCTTTTTAAACAAAAGTTCAGAATAACACTACATTATAAGCAGATGTATTAACAGGCCATGTGCAAAAAAAACAACTTTTATCTGATAAGATTCCGAGTGAGGAACACCGACATGGCATGAAAACATGGCAAATGTCTTACAAACGTTTACAGAACTTTTAGAAATGCTAGTTTTATAACAGTATTAAATGGCAGCATGTCTTTGGCGGTGTATTTAACTACACTTTCTATGAGCGCACACTATTTTGCACCGTTTTGTTTACACTGACCGAGCTTGTTCACCAAACGGCAAGTGATTGTGGACTGTCGGGTAGTTGTTTTCAAGTGGGCGTGCATATTTGTTGGATTGATTGATTGATATTTGAGCACATTCTGCAAACTGAGTCCCCTGTGTTGATAGGCTCATCTTTTTCCACAGGTTTAAACTGAAATATTCCCACACTGGTGATGCTAGCTGGCCAGCGGCCCCGCCTCTCCACACAAAGTCAAAGACACTTAATTAGGACAAGAGAAGTCACTCCATTCTTTTCATTCCACTATGGCACAAATGGGCGCAGCTGTAGAAAGCGAAGAAAAGCATGAGTGCTCTTGAAGCATGCACATGATGATTTATTGACGCTGGAAAACTCATTTCAATCCAATCCACTTTATTTGTATAGCACATTCAAACAACAAAAATGCTTCCAAAGTGCTGCACAACAATAGTAAAAGCAATATTCAAATATTATCCTTAGCTCCACCAATGACTGAATAAAAACAAAAAATAAATAAATATAAAACCTATATAAAAAGAAATATGATTAAAAACGATTTTAAAATGGTAAAATCAATTGAAACAATAAATACAAATAACATTTTAAAAACACAGAGGACCACACAACTCACGTACTGTTAAAAGCCAGAGAATAAAAGTGGGTCATTTATCGTCGGTTAAATTACTTATCAAATATCGGCCCAGGCCTAGTGCGAACACTTTGATAAATCTACATTTTTACTTGCGTACACCGTTTTCTGGATTTGAATGTGCATGTATTTTTAGTAGGAAAGCCACGCAACTATTACATGAGGCCCCAAGTGTGTTTAGAAGCGGAGTTAGGATGCATAGTACCGCCACCTACTGTACAGAGCTGTAACGACAAGCTACATTCACAGACAGTCCCATGTTTGTGAGCGAGGGCAAACAGCCAAATTATTTTAATGAATGTAGCTATGTGGAATATTAAGACACAGAGTTTTTATCTTTTGGCGATGTCGGAACATTGTTTTTTTCCCCTGGTCATGAGCTCGCCTTTGAGGATCTTGTGAATTTTTTTTTGGAATGAGGCTACGAAATATTATCTGCTGTATTCTTTCAAAAAGTTTCAAGATATTTCGATGCTAATGTGCAAACAACAGTTTTTGTGTGACATTGCCTCACCTATTTGTTACTACTATTATTGGTATTATTAATAATGCAATATGACCCAATATACTGTAGCATTATTGTAGGTCCTTAAGATGCTGGAATTTGGGAGCATTCGGCCTCAAGCGGAGACAAAACAGCTGACGTTTCCCACTGAAGGTACAAACTGTCATGCTGAGACATGCAGAAAGGGTAGGATTAAATAAGATATGTTTCTTCCTACTCCTTTTCAATCATGTGGAACTGTGCTCATGCAAACATGTGACATACATTCTGCATGTTCAAAATAAACTCCGCATGTTTAAGCAACACACGTTGGCTCACTAAAGGAAGGCAGAAGGTGAAGATAAATAGCACAACCTGGAAGTGACATTTTTTAACAGGAAATAAAACAGTTGACGTCAATGTAATGTTTTGACACGGCGTGGTTTGTTACATTGTGCAAAAATTAAAACTACAATCACTTTTAGGACTACAATGTGTTTTCTACTGCAGTTTTTTTTAATCTTTTCTGAGCCAAGGCACATTTTTTTCTTTGAAAAAAATCCAGAGGCACACCACCAGCAGAAAACATTAAAAAAATGAAACTCAGCAGCCGATATTGACAGTAAAAAGTCGTTCTCGCAATTGTTGGATATTAATTCAAACCATAACCAACCATGCATCACTATAGCTCTTGTCTCAAAGTAGGTGTACTGTCACTTATGAGTTTTTCCTGTGTGTAGTGCAGGGGTGGGCAATTAATTTTTACCGGGGGCCGCATGAGCAACCCGAGCACTGCTGGAGGGCCACATCGACAATATTTCAATTAAATTTTGCTCAATATTTTTTTTGATATATACCGTAATATAAATAATAATAATATTAATAATAATAGTAATACTTCAACATAGTGTGTGTAACAGCATTCCATGACTAATATAAATAAATTAACATTAATAATAAATGACATTAAAATAAGCACACGTATGACTGAGAAGTCATAGTGTAACTTTGTGTGGTGTTTGAGTTGTCCGACTTTTTGTGTGGCCATAAACGCACCAGTGGTTTAGTGGTATGCGTGTTGGTGACAGATGACAAGTTGGTTTTGGCCTGGTTTGTACGGCAGAAAATGACTAGTTTCTCGAGATAGAATTGTTTTACTCGTGTTTTTGGTGTGGTTATGTCCGAATATAAACAGTTTTGCTCAATAAAGTGATCGATATAATTCCTGTCCTCAAAGCATCTCGATAGACGTTACAATAATTGAACGGTGTTCAATTGAACGGTGTTGACGAACACCGTTAGGGCCGCTTGTTGTCACTGTCACTCAGAGTTGCATTGCAAAATTACATAGAATAAATATGTTTATTTTGTTTAGAATTCAGATGGGATTTGATTTGGTGCGCGGCATATATTTGCTGCACGCAGCAGATGCTTGAGCAGTGCGCAATTGCGCAGGCACGCACCTTCGAGGGAACGTTGCTTTGCAGTCCATGTCTTGTTGGAAACACGCCATTCTTCATCAACTTTTCTCTTTTTAGCGTCTCGGGTGTAAACCGTGCATCACTTGTCGCTGCATGTGCACCTTCACTCGCAGGTTACACACGGACACACGCCCATAAATAATACTTTTCAAAATAAAAGCAGCACAGTTGTATTGCGCGCACGACATAGATGTTTTTTCAACTTTATTTTGTAATTATTGATTGCAGCTGTTCACATTCACTCACAATCACGCACACGTCCACACGGAAGTAATACAAATAACGATTTTCAAAACAAAAGCAGCACCGTTGTATTGCACACTCAACAGAGATACTTTTTTAAATGTATTTCGTAATTTATAATTGGCCTCACGCGGGCCGGACAGGGACGCACAAAGGGCCGGATGCGGGCCGCAGAATGCCCGGGTCTGGTGTAGTGTTTTGGTTCTTGTCTGGCGCTCCTATTTTGGTGTTGATTGACATGGCATGTACGGATGCACTTTGTGGACGCCGTCTGCTCCACCCGCTGTAAGTCTTTGCTGTCGTCCAGCATTCTGTTTTTGTTTACTTTGCAGCCAGTTAAATGGGTTATACTTGTATAGCGCTTTTCTACCTTCAAGGTACTCAAAGCGCTTTGACAGTATTTCCACATTCACCCATTCACACACACATTCACACACTGATTGCGGGAGCTGCCATGCAGGGCGCTAACCAGCAGCCATCAGGAGCAAGGGTGAAGTGTCTTGCCCAAGGACACAATGGACGTGACTAGGATGGTAGAAGGTGGGGATTGAACCCCAGTAACCAGCAACCCTCCGATTGCTGGCACGGCCACTCTACCAACTTCGCCACGCCGTCACAGTTCAGTTTTAGCTTCGTTTTGCATAGCCATCCCTGAACTTCAATGCTTTTTCTTAGCGGCACTCGCCTTTTGTTTAAGCGTTAGATACCTTTTTACCTGCAAACCATCGTTTGCAGGTAAAATTGCTACAAAAGCAATTAGCTACCTGCTGCCACCTACTGATATGGAAAAGTATTACACGGTTACTCTGCTGAGATCTAGGCAGCACAGACACTCAATTTACTGGTTTGCAAAAAATATATTTTTAACCCAATTAGGTGAAATTACATAATCTCCCACGGCACACTGGTGTGGCTGAAAAACAGTGCACTAAAAAGGCAGGCAGAAGGTGAAGATAAGTAGCACAACCCGGAAGTGACATTTTTTTAACAGGAAATAAAACATTTGACGTTAATGTAATGTTTTGACACGGCGTGGTTCGTTACATCGTGCACAAATTAAAACTACTATCACTTTGAGGACCACAATGTGTGTTCTACTGTGTTAGACAATCAAAAAAAGGAGCCACGCCTGGAAGTCACAGATGTGGTTGTGGCGTTTTCCCATTTAAAAAAAACGGCGCAAATCACTTTAATGGACCTCCTTTTAAAAGACTGACACGTATGCGAGACATGGCTATCGTGACAAAGACATGTGCGGAACATATTGAGGGAATGTGTTAGCCAAAGTTAGCATTAACATGCTACCCGGTTAACGTGGCGACCCGGCTAATGGCAGTGTTCTGGCAAGCTGCCCGCACTTACCTCCCACGCAGCCCGCGGCGAAGTCCAGTGCCATTCCCTCGAAAGTACAACTTGTTAAACAGGGTTGAGTATTCGGCTTCTACTTTTGCTCCAAACAATGTGTATTTTCCCTCCCCTGGCTGAGTTAGTTGACAACACTCCCTCTCCGGCTAAAGCTAGCTCCGTTCCGTCGGTGCTGCTAAGGCTAAAAACCTTGGCGAGAAATGGTCGAAGCTTAGAGGACTAAAAGCACTGTTTCTTAGCCACTTGACTTCTGTCTACTAAAGCTGTTCTATTTCTGGTCGTCCAGAGGAGTAGGAGGCGGGTTTTCGGGTGTAGAAAAAAAGGCAGACGTATGTTTGCCCTTTTTATGGCAGTCCAATCCGCGGTCTGGGTGGAAGACAACTCCCCTGGCCTGCATCGGCCGCCCCTCGCTCGCATTGGCTGCGTGGCCACTAAACCAACTTCTTCAAATCACTACCTTCCTAAAGTCAACAATGTTATCGCGGCGGACGTCATTGTCGTGAATGAGCAGATACATATTCGTCGAATAAATGTCCACATTAGGTGCTTAAGTACACATCGTTGAAATGTGGAACGTGCTTTTCGTTGCACTAGACGGCCACTTTATTAAGTACACCCAGTGTACTGCAGTATTAAGTGTACTTGATGAATTGTTTTTTCTTTATGTGGAAGTGGATACGTTTTAAAGCTCACTATATAAGTGGGTTGGCAGTTCATAAATTTGAATTTTAACCCAATTATATATATATATGTATATATATATATATATATATATATATATATATATATATATATATATATATATATATATATATATATATATATATATATATATATATATATATATATATATATATATATATATACATATATATATATATATATACATATATATATATAAAATAGAGATAGGCAATTATTTCATCCGCAACCGCATCACAAAAGTCGTCATCCACCCGCCATTCACCCGAACTAACATTTTATCAAAACCACAACCGCCCGCCACCCACCCGTTGTTATATATCTAATATAGACGATGCAAGAGGTTAGAGAGCTTTTGCCTGTTAAAGAAAGGAGACTGATCCAATGCAGCAGAGACATTCAATGCGTGCCACGCATTAATATCTCTTGGCCACGCATTAGAGGCTAAGAGATATTAATGCGTGATAATATTATTTATCATTATTATAATATTATTGTCATTTCCATTAAGAAAGTGTTGACTATTATTGTTATTTTTTACCCTGGTCTTTAGTATTCCCTTTTTTAGTTTGTCGCGTACCACGTTTGCTGCCGGCGTTGCCATCTTTTTACTTTTTTCTTCTTCTGCTGTTGTGTTGTGTTGTGGTGTGCTGTGTCACGCCAAATTTCTTCCCCCTACAAAAACCTTCCACCCCCATTTACTTCCGTGGTCATGTTTCCTCTTACGTCATTGACAGCGATCGATAGCACTTCGGCTTTGACTGCCCGTCGCTGTAAGGATACTTCGTCTTTGACAGCTGCTGGAATCTGAAGAAATCGATTATTGTTTTTGTTTTTTGTACAGGCGCGAAACAGGACAGTCGCGAAACAGGACCCCCGGCAACTTTGAGATTTTATTGGACGCAGCCCCGGAAGTAAATGGAGGGGAGGGGGAAGGTTTTTGTAGGGGGGAAGAAATTTGGCGTAACAGCTGCAGCAGTGCCTGATGTATAATTGCCTGTTTCAAAGAGTGCTGCTCGTTTTTCGTATGTGGGTAACAACATTTAACTATGTATATATATTTCCGAATTGGTTCAACCGCCACCCGCCCGAATCTATTTAAAATCTAGTGGTTAGAGTGTCCGCCCTGAGATCGGTAGGTTGTGAGTTCAAACCCCGGCCGGGTCATACCAAAGACTATAAAAATGGGACCCATTACCTCCCTGCTTGGCACTCAGCATCAAGGGTTGGAATTGGGGGTTAAATCACCAAAAATTATTCCCGGGCGCGGCTACGCTGCTGCCCACTGCTCCCCTCACCTCCCAGGGGGTGATCAAGGGGATGGGTCAAATGCAGAGGACAAATTTCACCACACCTAGTGTGTGTGACAATCATTGGTACTTTAACTTTAACTTTAACTTTTAACTTTAATATCCATCCATCCATCCATTTTCTACCGCTTGTCCCAGTGGGTCGGCAGTTCATAAATTTGACTTTTAACTAGGAATGTCCGATAATATCGGACTACCGATATTATCGGCCGATAAATGCTTTAAAATGTAATATCGGAAATTATCGGTTTCAAAATTATCAGTATCGGTTTCAAAAAGCAAAATTTATGACTTTTTAAAACGCCGCTGTGTACACGGACGTAGGGAGAAGTACAGAGGGCCAATAAACCTTATAAGGCACTGACTTTACGTGCCGGCCCAGTCACATAATATCTACGGCTTTTCACACACACATGTGGATGCAAGGCATACTTGGATAACAGCCATACAGGTCACACTGAGGGTAGCCGTATAAACAACTTTAACACTGTTACAAATATGCGCCACACTGTGAACTCACACCAAAGAAGAATGACAAACACATTTCGGGAGAACATCCGCACCATAACACAACATAAACACAACAGAACAAATACCCAGAACCCCTTGCAGCACTAACTCTTCCGGGACGCTACAATATACACCCCCCTCTACCCCCCCCCCTCATATATATGTATGTATATATATATATATATATATATATATATATATATATATATATATATATATATATATATATATATATATATATATATATATATATGTGTGTGTGTGTGTGTATATATATATATATATATATATATATAGATACATTTAGTAGGGATGCTCAAAAAAGATTCACATCCAAACCGCAATTTTTATTTATACCAATTCCTAATTTTCTAGAATAAATTTTTAATTTGATTGAATCAATTACATTTTTAAATAAATATAATTTTGGTTCTTTTATTTTAATTTTTTAGGAACATTTTTGTGATGAAAAAAATAAACAACTACTATTAATATCATAATTATTATTAACACCGCTGCTTTTATTATTTTTTTGGTTTTCCTTTTTTTCATATTGTACAGGTATTTAATAGGTATTGTATGTGTATGTCTTCTCAATTGCTTTGTAAATTTCGATCCTAAGTATTGTAAAGCTGAGATTAATTTGAAGTCAAGATTGCTCTATTTTTTTTTTTATCAGATTGATTAACATTCTGTGATTTTTAAAACATTGGTTGTTTTTTTTAAAATACATTTTTTTAGGACAACACGAGTATAGGTCATATACGTCGGCAGCCTAGAGGATTGCTATTTTAACCTGTAACCTTTGTTGAAAACGTTTTATTATAATTTATATACCAAATAATACAGTAGGGAAGGGATTCATATGTGGATCTCGCGTGTGACGGGCGCTAATCATTTTGCAATTAAGTCGGCTGAAAATGATGGAAAGCGCCACTCTGCATAGCAACTGACGCTGTGGTCAAATTTGGAATTTCCACAAAACACATTTTAAGATATTCAAAACTCTACTGCCGTCTGGCGGCTAAAGTGGATACATTTAACATACAGTCCATAACTTGCAAAATGGGTAAGCAACATGAACAGGAAACATATGAATAGGCCAGCCAACACTGCAAAAACAGGTACTTAGATGTAACTTTAAAAACATTGAGATTGACAGTTTCCAAACGTTTTTTGTGATTTTTTTTAAGTTGGTAAAACTTTGTATAATTGACTTGGTGATAAGTTAAATATGACACAAGATTAGGTAAAATTCCCAATTCAACCCCACGAGAAATTTTTAAACATTAAAGAAGACATCAAAATAACTACACCAGACCTCATTAAAATGTTTTTATAATTGGTGAAGGTTGTATAATTAATTTGGTATAATAATTTTAATTATGTAAGCAAGTAATTTATTGTAATTAATCGTGATTATTCCAAATTCAAGAGTGTGATTATTGTGATTAAAATAATAATAATAATAATAATTTGACAGCATTAGTATGAACTCTGTTTAAAAATGTTTCAATGCCTTAACATTAATTAGTTTTTTATTTTTATGATATTTTTTTTTTATTACAAGTGGCCATGCTGAAAAGAAAAAAAATATTCTATAGGAATAATAATAGTACAAAAAATGAAACTAACATCACAATAATAAAGTTGAGACATGTTATGAAAATAAAGGGAAAAAAGAAAAAATATGTCAATGTGATAAAAAACAAAAGCAAAACAGGTTTATATGAGCAAAGTAAATCATATTAAGAGAAAGGATTCATGACATTCAATGAACAAATATTTAGAGAATTTTTTTTGTGACTTTACAAAAAAAAACATATTTATATGCAAATTAAGGTGTAGTGTTAAAAGAAAACAAATCCTAACTTTGCAAAAACAAAGTCGTAATTGTATGAAAATTAAGTAGGAATATTGCTGGATAGAAAATCTTGATATCGGGAGGATAAAGTAACCGTTTTACAAGAATTATTTCATAATATTGCAATACATTTGTAACCTTACAATAGCAAATTTGTCATTCTATGAAAACATGACCAAAAAAAAGCACAATTAGAAAAAAAAAGCCAATTTGGAATAATACAAGAATGGTGTAATTTTACCAGAACAAAGTAGTTGTAACTACAATTCCGATAAAAAGTTAAAATTTGGTAAAAACTCATGTTACATAAATAAAGCTGTAATTATATGTATAAAAATATCGAAGTCCATTAATAAATGTATTACATTTCAAATAAGACAACCGATATGCAATGTTAAAATAGACAGTGATATTATAAGAATGAAGTCATATTTTAAAAACCAAAATTCCCATTGGAAAATAGACAAAACATATGCCCACTGCAGAGGATGCTGTTTTTCATATTAATTAAGAAGTATGGCTAAACATTTATAGTAGCAATACTGATTGACGCTGGATGAAAGCCAACAAAATTACACAACCACAACAAACTATTCATACTAATGATGGTGTTAATGTTCCACAACACTTTCATTGTTTGGGGACAAGATTTCACAATATTTTATTAGTGATGTGATCAGAAGAAAGTATCCAAAGCAATGTTCATAACATGACCCAGAAACCCATTAACAGACAGAGCACAGTATTATCTTGCCAGGTGGAATTCAGGATTTTTCTTTTTTAATTGTAATCATTTACAGTGTTAAAAGATCCCTAAATGTCAACACTGATACTTAGATGTGGCATATTTATGTTCTGCAAGCATTCAAGTCCCTAAAAAAAAGACACATTAATATGCAACATGTTTGTTGATGACATGGTTTTAGCTCCCTTGAGAAGATAATAGATGAAGATCCCTTAAATAATATAAGGATTTTATAATAACATAAAAACATCTCTTCATTTTTCACACTTTTAAATAGGACAAATGTGGAGATGCATGACAACGTCATTGCGATGTTTAATATGACACAGAGGCACATGTCCTCCTTCCTGTATATGATGTAAACATCTTCCTTTTACCGGCAAAGACGATTGTGTTCCTTCTTCCAGTAATAACTTGATTTACAACAGTTATTGTTGTCATATTAAGCAAGCTAGAGTTTAAAATTCAGAGGCCTGGGTGTCATGAACCGCTTGACAGTCTCGTCCGTGATTTGCTTGCGTCGCTCCTGATGTTTGACAATGAGCGGCTGCAGGGTGTCAATCAAAATCTTCTTCAGTTCTCCGGTGAGAAGAGCGCCGCTTGTGTAGTCCTGAGAAAAAAGAAAAAAGAAAAAAAAAAGAGAAGAGTGGACATGAAGGAATGTGATGAGCAAGTAGCAAGGAATTTTAAACATGATGTATGAGAAGTCCAAAAGCAGGAATAGTTTTTTAGGTTCATTCACACTGAGTTCCCTTTTTCCATGTTGCTGTTCTGGTTCATATAGAAGTGTCTAACGTGAGGCAAAAATATAACAAATTAATTATACTGAGGAAAAAGTTGAAATGTTCACCTGTGTGAAGTTAGCCCCCCCTTCTTGTCCAAATCTCCCCAAACTTGTCCCAATTCTTTGTGCTGCAATTTTTTGGGTTTGTACCGATACGGTTTTTAGTTAAGTTTTTAACTTCACACAGGTGAAATGTTGATACCACTACAGTAATACTAAAAACAATATGATTTGTCAGCTATAACACGAAGCTCAGTTTTCTTTTTAAATCTCATGATGATGATGCAGAGACACTCCCTTTCCAATTCCTGTTGAAAGCCCAGATTCCAAACTGCATTCCAGTTTTAAATTGGTAAAACTCAGTAACGATAAATTATATAATATTGATAACCGCAGTAAAACTCTCAACGCTTAGTATTGCCGTTTTAAATTAAAATTTTCGAAAAAAACATCATGATATATATATATACACGAGTCGCGATCAAAAGTTTACATACATTTGTAAGAACATAATGTCATGGCTGTGTTGATTTCCAATAATTTCTACAACTCTTATTTTTTTGTGATAGAGTGATTGGAGCACATACTTGTTGGTCACAAAAAACATTCATGAAGTCTGGTTCTTTAATGAATTTATTATGGGTCCACTGAAACTGTGACCAAATCTGCTGGGTCAAAAGTATACATACAGCAATGTTAATATTTGGTTAAATGTCCTTTGGCAAGTTTCACTGCAATAAGGCACTTTTGGTAGCCATCCACAAGCTTCTGGTTGAATTTTTGACCACTCCTCTTGACAAAATTGGTGCAGTTCAGCTAAATTTGTTGGTTTTCTGACATGGACTTGTTTCTTCAGCATTGTCCACACGTTTAAGTCAGGACTTTGAGAAGGCCATTCTAAAACCTTCATTCTAGCCTGATTTAGACATTCCTTTACCACTTTTGACGTGTGTTTGGGGTCATTGTCCTGTTGGAACACCCAACTGCGCTGATGATTTTAGGTTGTCCTGAAGAATTTGGAGGTAATGTACATATATTATGTAAATATTACGTATATATGTTATATTTATATCGCTATATTTAGTCTATTTATACCTGCATTGTCCTTTTCATCCTTACACTTTCCATCATTGTAACTGAGCTACTGTGTGGAACAATTTCCCTTGTAGATCATTAAAGTTTGTCTAAGCCTAAGTCTAAGTCTAATCCTCCTTTTTCATTGTCCCATTTACTCTCTGTAAAGCACTAGTTCCATTGGCAGCAAAACAGACCCAGAGCATAATACTACCACCACCATGCGTGAAGGTAGGTATGGTGTTCCTGAGATTAAAGGCCTCACCTTTTTTCCTCCAAACATATTGCTGGGTATTGTGGCCAAACAGCTAAATTTTTTCTTGCGCCTGTCTTATCTGCATATAAACTTTTGGAAAAATATGCAGTCCTTCTGCAACCTTCAAACACAGTGTATGAAGAGGACACAGACGGTCTTGCGAGCGATGTGGAACATACAAAAACACATGAAAAACGTGTATTTACCATGTATAAATGTCCATCGATACATTGTACATGGCTGATTTAGTGCGACAAAAATCAGTCAGAAGTGCTAATAACGGATATTACAGAACCTTCTATTATTGTTACCACTCAGAGAAGCCATCTTTGAAAGACTACTCGAGAGTGGTGAGGACTCTCCAACTTTCCGAGTAGGAAATCCGACCTCGGGGGGCCTTCTAGTTGAAACTTCTGAGTAGGAACTGGGAAACTCTTTCTTCCCAGTACAAATGGAAATGTTGCTACCTGGTCTCAGATTCATTGTTTGATAACACACCAAAATGTTTTCAGACTAAGCAAAAAACAAAAGGAATTGGCTCCACTGTTCCAAAACTTTCGGAAGGCACTGTAAATGGGGGAATGAAACAGGACCAACTTCCTTTTGGTGTAAAAAAGCTCATCAATCAAAGCTTGATCAGTCGTTTGGTTGCAGAAAAGGAAAGGTGTGCCAATGTTGCCATCAAGTGGCTAACTGCATACACTATATTGCAATTCTAAGTGAGAAGGGTTCATTACACGTTAGACACCTTATACTAAAAAAAACTTCAAGTTGTGTAAAATATACCAATTTAGCACGATCTGTGTGAAAGAGGTGTTTGATTTATTAACATTCTAGTGCCAGTCAATGTCCTGAGCATTCTCACCTGTCTGATCTTCTCCAGTTGTTCGTCATCTTCCAAAAAGAAGCTTAAGTACATGAAGGAGACGTCCACGTCTACGTTGCCGCCATATTGACGGTGTTCCTCCACTGTGTCTTTACCCCCCGAGAACGCATATTTGTTGATCTGTAAGCAATCGAGATCAAAAGTTATCCACAGATGGCATGACTGTAAACTGCTGGAAGTAAACAACAGTGGAACCTCGATTTACGAACCTCTCATTTTACAAACAAACTTTTCAATTTACAAACCACAGGCTGAAAAAAATATGCTTTGGTGTACAAAAAATGTCTGACCGATCTTCTGAGCTTATGGTTTGTCAGCTCAGCTCAATTTTTTGAGCTTTTTATCCTTTTTACAACATATTAGTCGTTTTGTTAGCTCAATATGATTCAGAATCAATGGACAAATGGACAAAGGACAAGCGAAATTAATTTTGTGATTTCAAACTAAGCGCACCACAAGGCTAGTGACAGTATGTGTCGGCAGAGCGACTGCAAATAAAGCATCACTCCTTCGTTATGTTTGTTTTATATACAGTACTGTATAGCACTATATATTGTGCTCAATTGTACAAACATTTCCGAAAATATGGACTTCTGTCGAGGCTGGAACTCGTGATTTTTGTTGACATTGTTTCTTATGGAGAAATTTCAGTTCATTTGAGCACTATTTACATGTCATCGGCATTGTACTGCTCAGTGGAACTTCAAAGGTCTAACAATTTGTTCCGGAAAGTTGGAGTCTATAACAGAAAGTGCGTTTGGTAAAAACTGTCAGTATGTCAACACCTAAATGAGGGAAAGTCAGTTTCAGGAAGAGAACTTTGATTCAGTTACCACGGTAACTTACTCAGTGAACACTGTTCACTGAACAGTGTTGCCCTTTGTATTTGGGCCAGTGTGTGTAATGATTGTACCTGCAGGCCACAATCAACAACCTGATCAACTCTATGCGAACGAGATGTGTTGCACTGTGTGAGGAAAATGGTGGTCACACCAGATACTGACTGCTTTTCAGACCCCCCCAGACCCTCAACAAAGAGAAACTGCACATTTCAGAGTGACCTTTTTTTGTGGCTAGCCTAAGGCACACCTGTGCAATAATCATGCTGTTTAATTAGCGTCTTGATATGCCACACCTGTGAAGTGGGATGGATTATTATCTCACTAACACAGATTTAGACAGATTTGTGAACATAATTTAGGTCGTATGTGTATATAGTAAAGGTTTTAGATCTTTGAGTTCAACTCAAAAGGGAGCAAAAATGAAAGTGTTGCATTTATTATTTTGTTCAGTATATATATTCTATCATAACAACAAGACTGCAAATTGTTTGTTGCTTCTCTTGGACTGTTTAGTGTGTGCACGCTAGTGATGGGTTGATGAGGCGTCATGAAGCGTTTCGACACATTGCAAAACTGTATTGATACTGTGTCGATACTGAGTCACTAAATACTGACATCTGCTGGACATTAAAAATCCCTACAGGCAACCTATGGACCGACTCAACTGACACAGATTTTATGACCTAGTATATACAATAATATAAACCAAGTCATTGTATTTCATTTAGGATTATTTCATATCTTCATTTAAATAAAAATATATTTTTATCTTTTTAGATACAGTCAATAAATAATTTGAACATTTATCATAACATGGAAATCTAAGAGAACGTGTTGTGAATGAGGATGCTTGTGGACTGGGAATTCTTTTTTTTTTTTTTTTTTACACATTTTTATTAAAAAAAAAACAGTTTTTCCAACGTATTCAATTTTAGACGATTTCTCTTCTTAGTTATTATTTCTTCGGCTGTAGAAAAGACCCGCTCACAGGGCACAGAGGAGGCGTCAGTGCGACACAGTTTGCGTATCGGTCACGTGACCGAAACAGCTCATGATCGGTCACGTGACTTTCTAAAAGCGGTACGCGCACCAACACAGGGTTTTGCTCTATGAGCTCGACGCATGCGCCAATACATCGGTGTTGCCGGACCCATCACTAGTGCACGCTCTCCCTGTTGACTAGACTGGGTGAGTGACTGCCGTGAACACCAATCCTTTTTTATTCGGGCTGGTAAACATTTTTTATTACATACATTTTATAATTGTGAAAAATATAGACTTTTGTCAAACCAGTGTGTTCTGTTAAACCACTAATGTAACATATTCTAGCCGGAGGTGTTCTTCTTATATTTTTTGCTTTGAAAAATGTCAATGTGAGGAAGTTGCAAACAGCACCTTCAACCACTAACAAAACTTCCATTTCTTCCTTAACCCGCAAAGTAAAACTTAACAGTTGTGGTTGATTACAGAGCCGACCACCATGCGTGCAAAGCCCCGATGAACAGCCACACAAGCACGGGTGGCCAAAGTACAAACAACTGTTAACAGTAACCGTGCATCGAGGAACCTCATATACCATTCTATCTTATCCTAACAATAAAACAACTACTGCATAACAAATAAATTCTTTGCTGACCTTGTTTTTGATCTGCTTGGCTGTGTCTGTGAGAAAGATGGAGGAATTGGGGTCGCTGGCGCTCATCTTGGTCTGCGCCCCCTGCAGGGCTGGGAAGAAGGTGGAGTGCAACAGGGCAGGTTTGAGATAGCCAATCCTCGGAGCGACGTCACGGGTCATTCTGAAGTACGGGTCCTAACAAGGCAGGGGTGAGTTGCAAGACACTGTGTAACAAATGATGCCATTAAGGTGTGGCAATATTATATGTTGGTCATTCACCTGGTCTATAGCACAGGGGATGAGACACTGGATGTCCTTTTTGTCCCCGAAAATGTGTGGAAAGGAGTTACTGAAGGATGGAGCCGCCTGGGTGGCTGGAAAACTTATCTTTCCTGTATAGACAGCAAATAATATATTAAGTATATGTATTTAACACATTTCAGCTCAATAGTTTATTTAGTGGATAACAGAAGAGTTTTTATTCCCAAGTTTTAGTTCAGTGTTTAGGGTGTTGTTAAAAAGTATGATGTAATGATAGAACAAACATATATTTGTGAGTCATTTTTATAACAGTTCCTTTGAGTTTTTTTCTGTTTTGAGTATAGCTGCATCATATGCTCTCGCAGGCACTAAAAGTCAGAATATTACATATAAAATGAGATTCAAGTTGTGTGTGTGATAGATTGTTTTGGGGGAAAAGCCGTAGCTTTCAGAGGGAAAAAATTAAAACGTTACTTGATAAAATCGTCAAAATATTACAAGAATTTTTTTTAAAAGACAACTCCTAATAATAGGAAGTCCAGCATTCTTGTTTGTGTTTTACAGTGGGAGTTTTTTTTATAGTCGTGTGCATAGGCGATATTTCTGACAGTGGGTGCTCGGACGGGCGGTAAATCTGACGCTACTTTTCTGAGCATGCGCTGTTTTTGCTTGGTAGTGAGAAAGAATTTGCCATCAATCCCATGTGGGTGCTCGGCGTTGGGATTGGAAAAATAACGTTGTGTGATGGAAAAATAACGGCATACGACTTGGAGAAAAAAGAAAATAGAAAGTTAGTTTCCAGCTTGTGATTAGCGTGCTAGTTGTCAGCGAAGGATGATCACTTAAAAGTCTGAATACAACACACAATAGTTGTAAAATTGTTGTAAAGTAATATATACAATGCTATACATTTTGACTTTTTTCTTAAATTTACAAAACTATGACTTTTTTCTCACATTGTTACGACTTTTTATTTACACATTTTATTTATATAACCTATATAAGTGTCTCAAAATGTCTTCACAAACTCACAACGACATTTCCCGATCTAAACCCACAAATAACCCAAACAACCACCACTACAATCTACTTCTCATTTAAATCATTTGGGTTTTGCCCTCCGTCATCCTGCGTCCAGGGAATTATTTTCTAAATTTGTATGCATGAAAATAAAATCTATACTTCTTGAAACACCATTTCTTGTGTTGTTTCAAGACAGCTTAGCGATTAGCATGTCTGCTCCTGGTTTGCTCTTACTGTGTGAAACATGTTTATGTGTTAATCACACATAATAATGATACTTAAGACACTCAGAAATGCAGTTAATTTGCCACAATGTAGGTGATTATATTGACCAAGCTGGTAACCGCCTGTCAGTCAAGTGACCTAAAATAAGTGATCGGCTTTGAAAGACATTATTCGGCAAGCGCTGATCACGTAATACATTTTTTACAATAATCACACCCCTAATTATTTTTATATAATCTTTTTCTAATTGATTTAAGTAGCAGTGTATTAAACAATGTTGAAACTGAGCATCCATTGACTTCAACAGGGGAGCATAGAGTGGGCTGTTCCACTGCAATAAAACGAGTCGGTCATTGGATAAATGCTTGGCATCAGAAGTGCAGCTCGCTGTCGAAGCTCTTCAAAATGGCTGTGCCCGTGTGTACAGGATGTGACGTAGGGGGCCCCGCCTCTTCAAAATGGCTGTGCCTGTTTGTACAGCAAGGGATTGGGGGGGGCGTGTATGGTATTTATTTTTATTTTTACGGACTGTATCCCTGCAGACTGTATTGATATATAGTGTAGGAACCAGAAATAACAACAGAAAGAAACAACCCTTTTGTGCGAATGAGTGTGAATGAGTGGAGGGAGGTTTTTTGGGTTAGTGCACTAATTGTAAGTGTATCTTGTGTTTTTTATGTTGATTTAATAAAAAAATAAAAACACTTTTTTTTTTTTAAATTTCTTGTGCGGCCCGGTACCAATCGATCCACGGACCGGTACCGGGCTACGGCCCGGTGGTTGAGGACCATTGCCTTAGAGCGTAGGTTGGAACTGTAACTAAGTGTACAGCCCAATTCGTCTCTCCGCATTGAGCAAAATGTAACTCTGTCTCTGCATGATTCCTTGCTTCTTGTCTGTTTAATAGATGTCAACAGTGTTTGAAGCTGACAGTTTCAATCGCAAACTGGTAACACCACCACCAACGAACAGTTTTTGAGACGGACTCAAAAAACGGTTTATAAATGTTTACACAAATTTACACCAAAGCATATCTAATACATATTACTCAGACCACAAGAAAATGTTTTAAATGTAGATTAAAATCAACGTAGGTTCGAGTTTGTAAGTTATTTAGAAAAGTAGTTGTTTTGTCCTTACCAATGCAGTCGCTGTCTGTAAAGCCAAAGATACCTTTGACTTGGTTGAATGTCACATGCTTTTGGACCTTAACCACGTTCCTATAGAATTCAGGTGATGCACTATAGGTACAAGAAACACAACAACATGACGTGAGCCTGATTTACATAACCCAAACTGGACATGCCAAGGCAGGTCATGTGTTGTTACCCCATATATTCGAGATCAGAGAAGATGAAGGTCTTGTTGATGTCGAAGCCACACGCGATGATGTCTTTGGCGTTTTCTACAGCAAACTGATGGCACTGTTCCAGTGTCAGATCCTTCCACAGGTACTTCTCGTCATCGGTCAGCTGGACCACCAAAGGGACGTCAAACACATCCTGCAGCCATCTGCAACAGGGGAAGTGTGATCTTGTCTACCAAAGTACAGAACCTGAAGCTCTCCACAGCTATTGTCTCATGTTCCCAACGCACTTGGTGAAGATGAAAGGGACGAGGTGACCAACATGCATGGCCTGCGATGATGGGCCTCTGCCAGTGTATAGGAAGAAGGACTTCTTCTTTTCATATGCATCCAGAACTGTATGCATGTCTCTGCAAGCACAGTAAAAACCACAATACCAATGTGATTTGATTCATCAGTGATGTGTCACAACCCTGTGAGCTATGACCACGACCATGAATCACAACATATTCCAGTAAAATTGATAAAGTCACAGGAGGGGGGAAAAGGCAAACCTGTGTGAGAAGAAGATTCCCCGACGAATGAAGTGGTGAGGTTTCTGCCCTGACACTTTCTCTATCCGGTCCACCAGTTGCTGGTCAACTTTACTACTGCCGAACCTCACTATGGAGAGAATGCAGGGTGGGAATGAGAGAAGATGCGTCTACTACGAAGGAGGATCAGGCTCACACAAGAAAGACAACAATTGTAATTGTTTTGTTTGTTTTAGAAATTCATTAAACATTTAATCAAAGCAACAGGAAATAAATTAAAAGCTTTTTTTCTAATCAAATCGATTAATCGTTCCAGTCCTGTTGTAATATTAAGAGGACAGAACTGTAGAAGCTGTATTTTTGTATGATTTTCTTTTAGCTATCATTATGAGACACAAGTTGTGATACTATGAGACTATAGCCATACTTTTGAGAAACATTTTTGTTACGTGAAAAAAGCTGTAATGTAACAAGATGAAAGTCAGAAAATTACAAGGAGAAAGCTTCAGTGTTACAAGAATTAAGTTGTAATGTTACAGGAAAAAAACATTCTAAAATTTTCCAGGAGAAAATACAATGTTACTCAATCGGTCAAAAATATTACAAGAACAAAATATCACCAAACAATCTTGAATATTGATATTGTGAGAGAAAAGTTACAATGCTATTAGAGTCAAGTTTTTTTTTCTAATGTTATGGGAATAAAGTTGTAATTTTCCAAGATAAAAGTCAGAATATAAGGACGAGTCATATTTTACGAAATTAGATAAGTGCTAATGTTATGAGAATTAAGTTGTATTTTCTTTAAAATTTTTTTAGATATTAGAAGATACAAGTTGCAATGTTACATCAATAAATTAAAGATAAAAAACTTAAAACATTCTGTTACTACCAATATGTTGTAATACCACAAGATAAAAACCGTACAGTTACAAGAAAAAAGATGTAAAGACTTTATTAATATTATCACTAATTATTCTCTTGTCAAAATATGACTTAATTCTCTCTCTTAATTCTCTATTGTAAAAATACAGCTTTTTCTCAAGTTCTTCTTAATTTTTGTAAACTTACATATTTTTACCTATCTAACGATATCGTTATTTCAATGTA
The DNA here is from genome assembly GCF_033978785.1 of Entelurus aequoreus. Lineage (NCBI taxonomy): Eukaryota > Metazoa > Chordata > Actinopteri > Syngnathiformes > Syngnathidae > Entelurus > Entelurus aequoreus. The sequence continues at coordinate 24,175,273 of NC_084733.1, forward strand.
TTGGTATTATATGTTCCAAGGTAACATACACATTTGTATACTGTATACACTACGGTTTATTTTTCAACAAGCAAAGAAGCAGGACTTTTTTCTCTTACCGATGAGTTTATCATAATCAACACCCTTAGCATTGCTGGTGGTGACACTCCATGGGTTAACGTCATCTTCTTCATCATTCCCATCATCTGCTACAGGGCCATTCTCTGAGGGCGGACAGCCAGCTTTGTAGTCCTGACCAGTCTTCTGTTTGTAGTCTATTTTCAACTTTAGCAGCAACTGGACCGCAGCATCAACTTCAGCCTAAAGAAACACAACATATATCAGTTAGCGTTAACGTTAGAACGGTTCGATTTGATCTTGTACTTTTGTTGTTTAAATCCCCACATGATGTTAACAATTAAGTTAGAAAATAAGACAAATACACATGTGTACTACATGTGTACATGGGCACTTACTTTCTCAGCTTTTGCAGTTTTTAGAGTCCTCACTTTGTCTCCCAGTTCTGCCAGTTTCCTATAGAGCTCCATGGGACTGTTTTCTGCTTCTACGTCTCCTTGGCAATCTGTCATCTTTCACACTGTGTTTAAGAAATGGACATTTAACAAGTTTTGTCAAACATAAGTGATGCAACTAATTGACAAGAAGGAAACTCCCCAAGCGATGAGATCATTACACAGCTGTCATACCCCTCCTTAAGATAGCTATTATGTAGCCAATTGTCACTATGATTACTTAACACATTGTTGTTAAAAATAGAATATAGTTACTACGTTAACATTTATTATCCTGAGAATAGCCACTCGTATACATACCGTGTGAACACAGCTGACTGAGCATTCACTAAACTTGCATCAGCATTAGAGCGTCTTGGTGTTCGGATGTAAACTTTCCCGGAAAACGTGACTGGCAGTGAAGTTCCGCTGCTAACTCATTAGCACTCGGTATCTCTTTTGAAAATAACTTTTTTAGCATTTAAAGTTTGATTACACAAAACTGGGAAATTTGGGTATTTTTGGTTATTTCTTTGCCGGACAAAAACGGAATTTAAGGTTGCACGAGTAATGGGGATATGGTTTAAACTGAGGTACAACAACCGGATGCTTTCAAAATAAAAGTATATCCTCCATCGGCGTCGACAGACCTGGAAACGGCGTTTATTGTGAAATATCAACAATATATGTTTCTTTAAAGGTAATTTGTCTACACTCTCGATTTTTGAGCATTTGGACCTTGGTTCGAGGTTAGAACTAAAATAGTTATGCCGTGTAAGACTGCAGGTAAGCTGGCTGTAGTAATTTAATGTCGGCTGTGAGAAGCGAACACCAATCTAAAGTTGCGTTCTTGTGCGAACTGTGTTACGTTTAACGAGTAAAAAATGCACGTTCGTTGATTTAACAACCATATTATGACATTTGTTGCCTGGAAATAGGGCAGCTTGCACTAGCTAGCTCGAAGGCTACTGTCATTGTCACATCTTGACTAGAATATTCTCATTTTTGCTCAGCGTGTGCATATAAGGACACACTCAGCCAATTATTTGAAATACAGTCTTACAATAAGGGTTGTGTTGTATATTGAAAGCTATGATAGTTTTTTTTTGCTTGCTAATTTTTCTTTTGTTGTCGATATCCACTAGATGTCAGCCTTGCAACGTTTTGAATCCATCCATCCATCCATTTCCTACCGCTTGTCCCTTTCAGGGTCGTGGGGGATGCTGGAGCCTGAACCAGCTGCATTCGGGCGGAAGGCGGGGTACACCCTGGACAAGTCGCACCTCATCACAGAGCCAACACAGATAGACAGACAACATTCACACTCACATTCACACACTAGGGCCAATTTAGTGTTGCAGATCAACCTATCCCCAGGTGCGTGTCTTTGAAGGTGGGAGGAAGCCGGCGTACCGTAGGGAACCCACGCAGTCAAGGGGAGAACATGCAAACTCCACACAGAAAGACCTCAAGCTCAGGATCGAACCCAGGGCCTTCGTGATGTGAGGCACCCACATCAGTGATTAGTGAAGATGTCCACATTAGTGGCCTATGAGGACTCTGAGTCTGAGGATGAGTCCAACAACCAAAAGGCATCAGGTTTTGTCCAGGAAAAATATTGCAGAGAAGAAAACCAACAAACGAGAGGATGCACTATATTAGAGGTGTCTCCAAACTCCGAGAGGACAGCGTTGGATTATCACCAGCACATGTTCGAAAAAGACAATTCCATTTTACCTAAGCCGAATTGTTCACCTTCAACCCGGCAGAAGACTTTTGGACCGACAACTCCTCCTTGCACGACGCAAAGCTTTTCTGCCAAGTCCAAAAGACCTTCCATAGTCCCATCTGGTGTCAGACCCTACGTCCCCAAAAGGCAAAGGCTTATCATCTCTGCAGGGAAAGAAGATAATTTGACTGAAGGGGTACCCAGCAAAGATGTCCAAATTCTCTCTGAAGTGTCTGCGAAGGTGAAGCTGCATCTTTCCCAAAAGTCTGCCGCTGGGATACCGAGAAGGCTTCTTCTCAGCCTTGAAGGTCACCAGGGTCCTGTCAACACAGTGCAATGGTGTCCAGTTCCTCAGATGAGTCATCTACTGCTGTCTGCCTCCATGGACAAGACATTCAAGGTGGGTAGTAAAACTAGTACAGTAGTCTGTACAAAAATAAACAATGTAGGAATTACAATATTATCAGGAAAAGGTCAGTGGGAAGTAAACACAATTATGAAAAATAAAAGTGGTACACTTTTTCCATTTTGAGCAGCGCATTGTAAAATCGACTTTAGATTTTATGTTCTGAGTTGGTAGGTTTTCTTTTTACCGTAAAATATTTGTTTACACAGTGCCAATTTTCTTTTTACTGTAACATTCTGGAAACTGAGAGGCCGGTGTTTTTTATCGTAAAACTAACAATCGTACCGTTTTTCTATTGACAGTAATGCACATGTAAAAACAAACGTATATTTTACGAAAATAAAAACTGGCAGCGCAACTGTCAGAACATTTCCGTAAAAAATAAAAGTGGTACCATGTTTCTGTTTACAGAAATGCACGGTAGTAACAACGACCGTAGATCATACTGTAAATCTGACAGCTCAGTCACCAGAATTTTACCGTAAAAATAACAGTTGTGACAGTTTCTCCATTTACTGTAAAAAAAAAAAAAAAGCAAACAGATCTGGGGAGAATAAACCTTGCAGCTTAATCTCCAGAATTTTACTCTAAAATGTTTACAGTGAATTACTGTAAATTGAAAAACGTTACCACTTTTTTACAGTAAAATTCTGGCAGTTGCGCTGCCAGGTTTTTAAAAAAAAAAGTTTTTTACTATAAAATCTATGGTCGTTGTTTTTACAGTGATTTAATGTATATTGAAAAACCCTACCACTGTTATTTTTACGGTAAAATTCTTGTGACTGACTTGCCAGTTTTTGCCCTGCGATGAGGTGGCGACTTTCCAGGGTGTACCCCGCCTACCGCCCGAATGCGGCTGAGATAGGCTCCAGCACCCCCCGCAACCCCAAAAGGGACAAGCGGTAGAAAATGGATGGATGGACTTGCCAGTTTTTTATAATCGTAAAATCAAGGGTCGTTGTTTTCACAATTCATTACTGTAAAATGGAAAAACAATACAGCTTTTATTTTTAACTATAAAATCTACATAAATATTTCCACAGTGTAAGATAGTGATTGGGTACAGAGTGACTTGTTTTATGGTTATGCAAAATTAAGTATTAAAGGTAACATATTAATCATAGATAGGCCCTTCAGGACTGTCCATCATGCACCTAAACTCAGTTTTAGTTGTCAAACTAAAAAAAGAACAAAATGTACATCCATCCCATTTTCTACCGCTTGTCCCTTTTTCGGGGTAGCGGGGGGTGCTGGAGCCTATCTCAGCCGCATCCGGGCGGTAGGCGGGGTACACCCTGGACAAGTCGCCACCTCATCACAGGGCCAACACAGATAGACAGACAACATTCACACTCACATACAAAAAAATTATAATTTTTTTGCAGTTGACGTTCTTTACCACAACACACACCCAATGCAGCTTCACATGGCATCTGTAAAGCCTCTGTGGCTTTAGAGTTTTCTAGAGAAAATACAGCAAACAGTGCTGAATGTTTCCATATTGACCCAGAATGATGAAAGAAAGCTGTAATTGTATATGTCTTTTAATATATAATGTAATTCCAACATTTTCACTCATGTGAAAAGAAAACATTTAGTATTATTACAATATTATTTATCTTAGAAAATATTATTTTTCCTTTTAGCACTTCAATAAATAATCGATGTGAACACAACGTACAATTTTGCATTGTCTTGGTAGATAGACATTCTGTACTACAATTCACAGCACTGCGACATGGCATCTGTAAAGCTGACGTTGACGATGGAGTTAAAAGAAAGGGCTGCTTTATGGTTAACGGTCCTAAACATGTCAATAGGGATCTAACAATAAACGGTAATCGTGATAACCGAAGTTAAACTCCAGATGGTTAGTATTACCGTTTAATTTTTTTTTTTTAAAAATAACCGTGATAAATAACTGCACTTTGATAAAATCACGGAGGGACTGGGGCCAGCTCGTTAGCTTAAATGCTAACAAGAAAACAAGAGACATTAACTTACAAGCTGTGCTCTCTTAGAACAGAGTAGTGCTGTTTTGGTACTTTTCGATCCTTTTTAAAATAAAGCGGACAACAGAAAATGTCTTTATTGGTTTTATTTTAACAGAAAATTGTATGATACATTACACATACGTTTCTTATTGCAATCAAAACCAATTTTGGCATTAAATAAGATAGTGAACATACTAACTTCTCATTTAGTAGTAAGTAAGCAAACGAGTTACAAAGGCTTCTAATGTAGCTACTGATGTATGCAGTAACATATTGTCATTTCCCATTCTATTATTTATTTTAAATTATGAGGGACAAGCAGTAGAAAATGGATGGATGGGTTATTAATATACTTGTTCGTCTTTTGTTAATATCTGATTACTTTCTGCTTTAACATGTTCCATCTGCACTTCTGTTGGCATATAGTAAGCACTTATTCTAAGTTTTGGATGATACTAAAAGTTTGTGTATCGATCCAATACCAATATCAATATTTTTGTAGATCCACCCATTTGTTTACATTCAGGAGCATAGCTTGCTGTTAGTGCTTAGCTGTTGTGTCCTCCTACGGTGTGTACTGAAGCATGTTTAGCTATTCCTCCTCCTCCAAAGATGATACTTGTAAGAAATGTAGTTTATTTGTCGCCATGGAGGCAAGGGTTAGAGATTTAGAAGTAACTAAACCACTGTGGAAGGACGTTAGCTGCTAGCTAGCTTCGTTTTATAGCACTGCTTGCATAGCGGTGCTTCAGTGTTTATAGCTTCAACTTTATCGTTAGTTTTTAAGCCCAAGTACGTTCATTCTCCCTCTTCTGTCTCAATTTTGTTTCCACTCGTAAGTGCTCTGTGCGTGTGTTGACTCAAGATATGCGCCTAAGCTCATATTCCCAGCAATGTCACCACGATGCACCATCATGCCCGTAAAAAAAAAAGTATGTGTATTTTTCAAAGGCAGTATAGTACCTTTTTTAATTAATTAGTACTGTGGTACTTTATTAATACTGTTACATCGTACAGCACGATCCACATAGGAATATGAGACAATGGTATTTTTCGGTGCATTCAAGGACTGCTAAACAGAGTAGGACGCTCTGCAAGCAATAATGATTACCCGGTATTAAATACACTACAGCCTCTTGCGATAATGATATCATTTACCATATATTCTTTGGCATATACACAATAATAATAGATTTGATTTGTTACGCACTTTCCATTCAAATACATCTCAAAGAAGCTACAGTACCAACCAATACTTAAATCAATAAAAATAGATAAAATACTAAGAGTAACACACTATCGGTGAAGCATGGGCAACACAAAACATGCAAAATAGTGGGTTTTCTAACAGTGTTTCTGTTTCAGTTCTTTGTTCAAAAGATTCCAGGGTGTTTATACATACACCTTGAGCACATTTAACCATATGCGTTAAAATGATAACTGTGATATGATATTTGTATAAAACCGCCCATTTGTTTAGATTCAAGAGCGCGAGCTTGCTGTTAGTGCTTAGCTATTGTATCCTCCTACGGTGTGTAGTGAAGCATTTTGAGCTATTCCTCGTCCTGCAGGGATGATATTTGTAAGAAAAGTAGTTTATTTGTCGCCATGGAGGCGAGGGTTAGTGATTTAGAAGTAACTAAAACACTGTTTTAGCTGCTAGCTAGCTGGACTTTCACAATATTATGTCAGACCCACTCGACATCCATTGCTTTCGGTCTCCCCTAGAGGGGGGGGGATTACCCACATATGCGGTCCTCTCCAAGGTTTCTCATAGTCATTCACATTGACGTCCCACTGGGGTGAGTTTTTCCTTGTCCGTATGTGGGCTCTGTACCGAGGATGTCGTTGTGGCTTGTGCAGCCCTTTGAGACACTTGTGATTTAGGGCTATATAAATAAACATTGATTGATTGATTGATTGATTGATGTTTTAAAGCACCGCTCGCGGGAGGTCCATGCAGGTTGGGATTTACACAGGTATCTGACATTTAGTGTAATTGGTGTTCAATTAGACACAATCTCTGCCGCCCCGGTATAGAAACACACCACTTTCTATAGAACCATATCAGTCATTGTCAGTCCAATGTGTGTCAGTACCCAGGGTACCATTTCCAATCTCTTGGATTATGGCCCACAGTTCCTTTCTTTATTCCATTCCAAGAAACGTGACCGGAAAAGGTCAAGAGATGCAGGTGTTGGAAACGGTTTCTAAGAGAGCTTGAGAAGGATTAATCATTTATAAATGCATATGATCATTTGCATATTCAAACTAGTGCAGCAGCAGCATGGCAGAATTACTTCTACTGCATTGGAGTTGTTTGGAGCAGATGGGGAAAAGAAAATAGGGTTTGGTTGTTTAGTATGCCACCCTTGATTGCATGCAGGCTGTCTAAATAGGACCAATCTCCTTTTGAATTGATTCTTTTTTTTCTCCTACCAAACCCACAGATGCTTTTAAGGATTGGAACAATGTTACTAATTCAACATATTGCCAATTTCACAAAATGAAGTAAAATTGTGTTTCTTTTCATAGTTACATGCGTAAAGAATATTCCTAATTGCAATGCAATTGACTGTCAACAAAAAAGAGCTGTCACTCATCAGGCCACACCCCCTTTTAGTTAAAATTAAAAAAAGAAATGTTTTGTCATGTCATGCTGATCCAAAATATCTAAGGGCTGTCATTAATGTAAAAAACAGCTTCGCAGCCACTGAATATACTTTTTTTAATTTAAATAACGGTTCACTAAACAGTATTCCAATTACAATGTATTGTTTTTTATTTAAAACATTTATTACTGTGGCATTTTTTTCACTTTATATGTATTTTTTTCCACCTGATTTTAAAATTTGCTTTAAATATCCATTGTAGCCAACCACCAGAGGGCAATAGTAACCCATAGGCTTTTCTGTTTTACACAGTATCATTTATTGTATATTAAGCATCTTGCTATACAAATACAGTGAACTTTTAACAATGAATACAACAACCCAACTATATTATTAGTCATATCAAGCCTGATTCGTAAGTGATGAAATATAATAATTTTAATAGCACGGAAATGCAGCCATTTTCCAACACTTATATGGCCGACACTATTAAGAAACTTGTATTTGAAGGGGCTGTTTGCAACATTTACACAGATGCCTAAAGGGCGCAAACTTTCCAATATATTTGACACCGTATATATCTATCTTATTGCTTTGGATAGTGAGCGTTAGCTGTCATTGAATGTATATTCTGTCATAACAACAACATGGCTGCAAAGTGTTCATTGCTTCTCTTGGACTGCTTTTGTATGTGTGCACGCCCTCCCCGCGCGTACGTGTTGACTAGACCAGATGAGTGACAGCTGTAAACACCAATTATTTTATCCGGGCCGGTAAAAATTTTTAATTAAATAAACTTAGTAATTTTGAAAAATATAGACAATTGTCAAACACATGTGTTTTGTTAAACCACTAATGGTTACATAAGCTAGCCAGTGGTGTTCTTGTTATATTTTTTGCTTTGAAAAATGTTACTGTAAGCAAGTTGCAAACCGCATCTTTAAGCTACAGTTGCCCTTCTCTTTCGTCCGTGGCTGAGGACACGCATACATCTGTGAAGTCCATACATCTTTCCACTTCAGACTGCGCACAATTAGCTTTAGTGCCTGTTCGGCCTCGCCATCGCCATGGCAACGGCAGGTGTAAGGCAGCAGTTTTAAGTTGATAACAGAAATACTAATTTAGTTTTAATTACCTAGAGCTATTTAAAAAGCAGATTACCCAATGAGTCATCAGGAAGGATCCGCTGTGAGAGTCTTCGCAAGTCCCACGAAGACAAAGAAGATGTACAAAATGGGATGGGTGGGGTGGGAGGCAATGTATACGTCTTGCTTTGTATGTAGTTATTGTCTGTTTATTTAATGATTAAATGAATAGAAGAGAGGAATTTTTTTAATGATTTAAAACGGTAATTAACGGTACAGCCCATGTGTTAGGTCAGTGTTTTTTAACGATAGGAGCAGGGCCTATTTTTTGGCAGCGGTCACACCCTACAGTGTGAGAAAATATCTGTTTCTCAGCTGTGGTCAGATCGGTCCATGCATGCACCATACATCACTTCGAGAAATGACGGATTGGGCCAGCCAATATATCGGCGCTGGTATTTGGCAATTAACATTGCAGTTAACAGTGCAATGACAGTGCAATACATTTTCATAACATGGACCCTACTGCCTAGTTTCTCTTGTTAAATTCTTATTTTTACTGTTATATTTTTATTCTTATTTTTGCTTTTTATTTATATTATTATTTTTCTATTTTGGTATTTTATTTACATTTATACCCCCATTATTTACTTTTTACTTTTTAAATTTGATCTCAATTCTGACCACTGCTGCTGGAATTAAAATTTTCCTGAGGGAACTCTCCTGAAGGAATCTATCTATCTATCTATCTATCTATCTATCTATCTATCTATCTATCTATCTATCTATCTATCTATCTATCTATCTATCTATCTATCTATCTATCTATCTATCTATCTATCTATCTATCTATCTATCTATCTATCTATCTATCTATCTATCTATCTATCTATCTATCTATCTATCTATCTATCTATCTATCTATCTATCTATCTATCTATCTATCTATCTATCTATCTATCTATCTATCTATCTATCTATCTATCTATCTATCTATCTATCTATCTATCTATCTATCTATCTATCTATCTATCTATCTATCTATCTATCTATCTATCTATCTATCTATCTATCTATCTATCTATCTATCTATCTATCTATCTATCTATCTATCTATCTATCTATCTATCTATCTATCTATCTATCTATCTATCTATCTATCTATCTATCTATCTATCTATCTATCTATCTATCTATCTATCTATCTATCTATCTATCTATCTATCTATCTATCTATCTATCTATCTATCTATCTATCTATCTATCTATCTATCTATCTATCTATCTATCTATCTATCTATCTATCTATCTATCTATCTATCTATCTATCTATCTATCTATCTATCTATCTATCTATCTATCTATCTATCTATCTATCTATCTATCTATCTATCTATCTATCTATCTATCTATCTATCTATCTATCTATCTATCTATCTATCTATCTATCTATCTATCTATCTATCTATCTATCTATCTATCTATCTATCTATCTATCTATCTATCTATCTATCTATCTATCTATCTATCTATCTATCTATCTATCTATCTATCTATCTATCTATCTATCTATCTATCTATCTATCTATCTATCTATCTATCTATCTATCTATCTATCTATCTATCTATCTATCTATCTATCTATCTATCTATCTATCTATCTATCTATCTATCTATCTATCTATCTATCTATCTATCTATCTATCTATCTATCTATCTATCTATCTATCTATCTATCTATCTATCTATCTATCTATCTATCTATCTATCTATCTATCTATCTATCTATCTATCTATCTATCTATCTATCTATCTATCTATCTATCTATCTATCTATCTATCTATCTATCTATCTATCTATCTATCTATCTATCTATCTATCTGACATATATCAGAATCAATCTTTTCTTGGTTTTAAAAACTACAACATAATTATATTAGCAGATACAATATACTGTATACACATATGATACCAGTATTTAGTAAATACACATAAATAGTTAATAAACACATTATAACCAGCCCGTTTGCCCTGCTTGTGAAGAGTTGCCTTTTTTTTCACTGCAGAGTTCTTGTGGCCACGCCCCCTTACCCCTGTCTCCCTTTCTCTTCCTCCTGCAGTGTTGGTCGCTTGTGCACAGTATGTCTCTTCTGTTTAACTTTCAAATGTTCTATTATTTTGCTAGGAAAGTTTTTGTCCTTTTTTCCCGGGATGTTACTGGTTTTGTTTTGTTTGTTTTCGTCCTCCGTCAGCAGCACCTGAAGTGTGGGCTCATCAAAGGGGAACTGCACTTTTTTATGGAATTTTGCCTATCATTCTCAATCATTAACGACGACAAATTGATTTTTTTGTAATGCATTCTAACTTGTAAATAAACTTAAATAAAAGTCAGCTTACAGTGGAGCCAATGGGAGGTCCTCTATTCGCCCATAACATCCAATAAATAACCATTCAGAAACTGCCAACAATACTCCATTTACATTTCTTGATTTGAATAATAACCAAGTTAGTGATATTGTTATTATAGGCGATGAAATATTTTTAGCGGCGCTGTTATCACAAGCCTGTGTACAATTTTGACATGATCGACTGGCGAGGTGTTTCCTCGCTTCCTTGCTCCCTGGAAGTTTATTGTAGATCATAAACCATGCATCTCACCTGGATAGGAGAAGTCTGAGGACATATACCAACAAGTTCACAGCCATTTAGGACCCGGAAATGGCGAGAACAACACAAAAAGACGCTTGGTCCCTCCCCCAGCCCTCCTCCCCTTTGCAAGGATTATAGACATTCTTTATCTAAATGGGAATATATGAGCATACTAGCCGTCGGCATTCTAGTGACAGCAGACCTTATACAGTAAGTGATGTTTTATTATGTTTGTTGTCTCTCATATAGTCTGCAGTGAATAATAATCAGTGATGAAAAAAAATCAAAAAATGTTGTGATTGGTTTTTGAAATTAATGCGCTGCGTATGCTTAAAATGATCAAAATACATAAATATTAAATGTTATTCTAAATGTGCCCATTACTACATCGCACATTTACTTACAAAAGTACATCATGTTTATAAAATCTTAATGGTGTTTGGATGTTTTTTTAAGGGCTTTATAGGCGGAATAGAGCGGCTCCCATAGGCTCCATTGTAAGCGGACTTTTGATCACATTTAATATTTATAATGGAAAAAAATCCCCCAAAAACATCCATCGTCATTTCTTTCATAATGATTGTGAATGATAGGCAAAATTTTAAAAAAAAGTGCAGTTCCCCTTTAAAGGAGCATGTAGAGTTTCATGTTCTGTGATTCAATCAAATAATGAGACACAGGGGTAGAAGATGGATTAGTGGATAGAGATGGATGGACATGAAGATGACAAAAATTATATTTCTGATAAAAATCCAAACTTTGTGTAAATATATTGACGGCGCGGAGGGCTTCCACGTTACTGTGCTCTCTCTCGTACTTGTTGCAATGTTTTTGTTTCTTGCATTGAATAAAGACAGCACAGTCTACCAAGTCAAATTCCTTGTGTGTTAAACATACTTGACCAATAAAGATGTTTCTGTTTTTGAATAGACTTATTATATAAGTAAAGAAAAGCGGGCCGCAACTGAAACATTTGCATTCTTTCTGCAACATGCAGGAAGAAATGATGTCAGCCATCTTGAAAATTGTGTCATCTATGAGCTACATGAAGGAGCCCAGAATTGTTTTTCTATATGTTCGCAATATGTCAGGTTTCCTCATGAGGAAACTTTACAATGTATTAAATCCATAAACCGCTATAAAATTGTACACAATTGAGTAGATGGCGAGTTATTGTGATGTAGAGAATTCCCATAACATTAGAGTGTGTGCGGGTGTGTGTGTGTAAAACATAAAAATCATATACAATTTACTGCAGCATGTTTTTATAGTTGGAAGGGAAATTTTTGTAGGCTAAAATATGAACATTTCTACTGACACAGAGGACAGCTTATGATATTAATGTTCTGTTTGCTATTTTGAAAGTAATCATTGAAGATTCTTTTGCTGCCACCTTGTCTGACGTCATGTCACTTTTTACAGTCATGACGTTTCTATGCACTAAATTGGTCTGATTTGTAAAATAATTCAGTTTTGTCTGTTTTTTCACTTCATGTGAAATTCTAGTTTCCATGCTCTTATCTCTAATGTGACTGATGGCCATACGCAGTGGTCATTTCAACTTGTTAGCTATATGAAAATGTAAATACAATAGAAGAAGAGAATGCTACATGCTTTTAAGCTACGGATCTAACAAATGAGTACAAATTTCCACTTTTGCCAGGCTCTGTTTGATTGGTGAAATGGAATCAAACGTCACTAATGCTTACATTGGATTGCTGAAACAGAGTCGTGTGACAGTGCCTGCCGGAAGAAGGCTCGCTAACAAATGAACACATCTTTGCAAGCCTTAATTAATATATTATAAATAATTGTGATATAAATAAATGTAACGATCAAAATGAAACATAATGTAATGGAGTAAAAGTAGTGTTTCTTCGTCACAAAAATACTCAAGTAAAAAGTATGTTGCATTAAAAACTACTCTGACAAGTACAATTTATCTTAAATACATGTAACGGAGTAAATGTAGTGCATTACTACCCACCACTGGTTATTAGACCCCCCTAGATAATCTTTTTCAAAAAGCTACTCGCTCCGAATTGGGCTGCAACTAGCGACTACTTTGATTGTAGACTAGTCATCGATTATCTTAATGGTGATTCAGATTATGAATTATAAACCTATTCAGTGGCTTTAGTTAAGTCATCTGCTTTTAAATTCAGTTTGGGATATTTTTAGACATGTGCTAACTAACAACAATGACTAATTCATTCAGAAATGTATTTATTTTTTACTGTAACCGTGCTTCTAATTTGGGTGTTACAAAAACAAAAATTACTATTAAACTTTTGTCCATTTAAAAGCAAGGATAGCCCTAGTGCTGACAAAACAAAGTATTATTTTTTATGAAACCGAAGGACAGTAAAAATAGCAGCAATAAAAACAAACACCGAAGCCATCTAACTTCCTCAACAACAACAAAAAAACCAAGTATTTTGTGATGATGTGTTGAAAGAGCTGCACTCAGGTGTATTATTGATCATTGATTAACTCCTGGCACTCTTTGCAATCTAATACTCAATCAATGAACATTTTAGCTGTCTAATAATTTGTGTATGTATTATTTTCTGATATAAAATCATGATTCCACTCAACAGAACCGCTAAATGTCACCCATTTTACATGCACGTCTGGGAGACTGCCTGTATTTTAACTCAACAATAGTACGTTGGTCTTTCAAAGAGCCAATGTGGGTTCGAAGCGCGCTCGGAGCAGTTGTAAAAAACAACGTAGACGAGAGCGAAAGAGAGAATACACAATCGCTCTCTCTGTAGCAGTGGTTCTTAACCTTGTTGGAGGTACCGACCCCCACCAGTTTCATATGCGCATTCACCGAACCCTTCTTTAGTGAAAAATATATATATATATATTTTCAAATTCAAGACTAAGTTATATGTTTTTTTACTGGTGCACAAAATGAACCATGCATGAACATCACCTTGTTCAAAGAACGAAACCAACAGTGCATGAACTCACAACAAATTACACACCTGCAAATCAGTGAGACTTCTGCTGTTGCCTTTGAGAGACCAGTTCAGATATACTTGGCTTCACCATGGCAAGGGGCAGTTTCATGTCATTTTCACAGCAAAGTCTGTACCTTTTCTTCGTTTTCCACCCAGACATACAATACTAGTACACAGCTCATGAAAAAACAATATTTTTTGTTATTGTCATTGTAAGTGGGCCAAAACACTTATATTATAAAATAATCTCATGGAAATGATCGCTGTCATTTGATTATAATAATAAAACATTTAATTAGTTATGTAGCCAGGTTTGGGACAGGAGTGCTGCTGGTGTGGCCACAGTGCATGTGCTCGTCTGACATCGCTCACATGTGCTCCACTGAATGCTCAAGGAGTTATTGCGTTTGTTCACGCATATGGAAAATTAGAGGGAACATTGTTTGAGGGTATCCATAATACGCCGATAGGGAGAAGTTTTTATTTACACGATGAGTCGAGTGTGTCTTGACCTCCGCGGCGGAGGCTCCGCCGAACCCCTGAGGCCAACTAACCGAACCCCTAGGGTTCGATCGAACCCAGGTTAAGGACCACTGCTCTATAGACTAGGATGAGCTGTTTGTGATTGACATCTACAAACACCAATCATTGCATTCTACCGTCAAAATCGGGGGCCCCTGATTGGGTGGGGCCCTGGGCTCCAGGCCAGTTAAGCCCGTGCATTAAGGTGGATTTAATGTGCGTGCGTGTGATTGATGTTTACTTTTCTTCTTTGCACTGCAAAATGAAGTTGCTTGACACCTGAAGTTTCTGACAAATAAAAAACCAAAAGTATTTAAATTAATATACCATAGACAAAGTTTAGCTGGCGAACTATGGCTAGAATAACAATTAAATCTATTTTTCACGCTACTTCGTCTTACACTTGTGAGCTAGCCAGCAAGCTATCTTACCCAGTTTAAACCGCATCCTTCAGATGTCCGACATCATGCCTCCATTTTTAATGCTCCCGTATGACAGATGTACTGCCATAAAAAAACAAGGTCAGCTTTGCTAAATGAGCAATGTATTCATGTCTTTAACATTATTAGAGTGAAATGTTCCCACGCTTTACATGTTTTCAATTGGGATGTTGTTGCGATTTTCCGTGCTGACTCTCCTCCGTCCGGAAAAACAGGAGTAATGACGTCACTTATTATTGTCAAAAAATACATCTCTGTTGGCCCTGTGATGAGGTGGCGACTTGTCCATGGTGTACACTGCCTTCCACCCGAGTGCAGCTGAGATAGGCTCCAGCCCCCCCGTGACAGAAAAGGAATGGATGGCTGAAAGTTGTTGGCGACAAATGTTATTGTCAATGAATCGCACCCGTAGCGCCAAATCTAGGGAAGAGACTTTTAGAGACTTTGACATGAAAGCACGTATTGGTCTTCTCAACAAACACCCCCATGACTAATCTGCCAGGACAGTGTTTTTTATTTTAGATGTTTTTTGTTTTTTTAACATCGCCATTATTTCTGGTTCTATGTTGTCATCACATTTTTTCATTTCAGTCCCTTCACATAAAAAATACACTTTGCTCTTTGTTTCTAATGCTGTGTGAAGAGACATGTTAATAATGAAACAGAAGCAGCATAGATCTTCATAGAGCTTCAAAGATTCACCGCCTTAAAAATAACGCTTCCCATCATTAGAGTTGTTCTTCATCTGAGTGGGCACTGACATAACCACCTACTTTTATCACGCAGGTTGACTGTTATGGGAGGGAGGGACTTTAGCCTGTCGGGAACTTTAGCCTGTCAGAACAAAGAAACCAGCCCCTATAAGCAACAGAATAGATCTGATGAAAAACGTGTCACTTGCACTGCATAGAGTAGACGACGCGCCTCTTTTGCCAAAGTGCTTAAAGCCTGACAGCAATTAAGAAAGACAAAAGATCAGCACTTCTGTTTTAAATCACTACTGTCTGTTTTTCAGGCCACTTTATTTGCAGCCTGCTATCACATTTCATGCCACCGAGGCGTTAGATAGCATAGCTGCAAAAACAAGGTGGAAGCTTTTCTCCTGTGTTCAGAGGAGCCCTTGGGGCAAGTAGACTATTACAGTGCACTGGGAATCACCTTATTGCCATATTAACTTTAAGTACAGTGGTTGTTGCACTGTATATAAACCTGATGTTGTCACCTCATATTCTTTGTTGGCACAAGTTGTCACCCCGTTTTAACAATAAATATATGTGCCTGTTTATTTGTAATGATGTCAGGTTCAAACACTGATGACATCTATTAATCAGACAAGAAGCAAGGAATCAATCAGAGACAGAGTTTAATTTAGCTCATGAGGAGAACGCATGGAGCCGGACCCTTAGTCACAGTCTCGCCCTACGCTCTAAGGTCCAGCTCTTGCATCCCTCTATTTATTCAGGAGCTCCACAGTCAACAGTACTAAGGCCGCCTCTAAAAGGAGTGGTCACATTTATTATGCAAATCAGGTCCAGGGCGCACGATACGTGACGGAATGTTCTGGGGGCCTTGTGATTTCGCCTTGTCCCCGCTTCGTCTGCGTGTTGGAATCTTATCTTCGTTGAGGTCCTTGAAGTCTCTGCTTCGTCTGCATGCTGTCATCTTATCTTCGTTGACGTCATTGAAGTCCTTGGCTGTTAGCGGGCTAAAACAAAGATAACATCTACGGCTGAGGCCACCCCTCAGACAAGAAGTCTTTGTCCTTGCACACATTTAGAAAAAGTCTAACTTGAGCATAATAGCTAATAATTAAAGCAATGCACTTTAAGCATACTAAAGTTAGTGTGATAATATATACATAATTATTCTAACAAATGATTTGATATGATTAGTGATAATCAAGTGCTGCTTTTGGTGTATTTTCCTTGGTGTGTGTCTATTTAACTCCTGTTCCAGCACTCTATCCAGTGTCTACTTATATTTACCGTAGTCATAATTGTATTTTGTATTTAACAGAGAGTAAATAGGTAGGCAATGGATGGACATAAGAATGGTGAGTTAACTGCAAATTTGTCATTCTTAACTGCGCCAGGAGGTTATGTACCGTATTTTTCGGAGTATAAGTCGCACCGGCCGAAAATGCATAATAAAGAAGGGAAAAACATATATAAGTCGCACTGGAGTATAAGTCGCATTTTTGTGGGAAATTTATTTGATAAAACCCAACACCAAGAATAGACATTTGAAAGGCAATTTAAAATAAATAAAGAATAGTGAACAACAGGCTGAATAAGTGAACGTTATATGACGCATAAATAACCAACTGAGAACGTGCCTGGTATGTTAACGTAACATATTATGGTAAGAGTCATTCAAATAACTATAACATATAGAACATGCTATACGTTTACCAAACAATCTGTCACTCCTAATCGCTAAATCCGATAAAATCTTATACGTCTAGTCTCTTACGTGAATGAGCTAAATAATACTATTTGATATTTTACTGTAATGTGTTAATAATTTCACACATAAGTCGCTCTTGAGTATAAGTCGCACCCCCGGCCAAACTATGAAAAAAAAACTGCGACTTATAGTCCAAAAAATATGGTAATCATTGTCATTGGTCTGTCTGTAAGTTAATAGTTAGCAAAATAACTCAAAAAGGTATGTGCAGATTTTCAGGAAACTTTACGGATATGTCCGAAATAGTATGAGCAACAACTGATTCGGATGATTACCTACATTACCTTATGTTAACGTTTCTGTGTGTGTTTTTGCTAGCGGCCACACAAAGACAGCGGATGACTGACAAGAGTGTGCACTCTGTTTATTCAATTCTACTGCAGATAGATCAAAAAGTGATTAGCACATTTTGATGAAACTTTCAAGAAATGTCACAAATGGGAAAGGAGCAAGTGATTTTGGGGTTGTTGCGGATCACCGTCTGTATTCACTTTTTTACTATTGGAAGGTAGGGCCTGGCCGAGGTCTAGTCTCTGGTTTAGTTATCTATTCTTTTTTAGTGTTGTTTGTATTTTTTATGTTTGTCTCACTTACTATTCCTAATCTTGATGTCTGTCCACAGATACAAGCTTGAAGCAGTGTTATTTACAGAAGTGTTGGGCAAATTTTACAACCACTTTTTGCAACATTTGGCACTTTTTAAAAAGGCAAAGCCAATAGTCTATCCATTCATTACAGAGTCGATATTCAGTTTGAGATTAATGATTGATATAATTTGTGTCTGCCTTTACTTCTTGTTCCTGTGCCTGTCCCCTGTCCAGACGAAGGCTGTTTCCTTACAAAATACCATGCATAAGACCACTTTTGTCTGACAGATGGTGTTATGCTTTTCTTCCAATATGCTATTTGTGTATGTTACAGAGTAATGATTCAACTGCTAAATTATTGTAGGTACATAACGATAACCTCTTCAGCGCTTCTCAATTATTGACATGAAGGACAGACATTTTTTGCAACCCCCCTGAAATGAATTACTTTATGTATATAAACATAAATATATATATTAATATATATTTATACTCAAATAAATTACTATTGAAAACCTGATAATATTTATAATTTATCCGTACAACACAGTGAGTTACATTCTTTATACAATCCGCTGACGACTATTTTTTTCTTTTCATTCCTGGCACACCCCCCCCCATCTCCGCCTCCTTTAGCTCTGGACACATGTGTTCCTGTGTACTTATCACTTCTACTGGGTTAATAGGGAGCGTGTTGATTAGATTGAGTACTGCTGTCACCTAGCTGCAGGCTTGTGTATTGTTCTCACGTAAATACACGTGGACACAAATAATGAAAATCACCCAGGGGGTCCCGACCCACTATTTGAGAAACTCTGCCCTACACAATTTGTCATGTCTGTTTGGAGTAATTTTTCTGCCTACATTCTTCGTAAAATATCATACATAGTACCACATTTGTTTTAATATTGTTTTAGTGCTGTTTCAATAGTAATTTCATTGGTTTATGTCTGACTTTATGATCCTGTTCCTGCTCTTTTTCCATAGGCGTTAGCTGTTTTTAGAAACATAAAAAAAAGCTATTTCTGTCTACATATTCTTTTAATGTCGTTTTAGAAGCCATTTTGTCCGACTTCCTGTTCCTGCTGTCTGTGAGAGACAAGGCTCTGTTAGTCCCAAATTTACCATTCAAACAGCATAGTGGGGTCAACAGGGGTCCGCAACCCTTAGGGGGTCTGCAGAGGTACTACAAGAGGGTCGTGAAATTTTGGTTGGTTGGTAAGAATAAAAAAAACAAAACAACATATTTCTTATATTTCCCCTAGTGCTGTTGAATTATATATATATATATATATATATATATATATATATATATATATATATATATATATATATATATATATATATATATATATATATATATTGTATATATATATAATGTATATATCTTATATTTCCCCTAGTGCTGTTGAATGATTCATTATTTTGATCAGATTAATCACACTTTTAAATTTGGATTGTTCATGATTAATCACAGGTTGTTTCTCACTTCCTTGATTTGAATTAACTTAAAAATACCCCAATATCTTGAGACAAATGCAATTTTATTGTCAGAATATCATTTACCAATATTTAAAAAAATAAGTCTTAAAGGTACTTGAATGCACTACATTTATTTGCTAAAAATTTGGGGACAGTTTTGTCCAGTCAAAGTGTATTTTGAAATCTAATTTGCCAGCAAACACACATATTACAGTCTCTTCACTCATGTTTGCTCTGGCATTTGCATTGACCTGATCACTGACTGTATAACAACCCGGCGTACCGCCTTTCAGGTAACCATTCATGGGTACAGGAGCTTGTACAGTAGAGTCAAAATAAATTGTGTGATTAATCTGCGTGTATACATGATTGATGCAATATTTTTATTCATCACATGAGTAACTCGTTATTTTTGATAGCACGAGTAAAAACATGGATAAATAGTTATTTTTCTGTATTCATGTTAGCATTTAAGGTAGCTAGCGATAAGTGTGCTAGTTGCAAGCTAGCGATTAGTGGTACTATACTTTATTATTTAAATATCTTAGTATTTCAGAAAACCAAGGTACCTTTAGAACCAGTTTAATTTTAATCATTATTTATACAAAATCAACACTAAATTGGCCCTAGTGTGTGAATGTGAATGTGAATGTTGTCTGTCTATCTGTGTTGGCCCTGTGATGAGGTGGCGACTTTTCCAGGGTGTACCCCGCCTTCCGCCCGATTGTAGCTGAGATAGGCTTAAGCACCCCCGCGACCCCTAAAAGGGACAAGCGGTAGAAAATGGGTTGATGGATGGATTTATACAAAATATATAAGTAGGACAGTGGTTTCCAAACTTTCTCCACCAAAGGCCACACACTGAAAAGCCAAAGCATGCGGGGGCTATTTCGATATATATTTTTTATGTTGTAAAAAAAATACCAAAAACAAACATTATAAATATTCAAAGACAAAACTTTGTTAGATTTGTGTTGTAGGTTACAGAGCGTATTATTGTTAGTATCAAAATTACATGTTTTTTTTTTTTATCAGATAAAATGTTTTTGCTCTTTTTTTCATACATTTTTACGTTTTCTTTGTTTGATTTTATTTCGACAATATGCTGTGGGCCGACAAAACTCGAGCTGCCCGTCAGAGATGGCCTCCGGGCCACAATTTGGACACTCCTGAGGTAGGGGGTCTCCGAGTAGCCAATCAAATAGAAGTAAAAATTATAATTATCACAAATGGTACTTATTACCTAGCTTATAATGTATGCACATGTCTGCATTGTTTGTACTTTGCCACATAATAAACAGTGACAGAGTACTGTTTTCATGGTATGTTGCCTACCTCACTGGTTGTAGTCCTGTTAGTTTTCCCCTCATCTTGTCTAAATATGGTCACTTTATATGCTTTTCCAGTCAAGGTGTATTTGTGATTTCTCGCAGGTGTGGGATGGAGCGGAGAGCGGACGATGCCTGAAGGTTTACACCTGCCACTCTGGAGCTGTGCGAGATGCCTGTTGGACCCCCTGCGGGCGACAGCTTCTTACCGGCTCGTTTGACAACACAGCCGTGGTCACAGACGTGGAGACAGGTGAGCAGCACACACTTCACTGTATTTATCTCTTGAAGTTTACCAAAATATTATACACGTACATATTGTCATGTATTAGCTGTACGTAGGGATGTAACGATATCAAAATTTCATATCATGTTATCGTGACCAAAATGATCACGGTTATTCGGGGCGGCATAGCTCAGTTGGTAGAGTGGCCGTGCCAGCAACTTGAGGGTTCCAGGTTCGATTCCCGCTTCCGCCATCCTAGTCACTGCCGTTGTGTCCTTGGGCAAGACACTTTACCCACCTGCTCCCAGTGCCACCCACACTGGTTTAAATGTAACTTAGATATTGGGTTTTACTATGTAAAGCGCTTTGAGTCACTAGAGAAAGACGCTATATAAATATAATTCACTCACTCACACTCACGGTTATGTTATTATCGTGGTATTGTTGAATGTGCTCAAAATTTTTTATACACACACTGAAATATTTTGACCAAATTATTTATTTTAAATAAATAGACACACTTTTACACTGATAGTGTTTTATTCTTAATATTTTATCTATTTTAATGGCTATACTTTCACTACTACTACGGCCGTTCCTGTCGCATGCAACAAACTGCTTTCCGTTTCAAGTGTCTCTCTTCCAAGAATGACTTGTATGCCTCTTGAGAGATTCTGCAGCCATTGTTTAGTGTTTCATGTCAGTTGGATTTCTCACTTGCAAGAGCCTCCTAGTTGTCAAGGTTGATTGGAAAATATTTAAGTTCCCTTTTGATTATGTCTTTAAAACGTAGGCGGGGACATCATTGTATGTGCGGCGCATTGGCTAGTTCGCCATACAATAAGAGTTTAGGGAGGCGAGTGTCATTCATACGATAAATGTGCCTGGCTCACATACGATGGTGTTGGTGAAGGGTTGTGTAAAGGTCACTGGAGCCTGTTTTCTCTAGTATGAGGGAAATGGTCACATGGTCCTTCCAACAAACGTCTAGTATGGAACGAAGGCAGCGGAAATTAAAGGCATTGAGGTGATGTTCGTGCCTGCGGTATGTTGTCCATGACTCAGATGCGTACTGTACGGTACGAAGTACACGTGTGTGGCATACCCGTACTTTGAGGAGCAAGGAAATGTTCTTGTTGTGCCAGACACGCTTTCTCTGTTTGCTAAAAATTGATGCATGTGAAGTTCTGCATCAAGGTTGTTGGTGTTGGAGACTGTGGATCCCAGGTAGGTGTATTTGTCCACCACAGATAGAGGTGTGTTGGAGATGGAGATAGTAGGGTTCAGGGTTGCAGGTTGGGCAAGGACAACCGTCTTTTTTAGGCTAATCTGCAGGCCGAACTCTTGACATGCAGAGTCAAAATATGTGCAGAGCAGTTGTAGTTCAGCCTCTACGTGGGTGGCAAAAGCAGTATCATCAGCATGAAGCAGTTTATGCACCAAGACATGACTTACTTTGGTCTTAGGCTGCAATTGTGGATAGATTGAAAAGTTTTCCTGAGCTGCGGGTATGTAAGAGGATGCCAGAGTCTTTGTGGAAAGCATGACGTAGTAGGGCAGATAAATATTCCAAACAGGGTAGGAGCAAGAACACAACCCTGCTTTACCTCTTATCTCATCTGGAATTCGTCAGAGCGAGGGCCTTCCAATTGTACCGTTGCCTTCATGCCATCATGAAATTCTGTGATCACCTTCAGCAGTTTAGGGTGGCAGTCAAGTCTTTACAGAACAAAGAAAAGTCCAGATCGGCTGACTTAGTCAAAGGCCTTAGTCAAGTCCACAAATACCAGAAACTGGGTTTTTTGTTGTTAAATGCATTTTTCTGTAGTTGTCGAACACAGAACACCATGTCTACTGTGGAGCGCCCGGTACGAAACCCACACTGGCTTTCAGGGAGGATATGGTCTGCAAGGACTTGTAGTCGTGGTAGAACAGTTCGAGCTATTATCTTTCCGGCAACATTGAGCAGAGAAATGATTCTGTAGTTGTTACAGTCTGCACAGCCCCCTTTGTTTTTATGGTAATGATGTTTGCATCTCGAAAGACATCTGGGAGATATCCACTGTACCAGCAAGACACAAACAGATGGTGTAAAACAGACGAGTGCATCCCCACCTGCTTTGAAAACTTCAGAAGGAAGGCCGTCAGGTCCGGGGGACTTGTTGTTTTTGAAGGCGTTTATGGGGGCGGTATGGCGTAGTGGGTAGAGCGCCCGTGTCAGAAACCTGAGGGTTGCAGGTTCGCTCCCCGCCTCTTACCATGCCGTTGTGTCCTTGGGCAGGACACTTCACCCTTGCCCCCGGTGCCGCTCACACCGGTGAATGAATGTTGAATGAATATATGATAGGTGGTGGTCGGAGGGGCCGTAGGCGCAAATTGGCAGCCACGCTTCCGTCAGTCTACCCCAGGGCAGCTGTGGCTACGAAAGTAGCTTACCACCACCAGGTGTAAATGAATGATGGGTTTTTAACATGTAAAGCGACTTTGGGTACTTAGAAAAGCGCTATATAAATCCCAGGTATTATTACTATTATTATTATTATTATGGCAGATTTGACTTCCTCAATAGTGATGTCAGCATCCAGGTCAGTCATAGGCGGCGAAGTTGGGAGAGTGGCCGTGCCAGCAATCTGAGGGTTACTGGTTCAATCCCCACCTTCTACCATCCTAGCCACGTCCGTTGTGTCCTTGAGCAAGACACTTCACCCTTGCTCCTGATGGGCCTGATTAGCGACGTGCATGCCAGCTTCCGCCATCAGTGTGTGAATGTGTGTGTGTGAATGGGTGAATGTGAAAATAGTGTCAAAGCGCTTTGAGTTCCTTAAAAAGGTAGAAAAGCGCTATACAAGTACAACCCATTTACCATTTACCATAGCGGGGAGCTCAGGGACAGCAGCAGTTATTGCCAGTGTGTGACAGGCTGGCCATAGAGAATGCTATAATGCTAAGCCCGACATGTCAGTTGAGATTCCAGATCAGTCAGGAATTCACCAGCTCGGGAACGGAGGGGAGAGGACTTTTTGGGGTCTGGGGGTTTAAAGCTTTTTTCTGGCCTATGAATCAATCAATCAATCAAACTTTATTTATAAAGCGCTTTTCATACATAAAAGAAATGCAACGGAAAGTGCTTTACAAAGTTAAAAACAATACCCCGGATTGGTACACACACACACACACACACACACACACACACACACACACACACACACACACACACACACACACACACACACACACACACACACACACACACACACACACACACACACACACACACACACACACACACACACACACAACATACACACACAACATACACACATATGCAACTATATGGACAAATGATTGCATGGCTGAGTACAGAGGAGACATGTGAGTAAACACTATCACAGGAGCCATCTGCACCAGGAGGTCATCAGACCATGGCCAGCAGGATGCTGACACAAAAGCGCCCCCACAAGCACGGCCGATAACCCCTGAGGCAGATGGCTCATCTGAGGAACGTTACAAAATAAAAATAATAAAACTTGTAAAATATTAAGAACCGTGAGTAGAGATAAAGAATACAATACAAGTAAGACATATGAAGATTATTGGAAAAAATAAATAAATAAAATAAAATAAAATGAATATACATTAAATAAATAATAAATAATAGAACTAAATACAATCTTGCATAACTAATAGAATAACAAGTAAAATAGAATGACTTCAATGAAATAATTAATATCAGGTAAAAGCCTAATAAAAAAGGTGGGTCTTAAGGCTGCTCTTAAAAACATGAACGTTCTCCGCAGCCTTGTGGTGTTCCGGTAAGCTGTTCCGTAGACGGGGCCATAATGGTGTAAAGATGCCATCCCGTGACTTTGTGTCCTGACTCTTGGAATAATTAGGAGATGAGTGCCGGAGGATCTCAGGGCCCGGGAAGGTTCAAAGGGTACAAGAAGGCCCAATACCATAAAAACATTTATAAACCATAAGAAGTACCTTAAAATAAATTCTGAAACACACCGGGAGCCAATGCAGAGATTTTAAAACTGGTGTAATGTGAGCCCACCTTCTGGTCTTCGTCAGGACACGTGCTGCTGAATTTTGGAGTAAATGCAAAGGTGTAATAACCTTTTTAGGAAGACCAGAAAGCAGAGCGTTACAATAATCTATACGACTTGTAATAAAAGCATGCAATAGCGTCTCCGTGTTGCCCTGAGAGCGAATTGGGCGAACTCTGGCTATATTCTTAAGATGATAAAAACCTATTTTTGTTATATTTTTTATATGTGGTATAAAACTAAGGTCAGAGTCGAAAACGACGCCCAGATTTGTCACTTGTAGTGATGGAGTTAAAGACAAGGATTGTAGTTTTGATATGTGTTTCTCTCTCAGGGTCTCAGGGCCCATGACTAAGACTTCAGTCTTGTCCTGGTTAAGCTTTAAAAAGTTATCTGCCATCCGGGACTTAATATCTGAAATGTGTTTAAAAAGAGTATCAATTGGTCTCGTGTCATCAGGAGGCATGGAAATATACAAGTGTGTGTCGTCAGCATCCGTCCATCCATTTCCTACCGCTTGTCCCTTTCGGGGTAGCGGGGGGGGGGGGGGGGGGGCTGGAGCCTATCCCAGCGTCAGCATAACTGTGGAAATTAATTCCATGTCTCCTGATGACACTGCCAACTGGAATCATGTAAATATTAAAAATAATAGGACCTAAAATTCATCATTGAGGCACACCACATGTGATTTCATAGGTATTTGAGGAGCATGTATTCATACTTACTAAATATTTTCTGTCTTACTGATAGGAAGTGAACCATTTGTGGACAGTACCAGAGAAGCCACCCAGGTGTTTTCGTCTATTTAAAAGAATGAGGTGATCTACAGTATCAAAGGCAGCACTAAGATCCAGTAGAACCAAGACTGACAGTTTTTGAGAGTCAGCACTGAGATCGTTCACGATCTTTAAAAGGGCCGTCTCTGTACTGTGGTTCACCCTAAAACCAGACTGAAATTTCTCTAAAATATTGCAATTATTTAAAACATCATATAATTGTTTAAAAACAAGTTTTTCTAAAATTGTACTTAAAAATGTTAAGTTTGATACTGGTCTGTAATTATTAAAATTACAAAGCACTCCCGAGTTAACAGTCATAGAGACATAATATTTGAACTCATGGAGAGAAGAGATGTTCATAAGCTTTTATTGTTTTAAATATTGATGTGTACTGTGGCACTTTAAGATTTATTTAAATGAAAAGTGGGTAACAAATAAAATCTGTCATGAATATTAATTCTTTCTGACAGATGTGGAGTCCTACGCTGTTCAGCGGTCCTTGAACGCACCGCAAAAACACCTCTGTCTTGTATTACTCTTGAGTATAGAACGATCACTCTGTTGTAGAGTTGTCCCGATACTAATATTTTGGTACCAATGCCAACATTTATTTTGATGCTTTTCATTACTTTAAAAAAAATAAAGGGCACTACAAAAATTTAATTATTGGCTTTATTTTAACAAAAAAATCTTTGATACATTAAACATTGTTTCTTATTGCAATCAAAGAACAATTTTGGCTATTAAATAACATAGTGAACACACTAGACAACTTCCCTTCCAGTAGTAAGTAAGCAAACAGATTACAAGGACTCCTAATTTGGCAGCTGACGTATGCAGTAACATATTGTGTCATTTCCCATTATCTTATTTTGTCAACAATATGGGGGACAAGCAGCAGAAGATGGATGAATGGATTATTAATCTACTTGTTCATCTATTGGTTATTTCTGTTTTAAGATGTTCTATATATAATTTAGTTAAAATATAATACATACTTATTCTTCTGTTGTTTGGATACTTAACATTAGTTTTGGTTTTGGCTCCAATACCAAGTAGTTACAGGCTCAGACATTGTTCATGATTAAAGTTCTCCTGTGTCCAGAATTCCAGATATGTATTTCCTGAGTTTATAAACAATACAAAAATGTTTAAAATAGCGACGTAATCCTTTTAGTATTGACTAGATACGGCTCTTGTACTTGGTATCGTTACAATCGATATTTGTATAAACCCACCCATTTGTTTACATTCAAAAGCGCTAGCTTGCTGTTAGCGGGTAGCTATTGTATCCTCCTATGGTGTGTAGTGAAGCATGTTTATCTATTCCTCGTCCTGCAGGGATGATACTTGTAAGAAACTTAGTTTATTTGTCGCCATGGAGGCGAGGGTTAGTGATCTAGAAGTAGCTAAAACACTACGAGGAAACTTTAGCTGCTAGCTTGCTGCTCGCTAGCTATGTTTTAAAGCACCGCCAGATGTGGGATCTGAGTTGATGATGTTGGTGTGGCTTGTGCAGCCCTTTGAGACATTTGTGATTAATGGCATTATAAATACAAACTTTGATTGATTGATAATGATAACATCAACTTTATTGTATTAGAATTGCATATCAAAATGCTTTCAACAAGACAGACAAAGATTTTGATACAAAACAAACATCAAGTTAAAAATAATCTATTTCTATCTTGGAGCAGTACTAAAATGTCTCTAGAAATTACTAAAGTATTTTATGTCCAAAAACAGACATCTTTTATGATCTGACCAAAGTGCCTTTTATGACACAATACTATCCATCCATCCATTTCCTACCATTTGTCCCCTTTGGGGTTGCGGGGGTGCTGTAGTTTTCTGTAAATACACCACAATATGATTAACATCATTTTTATTTTTGCACTGCACAGTGAGCAACCGTTACCCCTTTTGTTTGGTCACTTTGGACCAAAAACTCTGGCCCATTGTGCGGTCGACGGCTTTTTTGTGTAAACCGTACAATGCCTTTTCAAGGTGACATTTACAAGAGATCAATAATTTGGTTTGCTTTGGAAAGGCTTCGCTTCCCCTGCCAGACAGGCCAATTTAACAAGCAGGATGAGTACAAGTCAGAGACCTCATAGGCCGGCTGCCACTTTTCAGATGTTCCTTTAACTCCAATATAACTCAGAAAAAAGAAACCTGAACCTAAAATCCATTAAGATGCCCCTTTTCCAATCTTTTCCTTCCTAATACTATATACTACTATACTATATGCTATTGAACTCCCAACCTACTCAGTGGCCTAGTGGTTAGAGTGTCCGCCCGGAGAATGGGACCCATTACCTCCCTGCCTGGCACTCAGCATCAAGGGTTGGAATTGGGGGTTAAATCACCAAAAAATGATTCCCGGGCGCGGCCACCGCTGCTGCCCACTGCTCCCCTCACCTCCCAGGGGGTGATCAAGGGTGATGGGTCAAAAGCAGAGAATAATTTCGCCACACCTAGTGTGTGTGTGACAATCATTGGTACTTTAACTTTAACTTTATATACACACACGCAACTGTAGAGTTTCTACTGTGAATGAATAAACCAAGTGAGAGACTTAGCCAAGTGAGCCAGACGGTGGTTCTGAAGCCTTCATGGCATCTACCTCGCCGGCGTCAACACTTTGCTATTTTGACGTGCTGCCGTTTGTCCTTCCCCTCTCAACATGTTTGTCAATACTGCCAATAGGGCCTAAGGATAATAGCTTGGCCTGCACATTAAGCACACAGGCAGCTCCGGGGAAGAGGATCAATAATGGATACATCACGGCTGGAGTAGCCGCCATGACCTTACAGTGGAGCTTCACAAGCTGCAGCCATAAGCAAACAAATGTTTATTTTGGTCTTCTGCCTTTGATAGTCACCCAGTTCCTGTTTAGTTTTGTCAAGTGTCTAAGGGACGGGTACAAACTGGTCTGTTTTAACAATTCATCCATCATTGGCCGCACCATTTTAACATTTAAGGATACACAGCTCGAAATGACAAAAAGAAACACACCTTTTAGCTTACCCTGTTGATGTGCCAGTATTGTACTCCACAGTCTCCACTCTGCTGCAGTCATTTATTTTCTTCCTGCCCTACAAAACAAAAAATAAAGGTCTTCACCTCCATTGTTATTTGTTCAGGGGACCTATGATGTATTCGTCTTTTCAGACTTATGACTGTTGTTAGAAAGTTGGATAGTCAGGTAAACAATGCCAAAGCGACAAATCTTAAGGTTCATGTATTTTGGAGTGAGCTTGCACGCAGTTTTGGATACCTCTGTTGACAGAGTTTTGCAGTCTGGCTAAGTTGTGACATCACCGCGAGGTGGGTGCTTTTATTTGGACATTAAAGGGCACCTATCATGCAAAACCCTCTTTTCTTACCTATTGGTACCTGTTTTTGTGTATTTGGGAGTACCGCAAATTTCAAATCACAGCATGGAGGCATGGCGGAGATATTTATAAAAAAAATCTTGCCTTTCTTCATACGTCCTCCAAACTAGCCGTTTGGAATTTTCCCCATTTGTTAAATTTTTTCCCATGGTGACGTCAGAGAATATTTCTTTGTATGGTAAAGTTTTACCCAAAGAGTCCTCCGTTGTAGTCCGATGCTGAAGTTAAAACATCCTTTTTTCCTCTATCCTCCTGTTGTGGGGCAGACTGGACGCACATGCACATGCATCCTCCGCTGTTGCCATTTCTAATACAAAGTTGAGTCTAGTTCTTACTAATATCTGTCAGTAGATTCGATATGGCGCTCAAAACTACAACATGGCTGGCGGGGAGAAGACTCTTTCAAAGTGGAACCATGTAAATAAGACCACCTACAAAACGGCACATCCTGAAGAAATGGTCAGAAAGTGTCTTGCAAACAGTCTGTAAAATATAATCAATGCAATATTTTGACCAAAGAACCACTATTACATGTTATGTAGACCACAAGGAAGTATATTAAATGTAGAAAACAAATCAGAAGAATCTGATCTTTTCAAATGTCACTTCAGTCTAAACGCAATGCAACCTAAATATGACCTGAATGGGATTTTTTTCGTCAGCTTTCAAAATTAGATTTACAGCCCCGAAATCTTGTTGTTTTCATTTCGATGTCCTGCCCTCTACTGTTTGACCAATGAGAAAGTTTGTGAGTGTGTCACATCCAGGTTGCCAGTTACTCACCACCCTCTTCGTCTAGCTACTGCCACTGGTAAAGTTACTAAACATGTCAGACCTTAGTAAATCTAAAAGGCGTCGTTACGATTCTCAACTTATTCATGACACAGCCAGGAACAAAACAAGAATTTGTATCGGAGATGCCTTTGAAAGATGGAGACGATTGAAGGCGGAGAATATTTTTTCATCTGACGCCAAACTTGCTAATTTCCTGCTTGATAGGTAAGTCAGGCATCTACGTTTTCTTATTACTTGTAATCAATGGAAATGGACATTTTGTATGCAAACTATATTGTCCAATACAGTCTATGATTTTGTCCAACAAAGCTAGTATGTTCGTGTAACGAATGCTTTGACGGTGCTCATAGTGTAATGCTTAGCATGCTAGCCCGGTCAATGACACATCGACATATAGGCTAACGGGGGAAATATATGCCCGTTAGCCTGTATGTTGATGTGTATTCCAACTATATTTTTGACGTGGATATGGGTAGTGTCAGTGCCTATTTCGTTCTTAATATGCTGACACGCTGAGCAAATGGGTTCCAACATTAGCACGGCTGTCATTTTAGCAATGTGAAACATATGGAGACAGCCAAATCACATGATAAAATAATTCCTCATTCGTGTACCCTATAGGCTATAGGTAAAATGTCTCCTCTTTAGTTTTGGGCGTACAATAGGCTGCTAAGCATGCTCTCCTTATTTTCACAAGTATAACCATTTGTTGTAGTTTGTTTTAGTCTTTGTTTTCTGATAGTACTGACAATAACCATATGATTGCCATTTGTTGTGATGTTGTACGCAGGCATGATGTACTTCTTCCTGAAAATAGCCTAATAGCTGTGTAAAATGTGTTGGTTAGAGATTTGTTATTGACAAAACGCTTGTCTATTCAGCTTTTATGGTCCCAGCACCTCAACCCCTAGTAAGAGGCAGTGGAAGTTTGAAGTTCTTTGGAGTAGCCCAGTCGATCGAGCTGGATTCGGCTGCGTATCTGGCAACCAAAGTCAGGGAGAGAGGGAGGGGACTGCAGATTTTTGACGGTGATTGCAGTACCATTTCTGGCAACAGTATATTACATATGGCACCTTTAACATCATGTGTCTAGTCCTGATGATGTCATCTTCCTACCCTTATTTTTGTTGTTTTTCTTTTTTTTTTCTTTTTTAATTTTTAATTACTGCTTTGGGTACTGGTTTAAGCACTGGCACCATTTTTAAAATACCGATTTCAGACTGGTTTTGTTTAAAATGTAAACGATTTCCCATCCCTAATAATGACTTTGATGTTACTTGTCTAGCAAAATGGGTATGCACCTAAATGCTAACACATCACACATGGTGGCAGTCATAAATTTGGACAGACCTTCTCATTATTTTGATGCAGATGAAGGATTTTTAAAATGTCTCAGTGGCATCATTTTGATGGCCTTTTTCCTATTGTCGTTATCTCATAGATCGTTATCTTAATTTTCTTTCACTCAATTTAAAAAACTAATTTTAACTGCAGAGTTTTTTTGTTGTTTTTTTGTTTGTTTTCACATAGTAGTTACTCAAGGCGTTAAATGAAGCCAATTCAATTTAGCCTCTCATACCAATAAGGGAGTAGGGGATTCCTGCTCTGTTTCTGCACAATTGCAGTGTAATTGGATGTGGCTAAGACCCAGGCTCTGACTCTATAACTAATCCGAAGCCAGCAACGTCCCGAGCTGCATACATAATTGGCCTCCTATTCATTTCAATGCACATATTTTTGATACACCCAGGCTTTTCTAGCAAGTTAACACAGCTAGAAAAAGAAATAAAGCTCCCAGAACATACTGTAGGTAGTTTCTTGCACATAATTTTACCATCAGAATGAATTTTCCCATTAATGCTGTCTATTCAGGTCAGTTGGGCTGTCTTTGAAGAGATGCTTCTTCTATAACTGCTGAGAGTCCAATTGGTCCTCCCCTGCATAACGTGTGACCCCCCTCCCTCTTAAAGGAATGATCGAGGAGGACTCTGTTTCCAGAATGCTGCACAATCCCGTTTTCTTTAGCTATCCTGACACTTGCTCATGTGTCCAATTTAATTTGCGGTATCGTATTTCTGCCCCCAGTTGGACGCAGGCAGGCTGTAATGCTCAAGAGGGAAAACGCATAAGAGAAAAAAGAGGCAGATAAATAAAGAGAAACAAAACTGTAGTTGGGGAATTGGAAGAAATGAGTTTCTTATGCATAGGATTAGAGTGAAGTGGCAGCTGTTTGTGCTGCACCTCGGACATGCTCCTTGGCAGGGAGGAAAACGTGCCAGCAGTAACCGGCTGCTTTGTATCAGCGCGTGTGTGCACTACTTGAGTCGTTTGGATGGATTTGACAGTTTGACACATTTTTCTAATTTTGTGCCTAATGGTTTTAAAAAAGATAAAACCTGTGTCAAAAGTCACACAAAAAACGTTCAGCCGCCTTCGTGCGTCCGTGACATTACACAAGACTTTTGCTATGCTCAAGTGTGTTTTTATTATTCTTTGGCTTTTTTTGTGATTCCATCGCATAAGGGTACCAGTAATGGCAAAGAGGAAAACAATTGATGATAAAAATGGCAGTACAATCAAAAGTAACATTAAGCAAACATCACAAATAAACTAATAACTTATAAGCCATAAAGTCAGAAGTAAAATTGCACCGGGATATCATCAAATATTTTTATACTCTGCACATTTACCCACAGTTAGGTACGGGAAATTGTAACTCCCTTTTATATTTGACGTGTGCTGGACGCCAAGATGAGCGGTCGCACTCTCTTTCGCTCCCGATCGGGAATTCAAACAACTGCTCGGATTATCCCACACTTCCTCCTTTTTCTACTGTGGATCACGGATTTATATTTTAAACCTCCTCGGATACTTTACCCTCTTGAAAATGAGAGTCAAGAACGCGAAATGGACATACACAGTGACTTTTATCTCCACGACAATACATCAGCGAAGCACCTTGGCTTTGGAGCTAACGTGTTAGCATCATGCTTGACTGCACATCGAGGCAGAAGAAACATGCCCCTGACTGGAAGGATAGACAGAAAGTCAATAATACTACTATTACTTCTACTATCAGGAGACACTGAACTCAACCCTGGACCTGCAACAACATGGTTAATGTTGTCCCGACTGGCGAAGACTAGCAATGCTACTGCTAGCGTCGCCATCGAAGCTAACTCGGCTACCGGCTCATCTCAGCTCAAACTCACCTGTGCTCCAGCGATCGGCGGCTCGGCGGAGGACTTCGCCCCGTTCATCGACACGGTCGGAGGCTCGGCGGCGGCGGTGGAGGACGACCCAGTCATCGGAGAAGGCAGCGACTCAGCGGCGATTAACGACGCGGCGGCTGCGGTGGACAGCGACCCAGACATCGGCGATTGCGGGGAACTGCACGAGATGGCGGAGGTCCACGCGGCCTCTCCCCGGTCCCAGACGGTCGAGGGCGCGGCATACACAGGATTTAGAGGCGCCTTTACACAAACATTTTCGTTATTCTGTTTCTCTTTGTCTTCAAAAAAGCCAGCCAAAAGGAAACCCAACCCCACCCCCAGCAACCCTACCTGGCCTCCCCCTCTCCCCCTCTCCAACTCCGCCCCTCCCCCTCCCTCCCCCTTCACCTGGAGGACGATCAATATGCCTCTCTCTCTCTCTCCTTGCTCTCCAACTTCAACAGCAATAATAACCAACAATTTTTCTGGTCAGTACCACAACACAGCGGACTCTGATGCTCTTTTTGGTTCCAGTGGACTACACATCATCCACCTTAATGTGAACAGCCTCTCTGGAGCCAAACTTGACCAAATCAGAGAAATGTTCCTCAACACGAAGGTAAAAATCTTGTGTTTCTCTGAAACCAAATTTGATCAAAGTATTTCTGACTCAGAGATAGAAATAGAAACATTTTCGGTTATCAGAAAGGATAGGAATAAACACGGTGGGGGCGTTTGTATGTATATTCACCAGGATATTAAATACATAACTCGCACTGATCTTAACCACAATGACCTGGAATCTGTGTGGGCGGAAATCAAATTTAAAAACGCTAAGCCGGTACTAATAGGGACTGTTTTTAGACCCCCTAATCAGAGTGATTTCTATGGGGCTTTGGAAGAATGCTTGGCAGGGACAGACAACGTGGAGAAAATTATAACTGGGGATCTGAACACAGATATTCAACGCAAAGATGCGCCTGTCTTCAGATGCTTCAGCAAGTTTTGTAATCTGCACGGTCTTTCCCAGCTAATAGCGCTACCCACAAGGGTGTGTGATTCCACCCAATCAACCATAGATCTCATTCTCACTTCAGACCGGCCTAAAATAAAAAATAGTGGGGTCATGATCTGTGGTCTTAGCGACCACTATCTAACCTTCTGCACCCGTAAAATAGCTAAACCTAAAGCCAATGGCCACATAACAGCCCAATCCAGATCCCTCAAAAAATACTCCAATGACAATTTCAATTTAAAATTAGATGAGTGGGACTAGTCCCCTGTGCTCGCGAGCAACATGGTCGATGTTGCTTGGGATCGCTTCAAAACGGCGTTCCTAAAGATACTAAATGACATGGCTCCCGTGAAAACAGTCAGGATCAAAGCCCGCTCGGAACCATGGATGAATCCGGACCTATTAGCTGCCATAAAAGACAGAGACAGGAAATACTCTGGATACCAAAAATGTAAAACAGAAGTAGATAAACAACCCAATAATATCAACCTCAAATTACTCCTTTCAACTCTCAAAAAGCAATGCAATAAATTAAGAAATAAGTCAACCAACCTGACTAAATCCTTAAAAAAAATTACATTAACGACAAAATAGAGGAAAACACAAATAAGCCACGTGAGCTCTGGAAAATTCTCAACAACCAGCTTCCTGGTTGCAGCCAGAAACTTAAAACAAGACTCACCAACATCAGCATCAAGGAGGGTGACTCCCTCATTACAGACAAAATGGAGGTAGCTAGCAGACTTAGCATCTTTTTCACCAGCATAGCCGCAACTCTTGTCAACAAGCTGTCCCACCACTCTGGTCGCTTTGGTGTAGAACACATTAAAGCCTTCTACAGAAAGCTAGGAGTACCCAACGATGATTTCAAATTAGAAATGGTCACAGCTGATGAGGTGTTTAAAAAATTGAGCGCGCTCCACCCTAACAAGGCCACCGGCAATGATAATATTCCCTCCAGATTCCTCAGGGACTCTGCCTCCATCATTGCCCCGATCATCACGCACATAATAAACCTATCAATTACACAAGGCCAAGTACCAAAAGATTTTAAGATAGCAAGAGTAACTCCCCTCTTTAAAAAAGGAAGCAAATTGGAACCTGGCAACTACCGACCTGTTTCTATTCTCAGTTCTGTTTCGAAAGTAATGGATAAAATAGTTTATGAACAGGTCGATAGTTACCTTGCCACTAATAAACTCATGTACAAATTCCAATCCGGCTTCAGAACTAACCACTCCACTGACACATGCCTTCTCTATCTGACCGACCACATCAAACATGAGGTGGACGCGGGCAAATACTGCGGCATGGTCATGCTGGACCTTCAGAAGGCCTTTGACACCGTTAACCACGCTATACTGTTGGATAAGCTCAGAGCAATCGGATTTAACAAAACCTCATGGAGCTGGATGCAATCTTACTTGGAGGAGGGAGCAGGTGGTAGAGGTGAACGGCACCGTGCCCCCCCCCCCCTCTCGGTGAGCTGTGGAGTCCCCCAAGGCAGTATATTGGGACCTTTACTGTTCCTAATATACATAAACGACATGTCATCGGCATGCGACTGTGAATTGTTTTTGTTTGCGGATGACTCTGCCTTGCTGGTATCCGGCAAGGACAAGTCACAGGTGGAGAAAATCCTCAGTGCTGAGCTCTGTAGAACTTGCACCTGGCTCGCTGACAACAAGCTATCCATACACTTGGGTAAAACAGAATCCATCCTGTTAGGGTCCCACATAAAACTGAAGAAAGTCAATGACTTCACCCTAAAAGTAGGTGACATTGTTATCACCAGGAAAGATGAGGTCACCTACCTAGGTTCCATTCTAGAGGCTAACCTTTCCTGTGATAAAATGGCAACCAAGGTAATCAAAAAGGTTAACCAACGAACGAGATTTCTCTACAGAATTTCCTCTCTGGTCAACAAAAGCACCTTGAGGATTCTGGCGGGAACTCTCGTTCAACCCTTTTTCGATTACGCATGCACCTCCTGGCAGAGGTGGGACCAAGTCATTGCTTTGCAAGTCACAAGTAAGTCTCAAGTCTTTGCCCTCAAGTCTCGAGTCAAGTCCCGAGTCAAGACAGGCAAGTCCCGAGTCAAGTCCAAAGTCAAGACTGGAAAGTCTCAAGTCAAGTCACAAGTCCTGCATTTTGAGTTTCGAGTCCTTTCAAGTCCTTTTGACCACAGACTAATATTTTTTACACAGATTGTGTATGCTTTTAAACCGCTGTATTTATTTATTAAAACAAGTGCATTTGAAATAGCAGGAAAGAAAATAGTACTGACATTGCAATTCATAATAGCACCATTAACCAGTCATTTTAATAGTTTAAACCATTTTAAACATTTAACTCATTCCTTTAAAGAATAAACACATTTGCAAAAACAAGTGCAACTGTACTTATTTGTACAAAAGTGTTAACATTGTATTTCCATGGCATATTGCATTGTAACTAGTTCCACAGCAGTTTCTATTCTGTTCTTACCTTATCTCATTGATCTCATCTCATACTGTATGTGTGTTGATGTGTGCATACACATAAAAAACATAACAAATACATGAACATAACAATGAACAGAGTTGTACTTTTTAGATGTCAGGGCCCTATGCAATATGTACACATATTCTTGATATAGTATACATTTTAACTGACCTTTATTTGACTATGTTTGTCTTTTTGTAGGTGGCTAAAATACGCGGTGCTGCTGACCGCCGTCTAACGTTATGTTACTGTGTGTGATACATTGACTAACGTAACGTTATGTCTAGGTACCTCATGCAACCCTGCTTAAAAAATCACTTGACAAAAAGTATGAATAAGGTAGCAAACTGCAGTGGACGCAACATATTGCCGTGTTTGAAATGACGTTATAACCATAAACATCTTATAAGTAGACGCAATATTGGTTGCTGTGACGCGAGCAATTTGCATCTTGAAGTGGTGATGAGGAGCCGGCGAGCAGCCTTAACTGACAGTTGACAGGTAGAAAACAAAGATGCCGGGCTGGTGTTCAGCGTTTTCCTGCTCAAATGAGCGGACTGTTGAAAATAGGAATCGGGGGATTACTTTTCACAAGTAAGATGGTTGTATTTTATGAAAATAACATTACCACAGAGTTGAGAAGGAGCAAAGATCTTCAATATTTGTATGTGAAAATCACAAATAAATCTTCTGGGGGAGGATGACGCCCCTACAGGGGTTTGGTTTACAAACTTTCTGCCCCACCTAAAACAAAATTCACCAGCCGCCATTGATTATGATGCATTCTCATTTTAGGCAAAATGTAAGACAATACTTTCTTAACAGTATAATTGTAACCAGGAATAAGTCTTCAAGGAACAATATTCAAATACTAACATTGTTGGGTAAAACAGAATTTGGTTTTATTCTGAATCCAGTGAAACAGATTGGTGGTTTTAGCTGATATAAAGACTTTCAGGTGTTTATATATGTTTAAGTATTTGGCAGACGCTTTTATCCAAAGCGACATTCATAAAAAATACATACAAAACAATCACTGTAAACATGATCATTTAAGGGAAGAATGTAATACAAAATATTAATACAAAGTGTCACGACAGAATGAACTCTCTGCTGCTGCAGCAACAGAGATACGGTCTATAAGATATATAGATATCTAATGTATTCATACATTGTTTATGTAGCATGTAAATATAACGTAATCATATTGTTTCTTCAATTTAAAAATAGCTGACCGTTTTTTTCCCCCTTCTCTGGTATTATATTCCCAGTTTTAATCTCGGACGTCTGGTCATTTATAGCGTATAAGAATATTCTATTACTGTTAAGCAAACTATGAATAATAAAACATGTGTCCGTTACCATAGCTACACGTATGACAAAAAAGCGCGTGAAAATGAGTGATATTCAGTGAGGTAAAATGAATTCAATGCGTTGACAGTTCATTGCTCCTGTCAAATGAATTGCACTGAATGGAGCGGATCACCACTCCAAGATGGCGGCCCCGCGTCTCGTCTGCGCCAGTAGGCAGTAGCGCTCGATGCTGTGTACCCTTATAAGATGTCTATGGTTATGACGTTAGCAGTGAGTTTACAGCCTCACTGATTTAACTACACAGCAAATAAAAGTCACGTTACTTAGCCAATAAACGGTATCTTACATTCAAAACTTACCCTTCTTTGTGCAACTTCAAATGTCGAACAAAGTTGGAAGTTGTTGCGTCTCCGTCTGTAATATTCCAACTGCGTGATTTGCATACGGCAATTCGTTGACCAAGTCGTAGTTTTTATACCCGAACGAAACCAACTTTGGTATAAATCTTTCTCACTGGCGCGTTGTTTGACAACTCTTGTTCATTGGTTGTCCTGCAATTTGATTGGATCAATGCTGTGTGATGAAAACAATGTAGATCTAATTTGATTGGCTGTTGTACTGAGAGCACACCAGCTGACAAGCAGCACACACGCTGATAGACAGACACGTACAAAATGAAAGCTACGGAGCGCTCCCAAATAACTTTTTAAACTTTAGGTTTTGGGGAAAGTAGCAAGTCATGTCAAGTCAAAAGGCTCAAGTCCAAGTGAAGTCACAAGTCATTGATGTTAAAGTCTAAGTCGAGTTGCAAGTCTCTTTACATTTTGTCAAGTCGAGTCTAAAGTCATCAAATTCATGACTCGAGTCTGACTCGAGTCCAAGTCATGTGACTCGAGTCCACACCTCTGCCTCCTGGTACCCCAACACCTCCAAAACCCTCAAATCTAAACTCCAAACATCTCAGAACAAGCTAGTCAGGTTACTTCTAGATCTCCACCCCAGATCCCACCTCACTCCTACCCACTTCTTTAAAGTGGGCTGGCTCAAGGTGGAGGACAGAGTTAAACAACTTGCACTGAGCCTAGTCTATAAAATCCGCTACACCTCCCTGATACCGAAGTACATGTCAAACTACTTCCTTAACGTAAATGACCGCCATAACCACAACACCAGGGGGAGCTCCACTAACCACGTTAAACCCAGATTCCAAACTAACAAAGGTCTTAACTCATTCTCTTTCTATGCCACATCAATGTGGAATGCGCTCCCAACAGGTATAAAAGAAAGGGCAATAAAAGTTCACCTCCAGGCAGCTACAACCCTAAACTAACACCCTCCCCGGATTGCTAATAATCAAATGTAAACAATCAAATGCAGATACTTTTTCTTATGCCTTCTGATCTCTCTCTCTCTCTCTCTCTCTCTCTCTCCACTACTTGATGTCCATATCCTCCCCCCCCCCCACGCCCCTGATTGTAAATAATGTAAATAATTCAATGTGATTATCTTGTGTGATGACTGTATTATGATGATAGTATATATCTGTATCATGAATCAATTTAAGTGGACCCCGACTTAAACAAGTTGAAAAACTTATTCGGGTGTTACCATTTAGTGGTCAATTGTACGGAATATGTACTTCACTGTGCAACCTACTAATAAAAGTCTCAATCAATCAATCAATCAATATACACTACCGTTCAAAAGTTTGGGGTCACATTTAAATGTCCTTATTTTTGAAGGAAAAGCACTGTACTTTTCAATGAAGATAACTTTAAACTAGTCTTAACTTTAAAGAAATACACTCTATACATTGGTAATGTGGCAAATGACTATTCTAGCTGCAAATGTCTGGTTTTTGGTGCAATATCTACATAGGTGTATAGAGGCCCATTTGCAGCAACTATCACTCCAGTGTTCTAATGGTACAATGCGTTTGCTCATTGGCTCAGAAGGCTAATTGATGATTAGAAAACCCTTGTGCAATCATGTTCACACATCTGAAAACAGTTTAGCTCGTTACAGAAGCTACAAAACTGACCTTCCTTTGAGCACATTGAGTTTCTGGAGCATCACATTTGTGGGGTCAATTAAACGCTCAAAATGGCCAGAAAAAGAGAACTTTCATCTGAAACTCGACAGACTATTCTTGTTCTTAGAAATGAAGGCTATTCCACAAAATTGTTTGGGTTACCCCAAACTTTTGAACGGTAGTGTACGTGACTATCTGGACACATTTCCTACAAATACTGTTGTATATATTTGTATCATTCAATCACTTCTTCTCTTGCATAGGAAACAATTTATCCTGAACATCTCATTTGTTCACTGCGTGGGAGGTAGCAAACCATATGGCTGTATAATCATAGCCATGAGCAGCGCATACCAAGGGACAATCCATGCAGCGGCAGCAAGCATTTACTCCAAATGCCACTGGCAAGCATATGTGAATTTTGACCTACTTTGTAAGCATCATTTTTACAATAGCTGTGTGCGTGTTAGACACTTTGG
Organism: Entelurus aequoreus; assembly: GCF_033978785.1. NCBI lineage: Eukaryota > Metazoa > Chordata > Actinopteri > Syngnathiformes > Syngnathidae > Entelurus > Entelurus aequoreus. Next base: position 24,215,817 of record NC_084733.1, read on the forward strand.
TACATGAATAAAGAAAAGTTGTATCCTGCTGATCTCAGCTATGTCCAACTATTTGAAAATGCTTTGCTGGAGGTCCAGAGCTCCCATTTGGGATGTTATTCCTAGGGGCCCAATTGAAAACGAGATTCTGCATCTCAAGGGGCTATCCCAAATAATATGAATTGAATTATTCCAGGTCGATATGCTCTATAAGAACTTAGTTGGAATAGGAAAAAAATTAAGCACCGCATTGCATCCAACTTAACTACCAGCAGCATCAATTTCATGCTCAAAACATGCTGCACAAGAAGGAAACCCAGGTAAAACCTAAATTTAGAATATATTTAAAAACTGCATAGTAATTAATTTAATTTGAAGAAAAAGAAAACAGGATAAAGGAATAATTGAGTTTCATGGTTTGACTTTTGCAGAAAATTTGTCAACATTTTAGAACCTATGACTTTAGAGCAGATATGGGCAAATTACGGCTCGCAGGCCGCAGACAGCCGTTAGGTTTTTCAATCCGGCCCGCCGAATGTTTCCAAATAATTTTTTAGATCTTTAAAGTACCTGTGGAGTGGAAAAACAAGTTGACTTTATATGCTTAATTGTGTTTCATTAATTGTGTTTCATTGTATCCATTAAACCATATCCAATTGTATTTACAATCCGCAAAGTATGTGAAAATACCATCTAAACATCACAAAATGCTACAAATTCAGTCAGCCATTTTGAAGCCATTTTGAATGTTGTCATTTTCCATATATTTTACGTCATTGGAGTAACACTTCTACACTCTGACCATGTTGTCAGATCAGTCATACTAGAAATATGCAAACATTGGAAAGAAATGTGATGTTTATCATTCACAATCCTTATTTAAACAAGAACACATATGCTTGGCTTTTTTAATGCATTCGAAATCGTAAATAAATAGCTAACAATTGAGTCAACAGATCGAGGGTCCTCTATTGCGTCCATTATACCCTGTAAAAAACATCCAGAAACAGCCAACAATACATTATTTACATGTCGTAGCCTGAAAATTAACTATATATGAGCAATATTGTTATTATAAGCGCCAACACAGATGGCATATTATAGCAGCGCATTGATCAAATCAAATCAAATCAAATCAACTTTATTTATAAAGCACATTTAAAATTCACCACAGGGGTAGCCAAAGTGCTGTACAATGGGCAGGTTAAAAGATAATACGAGAACCGAACAAACACAACACAACACAAACAGAGCACGATAAAAAATAAATAAATAGCAGTGAGCTGATGGTAGCTTATGCTGCTATTATTGACACACTAAGCCGGCGGCTGCTTCTGCTTCTTAAAAGTTAATTCTAGAATATAATTCATGCATTTTTCACCTGGTAGTAGACAAATGTGGCCTTGGATCGAGAGGCTGGTTGACTTTGACATTCCCCAAGATGTCAAAAAAGACACCATTTTTTTTAACTCTTTGCAAGGATTGTGATTGAATCTTCATCTAAACGGAATTATGTGAGCATCCTGTCGGTCGGTATCCCAGCAAGAGTGGAAATATTACAGTAAGTATTTGTTTTATTATGGTTTATTATGGTTATTTTGTATGTTTAGCACTTAACAATGCAACTGATGCTATTAAAAAAAGCCGCATCCGTTTAGCAGTCGGTTTCTAAAATGAATAATAATTCATGGTCTTTGTGTTTAGGCTCAAAAATACAAGGTTCTGTATCTTAATTATTCCCAAAGTAATTGTTGTTGGCTCTGACAAATTCTGCTTGATTAGCAATGTTGTTGATAAGGAAGGGATTTGTGGTTATTAACGCTATGTAACGGATCACGTGACGTAAAATGACGTAAAATATTAACTCATTAAGTCTCAAAATGGCTTGGGAATCTCAGTGAAATTGGTACTATTTTGATTATATTTATTTATTTGCAAACTTTTCAAATGAATACATCAGATATATATGATGACAGCTTTGATATACAGGCAACTTAATTTTCCACTCTTCTAGTACTTTAACATCGAAACTTTAGCCGCCATTGTGATGTGCAGTGCTGTTTATAAATTACCGTAAGTCTTGAACAATACAAGTATTTCAATGGTTGGAATCTGCGCTTTTGAGTGATATACAAGTTATTACTGTAATCTACGTCGCCAGCTCAGACTGGGCACTAAGCAGTGTGGGCAGGGTTTGTGTTCACAAGGATGTGGAAGCAGATTTTTACAACAAAATTCTGCAGAAAAGTGATACTATATCAGATTGTAGGTGGGTTTTTTTACCCTTTGTGTTCATTTGTTGCCGTGTTTGTTGCATTTTTGTTGCGTTTTGCTTGATTGTAAAAAATCCACGGAGGATGTGGTCTGCAGTAGTGTTGTCCCAATACCAATAATTTGGTACCGGTACCAAAATTATTTCGATACTTTTCGATGCTTTTCTCAATAAAGGGGACCACACAAAATTGCATTATTGGCTTTATTTTAACCAAAAATCTTATGGTACATTAAACATATGTTTCTCACTGCAAGTTTGTCCTTAAATAAAAACATACTAGACAACTTGTCTTTTATTAGTAAGTAAGCAAACAAAGGCTCCTAATTTAGCTGCTGACATATGCAGTAACATGTTGTGTCATTTTCCGTTCTATTATTTTTTCAAAATTGTTAAGGACAAGTGGTAGAAAATGAATTATTAATCTACTTGTTCATTTACTGTTAATATCTGCTTAGTTTCTCTTTTAACATGTTATTGTTCTATCAACTCTTCTGTTAAAATGTAATAATCACTTATTCTTCTGTTGTTTGATACTTTACATTAGTTTTAGATGATACCACAAATTTGTTACAGGATCATACATTGGTCATATTCAAAGTCCTCATGTGTCCAGGGACATATTTCCTGAGTTTATAAACATAATATACATTTAAAAAAACCGAAAGAAGATGTTGTGATGCCAAAAAATATCAACGTAATCACAGTAGTATCGACTAGATACGCTACTGTACTTGGCATCATTACAGTGGATGTTAGTTGTAGATCCACCAATGGCGTTTGTTTACATTTTGACGCCGGTGAGCTACGGTGTGTAGTGAAGCATGTTTAGCTATTCCTCGTCCTGCAGGGATGATACTTGTAAGAAACTTACTTTATTTGTCGCCATGGAGGCGAGGATTAGTGATTTGGAAGTAGCTAAAACACTGCCGACTGGGGCTGGACTTTAGCCGCTAGCTCGCTAGCCATGTCTTAAAGCACCTCTTCCTGAGGGCGTTTCAGTGTTATAACTTCACCTTTATCGTTAGTTTCTAAGTCAAAATGCGTCTGTTCTCCCTTTTCTGTCTACGCAATGTGTCTACTTGTACGTACTCCGTATTTGTGCACTGCGGAACATGCTTGTCTGCTCGTAAAACCAGCGATGACACGACGTGACGACGACGGGGAGGCGGACTGGTACATTTCAGAGGTGGTATAGTACCGAATATGATTCATTAGTATCGCGGTACTATACCAATACCGGTATACAGCACAACCCTAGTCTGCAGTAAAAGAAGAGTGACGTTCATATGTTGTTAATATTAAGTGTTTTATCGTTCACAGTTAATATTGTAAATCCCACATTCTTTATTTTCATGTACATTCTAGGTGTCTGTTTCAGTAAAAAATAAATAAATTCTTACGTGTTTTGAGATGGTCTGTCATAACGTTTTAGCATTCAATAAGACATTGTCAGTTTTTGTATTAGTATTCCTGAAAAACGGACCCAAGCACACATTCTGTACAGCAGGTTTTACAGAACCATCAACACTATAGAAGAAAAACTGTGCACGCGCATAAAGTTCTATTATACGCTCACACATAAAAAAAAAAAGAGTGGCAGCTGCACGCAAAGAAAGTGACTCTTTTGTTTGGACAGGCGACGAAGATGCAATTACTTCTGCTCATCGCATTTAATTACAAAACTGTGAAATATCAAGAGAATGTCGACGGGGAGTCCTGAAGATTCTTCATCCACTGAAACTCATCTGATTCTACAGCTTCCCTCGAAAACTTTCAGTTACACCAGCAATAGTTTGCCTCTTGGATTATTGGAGTGGAAACCTAAAGCAGAACGGCGCTCCTGATAGGTTTTATCATAATTTAATCTTGGCATCTGAGCTAGTTTAGCTAGCATGATAATGTACTGTAACTATCGATGTATATGTTATGATGCATAATCTTTGTGTTGGTGTGTTGTTCATATTTTCTAAAATGGTGTTTTCAATGAGGTGAGGAAACATTCTAAATTGTTCACTAAGACAAACGACAGCCAGAGAGGAGAGAGAATGGAAAAAGTGTTCCAAGGATCGAGTTGCACGCAAATGGGAAAATAAAGAAGAAGATGTTGGATTGTGTCTATATAGATGAATGAAAGTAGTCGTTCACTGTTTGATACTGTATGTGCACTATTTTAAAAAGTGAATATTGTCCAATAAATAAAGTAAATAAATGTCTGTCATTGTTTACACCACACGCACATAATTCACCGAGATGTTGTTGTCATTCCACACTTTTAACAAAAGTTAAAATAGCAAACGTGTACAGTAGTGAAGAAGACAAACAATCACTGGTTCTTATGGTGGCCCGAGATTGACATCATTGTATTTAAAATAATATGACGTGTGTATAATGTGTACGTGTCCGTACTTCATGCTTGGTAGATGGTGACAACGTTTTGTTGCCATAGTGTTAATAACAGTAACTACTCTACATTACAATCACAGCTTTGTTGTTGACAGCTGTTGTGGCGACAGAGCAGGAAGGAGGCAGCGACATCATCATTCTTGGGTACTCTGGTGGCTTCCTTCGCCACATAGAAACAACAATGCCAGAGTTTACAGACCTTCCCCACTCTGGATGCTGTTCTCAAAAATGTTCGCTTCAGACCTCCAAAAACGCTGTGGGGGGAAAAAAACGAAACTGTACATAGCTTCACCGTTTCCACCTAAGAACGTTTCTATGGGGACAGGCCCTTAGCGGAGTAGCCCTGCTTTAGAGGCAAACAACACATTAAAAACACCTTATATGATGCAGTGCGCCACTCCTAACACAATATTAAACATTGTTAAACTGTTAATCAAAAGTGTGGTGTAACAAATGAGACACTTTGGTTGCCATGTTTGTTGATTTGTAAAAACTAAGTAATGTGTGTCTAACTTGTTGCCATGACAGCACTGTGCTCCATTAATTAAGCGGAATATCAATTTCATCCCCTCCTTCCTCCAATTTATTGCCGTCATAGTGCCGCCTAGTGGGAGACCAACACATCACTGCTTCGGCCTTCCCTTATTTTCGCCCCTATTGAGATAATTAATCTGTTCTTAATTGAAAACATGACATGTCACTCTTTTTTAAGACTGGGCTGTTGATGAGCAAATTTGAGTTTTTACTTTTAAGCTGGAAGTGCTGTTAAAAACTTTGGATCAATGCAATCAAATTTTGTGGCGAGCTATAGTCCATCATTAAGCGAAAAAAAATCGACGTCCTTGCTGCTGTGTATTAGCTGCACGCCGCTTTTGTAAAAACTTGGTAGGAGTATTCTGGAACAAGTGGATAATTAAGTGAGTTTTGGTTTGCAAGGCTCACCGCCCGAGACTGTTTTGCATGTGGGCTTTGTTGTTTTTTTGTTTGATGAATTTAATGAGCAGCCGTTGAGGCCCGAGGTGTACTGCTTTGCATAGCCTCTGACAGAGTTGCTGCCTCATAGCTAAGATGCATTTTTTTATGGCCGACTTCATCATCACCCGCAAAAACAAATTGAGAGTCACGCCCTGTCAGGCGTAATTATAACTAAGCCCCTCAAGTGTTTTTGTTTTGTTTTCAAGGATGATATTTTCATTTATTGATTCAGATAAGGCTAACAGTAACGCAAATCTGGTTTTACATTACGGTTCCCCCTCACACTTTCTACCTTTTTATTCTTCCAACAAGACGGATGCACACGTAGCCACACAATCAAATTGTGCCTTCTTGTCGCCGTTGGAATGGAATGGAATTGTAGAGGGCCTATGGGGTTTGGAACAAGGTTGGATTTTAGTGTCAGAGAGTGGTCATGGTCATACGTGAAGTAGTGACGGCCAACATACGTGATCAAAAAGTGAATGCGTCAGCCTGCAAACCGCCTGCTTCTGAGAAAGATCAATGTTTTCAGTGGTATTCTTTACAGAATTTCCTTTGTGATCAATAAACTATAAGAACTACAATACTGTGAAACCTCAGAGTTCAAACACAATCTATTCCAGGACATTGATTCGCTTCTCATTTGTGTTGATTTGCCATTGGACACAGGTGTCAAACCCAAACTCATTTTAAGAGGCCCACCACATAATTTTTGCGTCCCTGCCACATCATTTTATGTAGCCCGCGAAAGGCTGGAATTTCTATAATAAGTAATGTTTCTGGCTAAATGTATTGTTCTTTAAATTTTGGTAGCTAAAAAATTACTGCATGCAGTTGCATTTTTTCTAAGCGTAATTATTGTCTAATCAGCCAACACGATAATCCAAACATTTTTTGGGTTATCGAAAATGATTAAATATCTGCTTGACATCTTGACTTACAACTTCAAAGAAAATGATCCATCAATCTGTGAGTAAAAAATACAATTAAACACAATTGCCTATGCACATCGTGTAACAAGGCTATTAAGTGTTTTTATGTACTGTATGTATATTCTCGGTTACAAACGGCCCTCTGAGGGCAGCCATAATTGCAGTGTGGCCCTCAATAAAAACGAGTTTGACACCTATTGTCATAGGAAGTAATGACAATAGAAATACAGTTGTACATTTAATTTGATGCAGTTATTGACACAAATTTCTACGAAAATGTTGCCCTGGTTTTCATATACCGTCTCAGTTATCTTACGGCAAAACATTGCTTGTAACAAACCATTCCGTTTACCATACTTGCGTTTACTTTACGGACTCGGGTGCTCAAACCATGAATTGTTGACTTAAACGCTGCGATTTGAGTATGACTGCAAAATTATCCACCGTGGGATCAAAGGAATCTACAAGTGCCGGTGTTTTGATAAAGATGGTGAGAAACACTATGGAATTCAAAAAAGAACTCATAGCAATGTGCGGATCTACAGTAACAGGGTACCACATTTGCACTATAACCACAACCACATTTTCATGGTCTGTGTAGTTTTTAACAGTACTATCTGCTCAGTGTAGAAGTCAGCACAGAATGTTTACTAAATCTGAAGTGTGAAACCTTAGGGTCTTTTGACTTAAAACCCCACTTAAGAACTTTCGGTTTTGGTTCATTTTTGCGGCACCAGTCGACCAAAGCGAAGGGAGGAAGACCACATTTCCCATGAAGACCAGCGCATGTAGCATCAAACTGACACGATAATACCACAATGGTTCAGAATGACTGATCTTTCCACAGTAGGAACCTACATATTTTACCAAAACTTTATATTTGCGGTTAACAGTTATCGCATTGTTTTTTCTTTATATAGTACTTTAGTTTGTTGCTGGTTGTGTCAGTGTGGAACTGCGAACTATTAAGCTGGTGGGTATTTATTTCTACCACGCACATTTCCAATAGCTAACATTAGCATTTCCATTTTGATTTCAGCATCAAAAATCACTTACTCGTGTAGCAGGAACACAACCAAGGCAGCATCGGGCAAAAATCCCTCCTCGTTTTTAAGCTCACGGCAGCGAGTGAAAGCAGCGTTAATGTTCATTCTTGACTGTCCTGTAGCCTCCTTTTTTGTATTTTGTCTCTTCAGGCAAAACTTTTTGTTTCTTTGGTTGTTTTGCAGCTTCTGCCATGATAGCAGTAATTGCACGCAGACGTTCGCATCGACTTCCGTTTTTTAACGAAAGGAGAATGAGTGGGTGAAGTATGCCGTAAAGCAAGCACATTTGTAGTTTTTTGTGTGGCAGGATTCCTGCCACCTTCCTCAAAGTTGCTTATGCCAGTAAGAGCGATACAGACCCCCTCAGGCCATGACAGATGTGGCATTAGTTGTAAGTCCATGTATCATTCCAGAAGTTATAAAAATATTTAATGAAGGTTGAAAAGTTACTTATGCTGCTTAAAGAACAATTATATGCTAATCAGGCTCACTCTATGGTGACTTGAGGCAAATGTTTTTGCTGCCTCACACAGCAGGGCAAGGACAAGGACAGTTGGCAGGTATTTCAGCAGCCAGAAACACAATCTGTTTGACCTTTTGTCATTTCAAACTGTCTTGAATGGCATACAAAGTGTGTCATTCAAGACAAATATATGTAACTTTTGAACTCCCGAAAAAGAATGTAGTTAGTTCTGAATCTCATGCCTAATTAGTTCTCACAACTTTCATTCTGAAAAGCTGACACGCGAATATTATAGAATTTGGTTCAACGCTGCATTATTCAGGGGACTCCTACTGAGCAGCACTGTGAAGTTGTATTATTAAAGAAAGATTCATTGATCTTGTACTTTTTCTCTCTGCGTGTGTGTTTCTCTCCCCCTCCTCTCTTGTTTTGGCATGAAGGTCAGCAGATAGTGAGATCGGATAACCAGTTCAAGGTGATGTGTGTGGCCTCGCATCCCAGCAATCCGGAGGTGTTCCTGTGCGGAGGTTACAGTTCAGTGGTCAAGGCGTGGGACTCTCGTAGCTGCAAGGTCAAACATATTAACCTCCTTACACTACATCTATCATCTTTATTGAGTCGGCTTCACATGCTGTGCTTTGACCCTTTTTAAATCGAAAGCATCCTGTGCAGTCACACACACGCGCACTCTTAAACCAAAATGTGTATGCTTGGAAGACCAACGTGACCCGAATTATACCTCACTAAATTAATGCATACACGGCACTAAGAAGTGCAGGTTATCTCACTAATTGTGAAAAGCGAACCTCATTGACTCATAAATTGTTTTAGTGAAGCTTGCAACGTAATAATACTATTAAAGCTGTAATGGGCTCTTTTATATGATAATCCTATTCACTCTTTCACAATCTGAATGCACACAGATAATTTTGACTAAAAGCCTATTGAATGGTTTTGAATGACAGGCTTTCAGCTTTAGGTCCAGGAATTGCTTCTGCCAGTAGGTCTCAATTGAAAATTGCAGAAAGAGCTTGTGGGTGATTTGATTGACTGCGGCATCAAATGGTCCTACCTGTGGCGTTTTGGCATGTTGTTGTCATGCATTTCACAAATATGTGTGCCACCTTTTCTAGACTACATTGAAGCGCGGTCTAGACAACATAGCCTATTTTTAGTATGTCAGAAGTGTGTTTAGGGAGGCGCTTCGGTGTTGTGATGTTGCATCTGGAATGGTCCAAAGGCAAGAGAATGCAGATTGTAATCGGGTTTTTTTCCCCATACAGGAGATATGATAATATATCTCCTATATGAAAAAATACCATTAAAAAAAATAATTAATTGAATTTGTTTTAATCAGCCCCTTAGTCATCCACCAGTTATAGCAATATAAATGTAATTGCTGAATGTTTAATATTATCGTTTATGTATTTCTGACAAGCGCACAGATGGAGTATTCTCTCTCTCAGTTATTTCTTTGCAGCACGATCGCCTCCCTTCTCACCATTGTTTGTGCGTAACTGTGCCGGTTGGCATGAACTTTCCAGACATGCTAGAAATAGACACAAAACGTCGGCCGCAGGACAGTTTCAGTCTTGACAAATCACATTGGGAGCGCAAGATTATATTTGCATCTCCTCCACCAAGTATTGTGTGCTTTCTAATCTGCATTACAGTATTCTGCATGTACAAGTGAAACTGAAAAAATTGAATGTCGTGCAAAAGTCCATTCATGTCAAATATGAAACTTTTACTGGACATAAAATTCTTACATGTCAAGTGAGATAAGTCAAGCCCTTATTTGTTATAATTTTAATGATGATTACTGATGGCTTACTGTTTTTGAAAATCCCAAAGTTTCGGAGATTTTAAATTCGAGGTTTTCATAAACTGTAAGCCATAATCATCAACATTATATCAAATGAAGACTTGAAATATCTTAAGTTGCATGTTATGAGCCTATGTCATATATTAGTTGCACCTTGTAAATCTAATTGCTGGAATAAACAAAACTTTATTCAAATGTTTTGAGTTTCACCTTTTCATTAAAACAGACACGCTAAATAGATTTCATGCTCTATTTTGCTCATTTAAAGGGGAAGTGCACTTTTTTTTGGAATGTTGCCTATTGTTCACAATCACTATGAAAGACATGAGGACAGATGGATTTTTTGTTAATGCATTCTAAATATTAAATAAATGCAATCAAATGTCCACTTACAATGGAGCCTACGGGAGCCGTTCAATTCTGCCTTTAGAGCCCCTAAAAAAACATCCAAACACTTCCATTAGGGTTTTATATACATAATGTAAGTATATATGTAATGTAGTAACAGGCACATTTATAATAACATTTAATGTTTACGTATTTTGATCATTTTAAGCATACGCGGTGCATTAATTTAAAAAACGCATCACAACAGTTGCTTTTTTTTTTCATCACTAATTTCTGCTCACTGCAGACTTAATGAGAGCCAACAAACATAATAACACATCACTTACTGTATAAAGTCTGCTGTCATTAGGATGCCGACTGCTAGGATGTTCATATATTCCCATTTAGATGAAAAATGTCTCATAATCTTTGCAAAAAAACGGCGTGGGGGAACGGGGGGGAACAAGTGCTTTTCTTGTCGTCCTCGCCAGTTCCAGGTCCTAAATGGCTATCAAAGTGTCCCAACTTGTCGGATTATATTTTCAGCCATCTACTTTTCAGGTGAGAGGCATGATTTATGATCTACAATAAACATACAGGAAACAGGGAAACGAGGAAGCAGCTGATCAATCGGCACACAAGAAGTGTTTACGGTGCGGCTATGAATAGTTTGTCTGCGTTATCACTTCTATTAATAATATCACTAATACTGGGTTAATATTCAAGTCACGACATGTAAATGGAGTGGTAATTTTATGGGCGGAATAGTGGAGCTCCCATTGGCTCCGCTGTAAGCTGACTTTTATCAAAGTTTAGTTAATATTCGTCTTTCATAATGATTGTGAACGATTGACAAAATGAATAAAAAAAGTGCAGAGTGCAGTTCCCCTTTAAGAGACACAATCCTCTGCGCACAAGCTTAGATCAGCTTTGCATTTGCTATCAAGTTTGCACGTGTTTTAATACATGCACACCTATAGTAGATCAGGCCCTTAGTCTAAAGTCAGGTATTACGATTGCTACCTCCGTTTTCACACGCACTACGTCAGTCGATTACGAGTGCTAAATAACCCACCTTAGAGCCCAACAAAATTGTAGCTTGCAGTAATAGTCCAATCAAAGTAAAGGAGAGCCTTAGAGTCTGTAATTCCAGAGTATCACTAAACACACCACATCACACTCTAACCAACAAGAATATGTTAAATGTTGATTTATCCATTTAATTTGTCATTGTAATGAATTTTTTTATGTTTTCCGCATGTAAAACTAGAATTATTATGTATAAAAAAGTGTTGGGTGTTAACATGTTTAAGGAGTCTGGAAAGGAATATGGTTTTAAATACACCCTTTGGACAGTACTTCCTCATACAGTGTGGTGCTTGTTTATTTACTAATAAGTAACGACAGAGTCCACCATACGTTTGTTAGAGATAAGTCACTTACATTTTCGAGTGGATGACACACCATGCGATTAATTGAGGTATACAGGAGGTCAAAAATCTTTTGCTATAGTGTCGCCCATTCTTCTGATGTGTCTGCAAAAGTCACAAGTAAAAATTAAAGCAATGGCTACTTTAGGTTTCAGTTATGTTAACAACCGCTTACTGTATTTATGCGTCAGTCAGCCAGTTCAAAGTGGCGTCAACTTAAACGGGTTGTGCTGTACTGAATGACATTGTACTACATTTCATATACTGTATAATTTTTTCCCCAGGTAGTGAAAGTGTACAAAGCGGGGATCCAGCAGACGTTAGACATTCTTTTCCTGAGAGGTGGTTTGGACCTTATCACAAGTTCAGACTGTGTCAGCAGAGACTCTGCAGACCGCACCCTCATCGCCTGGGACTTCCAGACCACAGCCAAGGTCTCCAACCAGATCTACCATGTAAGTTTTGGTAACCGCTGTATAAACAAGATGTTGTGATATGTATGTATCAATAAAATAGCTGCTAAACACAACCGTGCAACTTAATTCTCTGTCAGGGGTGTTAAATATGTCCAAATATAGTGATAAAAGTACTAATTTATTTACCTTCCGGATACCAGGAGAGGTACACCTGCCCCAGCCTGGCTCTTCACCCGCAGGAGGACTCATTTGTGGCCCAGACCAATGGCAACTATATGGGAGTTTTTTCCTCCCAGCGGCCCTATAGAATGAACAAGAGACGCCGCTACGAAGGACACAAGGTCAGAAACTACTTTGCCCCCGGGGGAGCGGGGGGATGTGGGAGGGGAGAGAGTGCATGAGTTTCACACATGCACGATCAATAGCGAAATAGCAGTGTTATCGGATGTACAGTACGGACACATAATTAATAGTAGGCAAGGAAGTGTCAAACACAACATGTAAATTCAAGGCCTGCAATGTTTTTTTTCTAACACCCTCTGCCAACATAAATGTGTTATACTTCTACAGAGTGGGGGGATAATGGAATTCTCGTGCAATTTGACATTACATAGCACACTAACCAGCCACAACAATATTTACACATGTACTTTTAATCGTACGATCAAGTGATAAATTGGATAAGCTAATTAGTTGTTTTTTTCTTACGGATTCAATGTCATTCAAAAGACAACATTTGAGTCAATTGACCTTATAATTTTTTGTTGATATGGAACTGTTCTCTAATCCTGCAAAACTCCTAAAATCACATTTTGGATCCCTTCCAACTTAGTTCAAGGATGAGGATGGTACAGTTGGAAAGTTTACTTGTAAAAATACGGTGGTGGAACTGTTCAACCCTAGACATTTGGAGGTAGATGTGAATTTAAACCACGTACGACCTGTTGAAAAGTTATTTCAAAAGAAACAATCCATGGATGATCCTAAAACCCAAGCACCCAGTTCGGATACTTCCCAATGTTTTAGAAGGATGTGGGTAGTACAGTTCAAAGCTAATTCCGACAAATTAATGAATTGAATGAATCATTTAACAACCTTATTTTAAACAAAACCATTCATGGATGAACCAAATCATAGTTTTTATACTTCCCCATACTGTAGAAGAATACAGATGATAAGGCTGGAAAGCAAACCCTTAAACATGTTGGTGGATAACTGCAATTTAGGAATGTAACGGTATGAAAATCTCACGGTACGGTATTATCACAGTATTAAGGCCACGGTATGATATTATTGAGGTATATGTTAAAAAAAAAACTTAATAATGCCATTGTGTGCAAAATGACGTGGCAGGAATGTTTAGGATAAACACACTTACTGTAATTGAACACAAACAAAATGTTAAAATGTTCTAATCATATTTATTACTACAAACATGTATCTTTGGGCACCTCTTGATTCGATTACGATTCAGGAGCTACGACTCGATTAAAAATCGATTATTGATGCATCTTTAATTTATGTATATTGATGCAGTTTTACATTTATTTTCGTTTCACTAAATAAGCATTTAGCAAAACCCCTATTTAATATTTGATAGTATGTAATGCTAGGACATTTGACACAAATTAGTAACCAGACTACGATACGGAGGAGTTACCATTCATCTTTCTATCGAGCTCAGATCATTCCTGCCTTTACATTGATAGTGACATCACAGAGATATTAAACAAAGATACATGGCAAGTACAACATGGCACGGTAGGCCTGGGCAATATGGCCTAAAAATAAAATCCCCAATTTTTTCACCAAAAATTTGATTGACGATTTTTACGATTTTTTTCTCCACTTTGTTTTAAAGGCCTACTGAAACCCACTACTACCGACCACGCAGTCTGATAGTTTATATATCAATGATGAAATCTTAACATTGCAACACATGCCAATACGGCCGGGTTAGATTAGTAAAGTGCAATTTTAAATTTCCCGCAAAATATTCTGCTGAAAACGTCTCGGTATGATGACGTTTGCGCGTGATGTCACGGATTGTGCGGACATATTGGGACACCATTGTGGCCAGCTACTAAGTCGTCTGTTTTCATCGCAAAATTCCACAGTATTCTGGACATCTGTGTTGGTGAATCTTTTGCAATTTGTTTAATGAACAATGAAGACAGCAAAGAAGAAAGCTGTAGGTGGGATCGGTGTATTAGCGGCTGGCTACAGCAACACAACCAGGAGGACTTTGAGTTGGATAGCAGACGCGATACCGTGGGTACAGCTTTGGCTTCCAAACATTTGATCGCTTGCCCGTACGTGCGTGCCGCTATGTGCATGTCACGTACGTAACTTTGGGGAAATATATGTGCTGTATGAACTTTACGGAGGTGAACGGTACTTTGGGCTGTGGGATTGAGTGTGTTGTGCGGGTGTTTGATTTGTATTGGTGGGTTATATGGACGGGAGGGGGGAGGTGTTTGTTATGCGGATTAATTTGTGGCATATTAAATATAAGCCTGGTTGTGTTGTGGCTAATAGAGTATGTATACTGTATGTCTTGTTTATTTACTGTTTTAGTCATTCCCAGCTGAATATCAGGTCCCACCCGCCTCTCACAGCATCTTCCCTATCTGAATCGCTTCCACTGCCCTCTAATCCTTCACTCTCACTTTCCTCATCCACAAATCTTTCATCCTCGCTCAAATTAATGGGGTAATCGTCGCTTTCTCGGTCCGAATCGCTCTCGCTGCTGCTGGCCATGGTTGTAAACAATGTGCAGATGTGAGGCGCTCCACAACCTGTGACATCACGCTACTTCCGGTACAGGCAAGGCTTTTTTATCAGCGACCAAAAGTTGCGAACTTTATCGTCGATGTTCTCTACTAAATCCTTTCAGCAAAAATATGGCAATATCGCGAAATGATCAAGTATGACACATAGAATGGACCTGCTATCCCCGTTTAAATAAGAACATTTCATTTCAGTAGGCCTTTAAGAAACCATTGTCTGCATAATTCAAAACAAGTATTTTCTTGTATTTAATCAAAAACTAGTAGTTTGAAATGCACTGCATCTTACTCTTGGCAAAATTCTAATTTGTATAATGTTGTTCTTTTTAGACAAAATATAAATTGTACTTTCTATGGAATCATTTTCCAAGAAATTAATGAAGAACTTCCCTTCGGAAGCAATACTTCTGCTTGAATAGAATACTTTTGTTAAAAAAATTTAGCTTTACCCTTTGAATGCAAATAAACAATCTCAATAAAGTGCAAACTTCAAACTTCTGTCTTAAATAGCATACTTCTGTAAATTTTTTTTAGTATTATACATTGTATCCAAACAAAAAATGAAGTAAAACATTGTGAGGACTGTAGTTTTTTTCAATAAGTAGATAAAGTAAACGCAGCCTTTTTCATTCACACATCTTGTTGGTGTGCAGAGCAACTGCTTTAGTGATCGCTCTACGCATTGTGCTTCTTTCTCATCAAACATGGCATCACTATACATACCTGGTGTAAATGATTCCACCATAGTAAGGTAGTTTTTAGCCCATAGTTGTTGCGTCTTGTTCGCCTCGTAAATAATTGTATTTCCCGCACTCGGCTGGAGTCTTCGGTTTCAGATACTGGAACAAGTTTGTTGTGCTGATGCCTTTTTTAAACAACCTTTGCATGGTGCAGTCACTTGTTCCACGCCTTTTGCAGCAAAACCAAAGTACTGACAACACTTTTTTTTCTGTGGAACGTCTTGTTCTTGTTTGCCTTAGCATTAGTCATGTTTTGCTATGTCAGTCGGTAAGGAAGTACGGGGAAGGCGCAAGCTACGGGAGCTTTTTAGGGGCACAAAGTATGCCGGAGCAAAATGTATTATTTTATTTTTAAATCGTCTGCAACAAATAACTCCAGGATATAAATACAATTGATATATCACCAAGGCTTATGGCACGGCCATGGCAAAACAGACAGGGAATCATCATCCTCTTTGTTTTATTCAATCAAAACACTCAAAATCTGGGTTGTCAAACAATGCAGGAGGTCCTGTTTGGAGCACTCCTAAAAAATATAATTTTATACAGTTTGCATTTGGACAAATTCATCATACACAACCTTAATATGCTTTTTCTTAGGTGGAAGGATATGCGGTGCAGTGTGAGTTTTCTCAGGATGGAACAATTTTAGCATCCGGCAGCTCCACCGGCTTGGCCCACTTCTACGACTACCACAATGCCCGTCCACTTACTGCTTTCCAAGCCCACAGCCAACCATGCCTGTGCGTTTCTCAGCATTGTGTCCTGCCGGCGACCGCAGCTACTTGCGACTGGGGTGGAGCTATCAAGGTCTGGCACTGAGGTACTGAATGGAAAATTTAAATGAATACATATGATAGGTTGGTGAAGAGACATTGTGGAATTGTATCATTGGAGTACACAAACACTGTTAGCACTTCTCCAAATAATCCTTTAAAATAAACTATTATTTGTATCTTGATGTGTCTATGTTTTAGCCAGCTCTTATATGACTTTTCCCTCACTACTGAAAACGAGAGCTCGAGAGACAGCACTGGAATGATGCGTTCAAATCTGTCAGCTCTTGTCAGCACTTTGTCCCAAATCCCACAAGTCAACAAAAAGCAATGACATGCTTTGTGATCCACAGTCACCCGAGAGAGACTCGCTTGGAAAGGAGCCAGCTTAGGTGGTTCGGGCATCTCGTGCGGATGCCTCACGAGCGTCTCCCTAGGGAGGTCCTCGTTGCACGTCCCTCTGGGAGGAGGCCCCGTGGCAGGCCAAGGACCAGATGGGGGGATTATATCTCCTCTCTGGCCTGGGAACGCTTCGGGATTCCCCAGGAGGAAGTCACTAATGTTGCTCTGGAGAGGGAAGTCTGGGGGTCTCTGCTGGAGCTGTTGTCCCCGCGACCCGATTCCGGATAAGCGGTTGAAGATGGATGGATGGATGCTTGTGATCCCTTTTCACTCCTGAAGCCTTTAAAACACAGTATATGTCACTCCTGCACATACAGAATTCTAGTTTTTGCGCTCTTATTCAAGTAAGAAAAAATGTTCACTGTATTATTTATTGCCCTTGGCTTTTGGGCTAGGTATTGACAAGGACTTGACACTACTGTATGCATAATAATACAATACAATACAGTATTGCGATATTGTGATATATTTATATTGCAATAGTCTACATATGTCAGTGATACCTGTAAAATGCATCTTAAAATACATCTTGTTTATGTATGTACATTATAATAATTCATTTGACAGACTGAGTCAAAAAACAATATACTGGTAATTCATCCATCCATCCATCCATTTTTCTACCGCTTGTCCCTTTCGGGTCGCGAGGGTTGCTGGCAAATGATCCATTTCAGATTATTGTACAATCAACGGACCAAGTTTACTTAAATGTTAAAAAACAAACAAACTTCTACTTCTTAACTGTCTGTTTCTTCAGCAACACTTTTCGGAATTGGAGCATAACGTAGGAGCATTGACGGTTCTTGGTATTGGCCACATGGATACAGGTGGTTTTCTCTTGAGGGCGCAGCAAGGATAAAGGGAAAAAAAGATTCACCTTGTGTGCTGGATGGGCGCCCCGTCAGGCAGGGTTACCGGCGTCGCCATACTGCAACTTAAAGTGGATTAAACCAAACTGAATAGTGAAGGGCGTGATTTTACTGCTGGGCCTCAACCCTCAAGTTGATTAGAAAGTAAAAATATCCATCCATCCATCCATTTTCTACCGCTTGTCCCGTTCAGGGTCGCGGGGGTGCTGGAGCCTATTATTTAAACATGAACAAATTGTATTCTTAAAGGGGAACTGCACTTTTTTGGGAATTTTGCCTATCATTCACAATCATGGAGAGACAAAGACACATTTTTTTTTTTTAGAAATTATTGGAAACTCAAGACAGCCATGACATTATGTACTTCACAAGTGTATGTAAACTTTTGACCACGACTCTGTGTGTATATATATATATATATATATATTTATATATATATATATATATATATATATATATATATATATATATATATATATATATATATATATATATATATATATATATATATATATATATATATATATATATATATATATATATATATATATATATATATAATTTGCGCGACTACTTCCATTAGCTACTGCTAAACAATACTGTTTTGAAATCCAAACAAATCTGAGGTCGATGAGCATTCAGTTTGATTTTAATGGTTCCATTATGCACACAGAAAATCTGAATTTTCAAAAGCAAAGCATGAAGGTCCGTATTGTATTTCCCAACACTCATCTTTATTAAATAAATACATCAAAAATATATAATCATGCATCAGACAGACATGTTGACATTCAGGTCTGTGGTTACTGGGGCAGTTTTGGAGGTAGGACTGGCCAGAAAGCACTTGTGCCTCCTCGACCAGGGGTCAACACATTCCAACAATATAATATCAACAGAATAGAAAACAGTCGTATCGGTAGAAGAGTTGTGTATAGATGCATTTAGTGTGTATCTCTTTCTCTATACACTACATCCCTTAAAAAAAAATCAATATTGTTCTTAATTATTTTGATAATGACTGGAGAAACTTTAGTGCTGCAGTTTTTACATTTAGCAGTTGCAATTTCAACCAATTTAAAACAGCCAGAAGCCAGTGTTTTCAAAAATGGGAGAGGTAGAAACATGACAATCCACAAAATAATCTTATTTTAAGTATTTTTGATAGTTTCTTATGCCTTTCCTCTTTGAGGTAAAAGCAAGCAGAGAAAAGCTACTAAAGTCTTTTTCTGGGGTGACGCTGAGTTTCGCTTTACTTATTGAACTTAACGATGGAAGCCCACTTCTGCAATTGTAAAGATACAAATATCCTCTGTCATTTAAATGTTGTGCTCTCCAAAGGGAAATATGGACTTACCACTCAAAATAATGGGAATCCGTATCAAAATAATGACTTGTGATCTCATTATTTATCAAGCGTTTGTAAAAATCTGGTGTGAAAGTCTAATTGGATACACTTGATTGCAATTTTGGTCGCATTTATGTTTTTTATAGCACTCGTCTTATTTCACAAATCCTAAAAAGACAAATTAACGATTCATCCTGGGGTGCGCCTCATAAGTGTATTGACTTTCTATTGTTCTATGGTGTACAGCCAAACGGACCAGAATGAAATGTGATCACACAGTGTTCCCAGTCGTACAAGAGACTCACTCCTGTCGTTATGTCAAGCAGGAAGAAGACACTAGAGTATGTACAGTAAGAATACATCAGCTATAGAGTACCTACACTTATTTCATGCTGCAAATGTTGTGTGTCCACTAAACAGAATTAAGGCAATTTTCACAAGTGTCCTGGTATGCGACTATCGACTGTGCAATGCAACATTACATGTCAATATCTAATTTTAGATATAGAAATAAGAACAAAATGCTGCTTGAGTCATGTTAAAAAGCTTGCGTCTGAACCACTGCATTACAATTAATAGTTTTACTTTCCTATTTTTTTAGGTTTTCCCTATTATAACAATTTTCTGATCAAATTATTAAGATAAACAAAAAAAATATATATCGAAGGTTGGCTATACACTTATAATGAGATACATATTTAGCATAATCCATTATGCTATGAAGTAGGTCCCTATGACATGATGGATAACATTACCACTCCCACACTGTAGGATGTTTTCATCACATCGTACATGCTTCTGTTATACAGTAGGTGTAACAATTTTTTGCTGGTATTACTAACAGTACCAAAGTTATGTGAGAAAGCACAGTATGTTCATGGTCTGTCTTTTATCCCAGTGGTTCTAAATACCATCATTAAACTGAAACGTCACAGAATTGCTACACCATAGTGGGTCTCGAGTACTCTAGCTATACTTTAATTATGACGTACAATAGAAAGTAAATGTCGCAGACTGCATCGAACATGCCTTGGCTGAGATACATAAAACATCAACGGACACTCTTTTCACACCAAGTATGCTGCAGCAGACATTTAAGACATACAGTACAGAAGGCTAGTTATCATCATCGTCATGCATAAACGACAAGCTCTCCCTCGTCGCGTCAGTTCAGCAGCGTGCCGTAGAGCTGCGCCTTGGTCAGACTGTCTTTCCTCGTCAGCCCCGTGCTGCCAAATTTTTGGTATCTTGGTGAGGTCTTTTTCGGCAGTGCGGGGCCGACGGCACTGAGGGCAGAGCTGGAGCTCGGGCGGGGCCTGACCTTCGGCCTGGGACTCGGGTAATGCTGAAGACTGGAGGCTTCTAAGGAGCTTTGGTGTAAGGACTCGGCCGAGCTTCCGGCGCTCAGATTGACATAGTCTTTCTTGGCATTGCCGCCCGCCGCCGTCACTCCCCCTCCGCCCTCCTTGTCTTTAGAACTTCCTGAGAGGACCAAGCTGTCCGGGTTGCCGTCCTGGGCTCGATACAGCGCAGACGTTTTTTTCTGTTTGCGAAGTTCTACAGGTGGAAGTTTGGGGCTGCGGCTGGGCGAAGGAGCAAAACGCTGGTCCAGCATGTGGCTGTGGAAGACGTCATCTCCCTCTTGGAAGCTGCTGTAGAGCAATCCTTTGGCCTTGCTCGAGGGGCCCACGGCATAATGGCACTCTGAGAAACTGTACGGGGAGACCCGTCCTGTGACGTTACGGTAGGAAGGCGAGAACGCGTTGATGTCTTCTACACTCAGCTGTCTCCACCGGCTGCTTAGGTCATCCTCTGCCGCGTGGCTGTCAGCTCTGCTATCCAGAGGTCCTCCCTGTGCCTGACCTAGGCCGGTTGTAGACCCCATGCTGTGAGAGGAGGCCAGGCGAGGGCTGCTGGAGTGGTATGGTTCACTGAGGCAAGAGGCTGGCCTGGCGTATGCTGGCGTGGTGCCCTTCTGAGGGCTTCTCGATGTGATGATGTGCTGAATGCTGTTAGACTTAGGGAAACCTGGGCTGTCTTTATCGTAGGAAGACATGCTTTTACGGTCATACTCCCCACTGCCGCCATCCCGCCAGTCTAAGTACAAACCCTGGTGGGAAGTAGATAAAGTGCTACTGGCCGTGCGTGCACCCCCTAGTCCGCCTTTATCGTCTGAGGCAAGGCTGAAACTGGAGTAGGAACTGGAGGCGGGGAGGCTTGTGGCACTGAACTCGTCATGGTGGTGGAAAGGCGATGGTGGCTCATGATTGGAGAAGCTCCCCGAGGGGTAGGCCTCCTCATCTGGATTGCTGTCAGTGGAGTTCTGGGCGTGAAGCTGGTGCACAACAGTGCCGTGAAGGTCCATACTCTGCCGGCGATCTGTATCCTGCCAGCGTTCAGGGCAATAGAGGGCCGTATCACTGCAGTACAGGTCAGAGGTCTTGTATGTATTGCGGCGGTTGAAGTGATCATTCGTTCCTGTTCCCGTCATCGAGTCTCCTTCCTGCGGGCGAGGGCTGAGGGATCGAGTAATGAGGCCACTGTTTCCTGGTTCTGGCTTTTCAAGGAGCTTGGCAATGACGGCTGTGGGCACAGCATCAGAATAATTGGAGTGGCACATGGCCATGGCCGCTTCACCGCCCTGATTATGTTTCTCCATGTGGGAAGTGATGCGCTCCTGAAAGTCCAGTGGCAGCTGCAGCACAGAGAGACAAAACAGGCCTAATAAATATTTCAACATTAAAATTGAGGTGTTTAACTGATCGCAAGTGACTCATTCTTCAGATTTAATAAGACACGCTTTCGGTAAAATTAAGTGAAAGTTTTCATAATTTGTACAGTGAGTGCAAATGGATCTTTTTAGGTTTACCTTAATCTTCGGTCTATAAGCCGCTACTTTTTCCCCAGACTTGGAACCCGTCGCTTTAAAAGTTAAAGTTAAAGTTAAAGTCCCAATTATTGTCACAAACACACTGGGTGTGGTGAAATTTGTCTTCTGCATTTGACCCATCTCCATGTTCACCACCTGGGAGGGGAGGGGAGCAGTGAGCAGCAGCGTGCGCCACGCTCTGGAATCATTTGGTGATTTAACCCCCAATTCCAACCCTTGATGCTGAGGGAGGCAATGGGTCCCATTTTTATAGTCTTTGGTATGACTCGGCCGGGGTTTGAACTCACAACCTTCCAGTCTCAGGGCGGACACCTTAACCGCAAGGCCACTGAGCTGGTAACAGTGCTAGACAGTTCACATGCTGCCAATACAGGGGTATTACTATTGATCGATAGATCAATTTATATTCTTAAGATTCAAATATATCGATCTGTGCTCTACTTGTTGGCCCTCTAGAAGATATGTATCGATCTAACATTGTTTTGAAAATTAATTAATCGATTTTATTGATACCAGAAAATAAAACATTGGCTTTAAGAAGGGCAGACTTTATTTAAAGTTGTTTTTAGCACTTTTAAATAAATAAAAGCGTTAAACGTTATCATCTGTGACGTCATCGCCACGCACCATCAAAACAAATATAACCGATACCGAGCCATCATTGTGGAAACACTTAGGCTTTTGCAAAGACAGAGATGTTCTTAATAGGTTGCTCACTGAGTTATGTAAAATACAATGACGACAGAACCAATCTTTCGAACATCCTTCGGCGCCATTGAATTCAACACACGCTCATGGAGCAGGAGCACAAAGTAGAAGTTGATTTCACTTGCTCTTCTGTTAAATATGAGAGAGTAGTGTAACAGTTTCAACATCTGTTGAATTGTCATGCCTGCGTTAGTGCAAGGATGACGTCAAAGGAGGTCGAATGTGATGTGACGAGAGTAGATATTGACAAACAAAAAACAGACAATAACAAAAAAAAAGATGTTGGAAAAAGAACAGTAAAAGAAGTAGGTACATCTATGGCTAATTTAACCTAAACATATGCTGGTTGCACTTTTTATTTTATTTTAATATTGTATTATTTTATGTTGAAAAACAAAAGCAGAATTAGCAGGTAAATCTACAGGTAAAATGTAGGTTACTGTACTTTTATTGAACATTTCTCAAAAACTGAAAATGAGAGCAGAAAAGGTTTGCTCTGGTTAATCCAACCTAAAGTGTTGATGCACTTTATTCAAATAAGATGGCCATTAATCGCTGTTTACTTGATTGTTTGTACCAATAATTAATTTAAACATACCGTATTTTCCGGACTATAAGGCGCACTTAAAATCCTTTTTTTCCCTCAAAACTCGACAGTGCGCCTTATAACCCGGTGCGCCTAATGTACGTAATAATTCTGGTTTTGCTTACCGACCTCAAAGGAATTTTGTTTTGTACGTGGTGGGATAGCAATATGACTCAAGTAAACAACACCAACATTTTATATGTTCCATTGAAAATATAGAACATTACACACGGCGCTCATAAATCTAGCAAAATGTTTTTGTACGACTTTGGTAGGCTATGAAGCCACACCGCCTGATGTGCTTCAACATACGAGTAGTATTATGGTATGGTACATATTATCTGGCGTTTTGTTCCGCATTATTATGCAAAAACAACTTTTCTTCCCTTCTGGTACCTGCTGATCTGTATTTGGGATCTGCATAAATCCTGAAAAATTGCGAGCGTCCGCCTTTGTAGTCCGTGACGAGACCGTAGTCGATAAGCTTCTTCTTTTGCTCTACTTGTTATGATGCATTCATCCTCCGCTGTTGCCATTTCTAATATAAAGTAGTTTAAAGTTCTTACTTACATCTGTCAGTAAACTCGCCATGAAAGCGCTAAATCATACCGGTGTAGTGAGTTTACATTATTCATCCAAGGAACTTTAGTCATTAGAGAGTCCCGGTCGGACGGTTTTTCACGGGACACATTTCCGGTGTTGTTGTTTCCTGATGAGGAGATGCTGCTCCGTTATTGATTTAAGTAAAGTCTGCGTGCCATTAAAACAGTTAGCTCTATCTTTTGACACTTCTTCCACTCCCGTACTTGCACGCTACACCGCTACAACAAAGATGACGGGGAAAAGACGCTGCCGAAGGTGAGCCACGTAAATAAGACCGCCCACAAAACGGCGCATCTGGAAGCGACTGTCAGAAAGCGGCTTGAAGATGATCTGTAAAACATAATCTATGCAACATTTTGCATAGATTAATAATCCGGTGCGCCATATGTATGAAAAAAGATCAATAATAAACCATTCATCGGCAGTGCGCCCTATGGTCCGGAAAATACGGTAATTTTCTTATGCTCATCTGCAGTGTCCTGGATTTATTTCACAGTCACACAGTTACTGAATTGATTTCAACTCACAAAATTGTTTCGGATCTTATCGATATAAATAAATTAACATCGTCCCTGAATTTTATCTGTTACCTCAAATTATGATTCCAATCAAATCCTCGTTAAGACGAATCGTTACACCCGTACGGCAATAGTTAGCCTTGTCATATCAAACCAGGGAAATTGCCGACAGGGTCACGGTGGACCAATTAAATTGTTCACATCAAATCAAACGCATTGTGCACTCACCTTCACCTTGGAGAAGACGCGATGAAATTCTAACAACCCACCAAAAGTGATTAACCCGGCCATCAAAAAAAGGAACCTGCCAATCTTTACTGTTTTTATATGTGCACCTGCAGTTAATGGACGTGTAAAAAATTACATTTGTCCCAAAGTTAAGTGGGTGCGGCCTAAAAAAAGGTGTGCTCTATAGCCCGGAAATTACGGTATGTGCATACTTGCCAACCTTGAGACCTCCGAATTCGGGAGATTGGGGGGTGGGCGGAGGGAGCGGGGTCGGGGGAGGGGGCGGGGCCGGGGGGCGGGGTTAAGAGGGAGGAGTATATTTATAGCTAGAATTCACTGAAATGAAAGTATTTCTTATATTTATATATCTATATAGTACAGTAATGAAAACACAATTGTTCTACTAACTGTACTGTACTTGCTGCTTACTTTAAAAAAAAAAAATAACACTTGCCTTTCACTATTTGAGTAGCTTTTGTTCTGCCATTTGAGTACTGGCGAGCGATCTCTGAATCCGGGAACATATCCTTCACGGATTTGTTGAAAACATCCGCAAATGAGAACGGAATGTTGCTTGCAAGGTGGCCCATAATACTGCGTTGCCGCCGCCTTGTGGATGTTGATTGATTGATTGATTGAGACTTTTATTAGTAGGTTGCACAGTGAAGTACATATTCCGTACAATTGACCACTAAATGGTAACACCCGAATAAGTTTTTCAACTTGTTTAAGTCGGGGTCCACTTAAATTGATTCATGATACAGATATATACTATCAGATATATACTATCATCATTGTTGTTGTTGTGTGTCAGTGTATTAACGTGCCGGCTGGAATAAACACACGCTGAGAAATAGCTCCGTGCCTGCCTACTTTATGGGTTATAGATTAACCTATGGATAACGGAGACATATATAATAGTCTCCTTTTCAGGTGAGAGACGACGCTAAAGGCAGTGCCATTAAGGCACACCCCCAATATAGTTGTCCGGCTGGAAATCGGGAGATTTTCGGGAGAATGGTTGTCCCGGGAGATTTTCGGGAGAGGCACTGAAATTCGGGAGTCTCCCGGATAATTCGGGAGGGTTGGCAAGTATGGGTATCCACTGTGGACTGGACTTTCACAATATTATGTCAGACCCACTCGACATCCATTGCTTTCGGTCTCCCCTAGAGGGGGGGGTTACCCACATATGTGGTCCTCTCCAAGGTTTCTCATAGTCATTCACATCGACGTCCCACTGGGGTGAGTTTTTCCTTGCCCGTATGTGGGCTCTGTACCGAGGATGTCGTTGTGGCTTGTGCAGCCCTTTGAGACACTTGTGATTTAGGGCTATATAAATAAACATTGATTGATTGATGATTGATTGATGGGTATGTGTTTCTACTTAAGGTTATTTTTTTCTTCCATTGCCGCTCCTTTAGGACCACCATCGTTTGCTCTGCTTTAGAAAGTAATTCATTCTCGCTCGGTTCACACAGTCTGGGCCAGCTGGTGTTTCTCGGGGGATTTGCACTACTTTGCCCCTCTAATGAACTTGTCAGAAAACTGCAGAACACCACATCCATTCATTTATTTGTGCCACCGTGTTTCCCAAAGCTATTCCGCTTTTTGCCCGGGCTTTGGCCTTGCTGTTTACTTGTCACCACACAAAGAATAAAGGTATCTATATTCATATTCATATAGAACTGTATCTTTTCATGCATTTCATCCGGTATTTTCTTGGAATTGTATAGTTTCTTAACATTTATTTTACTGTTATAACTATTTGCCAAAACCGACTTTTTCTTTATGGCTATTAAATTTGGCAGTTGGATGTTCCTTTTCCAGCTCTTTCATCCTCCGGTGCCTTCTCAAGCAAAAAGCTCTCATTTCCTCCCTCGCTCTGTGTCCCTTCTTCCTCAGTCTACAGTACCATCAAAGACCTATCAGTTCCAGAGGGTGCGTCTTAGATTCAGATTAAACGAGAGCTGCTGGGCTCCAGCTGGGAATACAAAAAAAAAAAGATAAATTACTGACTTGGCTTTGTTAGAAAATAGAAGCTCGCCTTGGCATAAAATAACCTGCATCCCGTAAATGGAGGCTATTTTTAGCAGCTGCCAATTCCCAGAAGGAGTACAGATGGAAAGTAGGTGAGGATGCTTGGATGTCGCAAGCTCAGCATCGACTGTTATCTGAGGCAAATCTTAATTAGCAGTACCACCACCACCACCACTACATTCTGTTTGCTTTTAATCCATCCAACGGCATACACTTCAACTTCTCTTGTTCCACTTATTGCTGTTAATGGTTTAATGCCTCGCCATAAAAGTGACACTCATTATATTATGCCTTCCAGCAATTTCCCTGCTTTTCTCTGGGAGTTATTAGTCTGGGATTCTGCCCAAAACGCACACAGCATTTTGGAAGAAATTCGCTTTGGAACATTATCGCTATCCAGAATGACGTCCGTAACCTGAAACGGAAGATGAAACACATTTTTCCTAGTTTTTATCGTGGTTCAACTATAGTGCAGTCGAAAGTTTAATCACAAAAAGAGCATCCTTGTTGGATGCTGGGTGTTTGATGCTACGCTCTAAGGGAGTTTCACTGCGTATGTCACTCTTGATGTGTCAGGTGGTGAGATGTTCAGCGGTTCTAATGTGTCGGACTAAATGAGTGCACAACAGTATAGTGCTTCACAATAGGGCTGGGTTATATGGCCTTTTATTAATATCTCGATATTTTTAGGCCATGTCACGATACACGATATATATCGCGATATTTTGCCTTAGCCTTGAATGAACACTTGATGCATATAATCACACCAGTATGATGATTCTATGTGTCTACATTAAAACATTCTTGTTCATACTGCATTAATATATGCTCATTTTAAAGTTTCATGCAGAGAGGGAAATCACAACTAAGTCAATTTCCCAAAACTGTATTTATTAAACAGTTATTAAGCAGTGGCACAAACGTTCATGTCATTTCAAAACTTTTGTGAATGATGTCACCAAGATGACTTATCAAAACACTAAATTAAAGTGTACTTTTTGTACAGAACACCACTACAATAGTTAAAAACAAATAAAGTGCACTTTTGTGCATGATGTCACACAAGATATTTCAATAACTGTCAAATAAAAATGAGCTGCATAATAGGAAATCAAATAATGTATGTCCTTCGCTATGTGGTAGGTTACAGCGGACGTTATCTCCTTCTGTTGTTGATTTTTTTTTTCATACGGTGTTGATGTGGAAATAGTTGCTTCGGCATTTTGTTGGTGTGGCACCGGCCGGTGATGTTGACATACACAGTTTCAAGCACTCCTCATTCTCTAGCGGGTGACTTTTCAAATGATGCTACATTAGCAGTGGTGCTACTTGTAGTAGCAACGCTTTTGCCGCATAAATGTTCAACATATTCCCGCTTGAAGCCAAACCACCGCCAGACTGTTTTTCTTGGGAATTAATTCTTCCTCCGTTTGTTACCAGATTCGCACCTTCTCTCTCTCGTATTACCACCCGCACCGCACCGTTAGCATCACAGCTAAAGTTACCATGTCGCTACCTGTCTGCTCCGTGGGAGCGTGTGATGTTGCACACGTGACGTATGTAAGAAGGTGCGCTTGTTTTATGTCTCTGTGAGAAGGAGAGACAAGAAAGAGTGGGAAACGCATGCAGTGTAATGCCCGCAGCTAAAAGCAACTGCGTGAGAACGTATACTCGAATATCACGATTTAGTCATTTTCTATATCGCACAGAGACAAACCCGCGATATATATCGAGTATATCGATATATCGCCCAGCCCTACTTCACATAGCCCTGAATGCTCATTAATAGGCCGGTAGTTGGCAGGATTTTGCAAAAAAACTACACAGACAGTTTCAAAGAAATTTAGAAAAATCTACAGTGGGACTTCGATTACACAGCATTGTAGAAACTTTTTGATCTACGAACTGCAGAATGAATAAAAACATGATTTGGTGTTTGAATTTTGTGTCCGTGTACGAACGTTTCATCCACCCATTTTGAACAAGCTGGTCAATCTCCAGCGCTCACCGCTTATTGTTTGTATGCTCATTGTTGGCTTGACCTACTGTGCACAGTGTTAAATTGTGCGATTTTTAAATGTTTTTTTTTAGCCTTTTTATACATTTTTTCTAGTTTTACTAGCTCAATATCAGAATCATATTTATTGGCCAAGTATGATTAACACAGTAGGGCGGCTTTGTAAGTATATCCCGAAACTTGTCAGGTACAAAACTTTACCTTACTAGCCTATATAAATCAACCATTTATAAATACACATTAGTAGGCTGAATGAACCTCTTCAACATATTTGTAAGTTGTTGTGGTTGTTTTTTGACTTTGCTAACAAAAGGATAGTTGACCCATCACCCCCTTGTTATGATTGTTTAACATACAGTACTGTATAGTGCTTTATATTGTGTTCAAATTGTACGAAAAGCTGACTAAAATGTGGACTTTTGTCGAGGCTGAAACCCATTGTTTATGTTTACAATGTTTCCTATGGAGAAATTTGCTTCAGTGTATACACTTTTCTTTCTTTAACCCTTGATTTACCTTTGACCAAAAAACAGTAATTTTCTGCATTTTTGTTCCCCATCTTTGACAAATCAGATACATTTAAAGGTAAGAGGGCTGAAATGTGGGCACATATAGTTTTGAACAAGTTTATCTTTAAAATGGCATCATGGCACTTTTTGCAAAGTTCTTATAAATAAAATATATTCATTTACTATACATTTAGCCCCTTTGCCAATTTTGGTCGCCCGTTGACTCCCATTGTAACACATATTTTTCAATACACTGGAAACCGGACAATGCCATCCATCCATCCATCCATCTTCTTCCGGCCGCTTTTTTTTTTGTATTACAAAAAGAGCATAAAACATTTAAAAAATCATTAGAAATGAAAAAAAAACATATCTGTGGCTAGGTCTGAAGAGGTTGAAGAATTGAAATCTTTGAAAGGAAAGTAAAAGTAAAATAAATATGTATATTTAATAGGGCTGCGAATCTTTGGGTGTCCCACGATTCGATTCAATATCGAGTCTTGGGGTCACCATTTGATTCAAAATCGATTTTTTCCGATTCAACGCGATTCTCAATTCAAAAACGATATTTTCCCGATTCAAAACGATTCTCTATTCATTCAATACATAGGATTTCAGCAGGATCTACCCCAGTCTGCTGACATGCAAGCAGAGTAGTAGATTTTTGTAAAAAGCTTTTATAATTGTAAAGGACAATGTTTTATCAACTGATTGAAATAATGTACATTTGTTTTAACTATTAAATGAACCAAAAATATGACTTATTTTATCTTTGTGAAAATATTGGACACAGTGTGTTGTCAAGTTTATGAGATGTGATGCAAGTGTAAGCCACTGTGACACTAGTGTTCATTTTTTAAATTTTTTTATAAATGTCTAATGATAATATCAATGAGGGATTTTTAATCACTGCCATGTTGAAATTGTAACTAATATTAATACTGTTGTTGATAATATTCATTTTTGTTTCACTATTGGTTTGTTCTGTGTCGTGTTTGAGTCTCCTCTCAATTGCTCTGTTTTTTGCAGTTCTGAGTGTTGCTGGGTCGGGTTTGGTTTTGGAATTGGATTGCATTATTATGGTATTGCTGTGTATTGTTTTGTTGGATTGATTAATTAAAAAGAAAAAAGAAAATAAAATAAAATAAATAAATAAAACATCGATTTAAAAAAAAAAAGAGAATCGATTCTGAATCGCACAACGTGAGAATCGCGATTCGAATTCGAATCGATTTTTCCCCACACCCCTAATATTTAACATACTTAACACTTATTAAGCACATCCGTTTTTTTGTCGCTTAAGAGGCGTACAGTAGTTTTGAATTGAAGTATTTATTGAATTTAAGTATTGATTTCAAACCTGCACAGTACAACAACACATTTTTTTTTACATCTTGGCAGAGACATTTGTGCAGGGCTTGAAAAGGGGTTGGATGAAGCAACTCAAGGGTTTAACTGTCTATACTCGAGCATCAAGGCTTGACTGTTAGCACACTTGAAAATTGTTGAAAAATACTATAATACAGCACATTTAAAGGTTTAATCTTGGCGAAGATCTGATTATACATGGACGTTTGCAGTGGTGTAGAACTATTACACTGCATCATACTGAGAGGCATTGCTAACATTTTATCTCGCTAAATAAGATTACCCAGACCTCTTATTAATGCATTTATTTTCAGCAATAATATAGTCAATAGCTCACCTCAGACATCTTGTGAGCTCTGTAATGAGACTTGGAGCACTGCAGCAGCTGGGCAGCAAGGTTGCAGTCTTTCCTGTACAGGTCCTGTAAGAGGCACAGAATATATCCATCACTACTGTATATCCGTGCAGCACCCCAGAGAAAGAGGGAGGGGTTATGGGTTCAAGCGCCCGCTGTGCAAAATTGGAAACACTTCAAATTACAGCTTTGAAATCGTCATATAATTACTTGTTGATGAGGGGAGAATGGGAGGGAGGAGGGATCCTTCTAAGGTCAGTGATGCAGTGTTACTGTGCAACTATTGTTCAAATACCGTGTTAATCATTTGTAATTCAAATAATTGAACAGTGTTAACAAAGGAGTTCAATAGGATGAGGATAACCTGTAGGAAATGTTCACGTTCAACTCCTAAAAACAACTTAATGTGACAGTCTTTAGAAACACTTTGTAAAATACATTCCAAACCCATAGAGAGTAACTTAAGGTGGTAAAGTATAATTCTAATTTCCAAACATGCTGAAATCTTTAAAGGGGAACTGCACATTTTTTGTTCACAATAATTATTAGACGAGAAGACAAAAAGTATATATATTTTTTTGCAGTCTAACATGTACAAAATGGCTTGTTCTAGATGGCTGGCAATGCAGATAATTGGAGCAATCAATTATACCTTTACATTACTTTAGAAATACATTCAAAAACTGCAAACAATACTTCATTTACGTTCCGTAACCAGTATAATAACTAAGCTGTAGCGGCATTGTTATTGTAAGAGCGAACACTGAGAAACACATCGACATGCTTCGGTTTTAGCCGTAAAAGCTAGCTACGGCAAGAGATAAGCTAGCTTCTACGTCAGCACCCAAATTGCGTTTGAGTTTTAATGCACAATACAATGCGGTCAGACACCAATCTGTACTGACTGAAAAACATGAACATATATTAGAGTATCTTTAAAGTAACATTTCGTGTTGCGTGTATCATGATCAATATTAAAGTGACTCACTCAATGGACAGTTGTGCGTTTGGTCCAACTGGCCGGGGACATTTTTTCCGGTTTATTTTGGAAAAATAAATCAATGCACTGAGGAAATGAGTTCCGGCAATGCTTAATATGACCAAAATAAGGTAGATTTTGTACATATTGTTATGAACGTGTCTGTTACTACATTACATATAGACTTGCAGTGTGTATGCAATACGTTGATTGAGGGTTTTGAAGTTGTCTTATATGTCTTTGAAGGTTACCACTGTGACTCCCATTAGCTGCCTCTTCGAAGCAGTTTTTTTATCATCTTTAAAATCCTAAAAAAAAAAAGACATACCGTATTTTTCGGACAATAAGTCGCAGTTTTTTTCCTAGTTTGGCCGGGGGTGTGACTTATACTCAGGAGCGACTTACGTGTGAAATTATTAACACATTACCGTAAAATATCAAATAATATTATTTAGCTCATTCACGTAAGAGACTAGACGTATAAGATTTCATGGGATTTAGCGATTAGGAGTGACAGATTGTTTGGTAAATGTATAGCATGTTCTATATGTTATAGTTATTTGAATGACTCTTACCATAATATGTTAAGTTAACATACCAGGCACGTTCTCAGTTGGTTATTTATGCGTCATATAACGTACACTTATTCAGCCTGTTGTTCACTATTCTTTATTTATTTTAAATTGCCTTTCAAATGTCTATTCTTGGTGTTGGATTTTATCAAATAAATTTCCCCCAAAAATGGGACTTATACTCCAGTGCGACTTATAGATGTTTTTTTCCTTCTTTATTATGCATTTTCGACCGGTGATACTTATACTCCAGAGTGACTTATAGTCCGAAAAATACGGTATGTATTCTTGTCTCTCATAATGATTGTGAACAAAAGGCAAAATTCCCCAAAAAGTGCAGTTCTCCTTTAAAGACCTACTGAAATGAATTGTTTTTATTTGAACGGGGATAGCAGATCTATTCTATGTGTCATACTTGATCATTTCGCGATATTGCCATATTTTTGCTGAAAGGATTTAGTATAAAACAACGACGATAAAGATCGCAACTTTTGGTATCTGATCAAAAAAAGGCTTGCCCCTACCGGAAGTAGCGTGACGTAGTCAATTGAACATATCCGCAAAGTTCCCTATTGTTTACAATGATGGCCGCCAGAAGTGAGAGAGATTCGGACAGAGAAAGCGACGATTTCCCCATTAATTTGAGCGAGGATGAAAGATTTGTGGATGAGGACAATGCAAGTGAAGGACAAGTGGGGAGTGGAAGCGATTCAGATAGGGAAGATGCTGTGAGAGCCGGTGGGTGACCTGATATTCAGCTGGGAATGACTAAAACAGTGAATAAACACAAGACATATATATACTCTATTAGCCACAACACAACCAGGCTTATATTTAATATGCCACAAATGAATCCCGCATAAAAACACCTAGGTGTTTGTTATGCTAGCTCCTAGCTACTAGCTACTAGCTCGAGCTAGTTATATGGACGGGATCCCGTATATATAACCCGCCAATACAATTCAAACACCTGCACAACACACACACTCACTCAGCCCAAAGGACCGTTCACCTAACCCAAGGTTCATAAAGCTTATATATTTAACCAAAGTTACGTACGTGACACGCACGTACGGGCAAGCGATCAAATGTTTGGAAGCGCGCGGGTGGGACCTGATATTCAGCTGGGAATGACTACAACAGTAAATAAACACAAGACATATATATACTCTATTAGCCACAACACAACCCGGCTTATATTTAATATGCCACAAATTAATCCAGCATAACAAACACATAGGTGTTTGTTATGCTAGCTCCTAGCTCCTAGCTACTAGCTCGAGCTAGTTATAGCAAGCGATCAAATGTTTGGAAGCGCAGCTACGTACTCACGGTATCGCGTCTGTGTATCCAAATCAAAGTCCTCCTGGTTAGAGTCTCTGTTGTCCGAGTTCTTCGATCTTGACTGCATCTTTCGGGAATGTAAACAAACACCGGCTGTGTTGTGTTGCTGACTTCCCTCGCAAAATATCCGCTTCGCACCGACAACTTTCTTCTTTCTCCATAATGCAATGAACAAATTGCAACAGATTCACCAACACAGATGTCCAGAATACTGTGGAATAATGAGATGAAAACAGAGCTATTTCGTATTGGCTTCAATGGGGAAGCCATACCTCTGTTAAACTGGCTACGTCATGCGCATACGTCATCATACCGAGACGTTTTCAAGCGGAAGTGTGGCGGGAAATTTAAAATTGCACTTTATAAGTTAACCCGGCCGTATTGGCATGTGTTGCAATGTTAAGATTTCATCATTGATGTATAAACTATCAGACTGCGTGGTCGGTAGTAGTGGGTTTCAGTAGGCCTTTAAATGATGCATTATGCACAACGTGATTTTTGTCTCTGGTAATTGCACTCAATTGTTGGAGATGCTACATTTACTTTGCCAAGGAAGCATCTTCATGCATCTCAATCTCCGCTTTCTATCTCTGGAGGATATTGATACCATGTTGAACGCGGAGGGCGGTTTCCAGGCACAGCATAAGCTACATTTTCTTGTTTTCTGGGTTTGTCTACGTTGCTTATTTTTTGTATGTGTGGGCGGTTAGCACTTTTCTACTGTGAAATCACTCCGCTTGGAAAAGGTCACGGTCTTGCCGCACTGAACCCTCCATGTGTCTGGAGCACGCCGGAGAGCTTGACAATTCTTGCCAGTGCATCAAAGCTTTCGGTCTGACAGCTTTGACTCCCCCGCCAGTTAACAACGACTTTGTTTCCAATCATTCAATTCCTTCTCTTTCTGTTGCCAGGAGGGACTGCTCTGTACCCCTGTGGATTGTTCAAATAGTTCACTATTACGCTGTATTCGAGTACTGCAGAGTCAGCCAATAGGTTGTATTCAGTCAGGTGTCTTTTGAACGGAAGTAAAAGAAAGTGGTGGTCCACCAAACCAACATGGCTATTGTGCAGGAAACAATCTGAGTATGCAAGGAGGCTAGATCTTACCACTACAAGCAGATACGAGCAAAAAATCGAATTGATTGATTGAAACTTTTATTAGTAGATTGCACAGTACAGTACATATTCCGTACAATTGACCACTAAATGGCAACACCCGGATAAGTTTTTCAACTTGTTTAAGTCGGGGTCCAAGTTAATCAATTCATGGTAACTATGCAATAGAATTGATCTCTATACGTTATCAAAAAATATTTGTGCAGGGATCTCAAGGATTATCCGTCGGGTGCGTTCCCAAAACTTGGAAAAGCGTGGAGGTTTACAGCTTCTTTGTGTGTGGCTGGGTCAAGGCAATTGGTATCATGACTCCACCGGATAGATCATGCATCGTTTTTGCTCGGGTAAGGTTGCATTTCATGTTCTGACTTCTACATGTTACAAGTATGTGTGTTTTTTCCCCCGGCTTCATCAAACTATAACTATAGATGTCAACGTTGTGTATGTGCTGAAACCTTCAGTTAAGATTGCTGCCTTTGGTAAAAGCTTAACTATTTCAGGTTTTGCTCACATTTGCTTTCTTTTATTTAGACTTGCCGAGTTGGTGCGTTAAGAAACATTCGTAGCAAAAATGCGTTTTAATAACTCCGAAACGAGATGCAATACAAATAGTATCATGATAATACTTCAAAGGTAAATACTAAACATTAAAAGTATATCAAAGAAACCTTTAATGAAGTGATAATTGCAAATTTGTGCGTTCTTCGACTCTGCTTCCTTGGACTGGAGTGCATGTTACTTTTCTTGTCATCTTTCGTAAAACTTTTGGCCTGTACTATATATATATATATATATATATATATATATATATATATATATATATATATATATATATATATATATATATATATATATATATATATATACAAATATATATATATATATATATAAAAATATATATACTGTATATATATATATACACACATACATACATGAATATATATACAGTATATATACTGTATGAATATATATACAGTATTTATATATGAATATATATGTATATATACATATACAGTATATGTATATATACATTTATACATGAATATATATATATATGTATACTGTATATATGTATGTATAAATACATATATGTATATATATATGAATATATATAAATACACATACAGTATATATAAAATTATATCTACATATACAAGTGTGTGTGTGTGTATATATATATATATATATATATATATATATATATATATATATATATATATATATATATATATATATATATATATATATATATATATATATATATATATATATATATATATATATATATATATATCCATCAATCATTTTCTACCGCTTGTCCCTCTCAAACCAACATAACAAAAGGGTAATGGCTTAACAATCTCTTTTTTTATCCACACAACACAACAACATTACTGCAAGCCTAAACGTCAACACGCACACACAAACAAAAATCAAGTTGGTGTGCTCCAAAAACAAAGAACAAAAAAAGAAAACCCTTTTACATTTGTGTCTGCAAATATATGTGGCATTGTTGAACACTGTGGGAGTTTCGAAGTGATAAAAGAGCAGCGGCTTCACGTAGACACCGCTAGCGTTAGCACAAACTGTGAGGCGATTTTTTACCAGCTTTTGTCCCGTTAGTGCCTTCTCCTGCGCTTTAACAAAGGTTTGTTGTGGCATCTTTTTCGGTCTCATCCCAATTAGAGACTTGCTGCGGAACAAAGCGGCCCTTCGCTGATAAAATCCTTGAACTGAAGGGGCCGCAAATCTTAAAACGCTAGCTCAAAGTTGGACAATATCGGAATATTGGATATCGGCAAAAAAGCCATTATCGGACATCTCTACATAAAATTAAACTGCTCTCTTCTTCTAAGATGTCCAACCCAAATTTAGCACAAACATTAAGGTGAGTTGAGTTCATGAAAAGTTTAACTCTACACAACCATTACCAACTGTTCCCAAACTACACGCAAGTCATTTATTTTGTCAAGATAAAGATAGAGGCTGTTTTTTTGTTTTTTTTTACCATGGCAGAGATAATGAATAACAATATAGGGGTGGGCCAAAGAAAAGGCAAACTAAAATAAAAACATACAGCTGGGTGCCTGGACCCTTAGATGTAGTTGTAGGGTGTCCCCAGCTAAATGACAGATAGTTAATAGTAATGGACCCTAAATGGGTCCATTTGTTCACTCTCAGTTACATTAACATTGATATTATACATGTGGGCCCAAAGATATAAATGTTGTTTAATGTAGCTTTAATGTAGCTCGCTACTTTAGCCGTGTAGCTTGTAGTGTAGCTTGCGACAATTCTCCGGGGATAGCTTCCCCTGTAGCTTAGCTTACTACATTTTCCAAGTAGCTTGCACTGCCTAAAGTTCAAAATGCCACCGTGCAACACATTTTGTGAGACTAGTGTTCTTGTTATGATACTGCCACAGAAGTGATGGCGAAAAGGAAAAACCTAATATTGACCCCCCCAAAAAACCTGAAAGTGAACTCATTGTGATGAAAATGTTTCACACAACTCTGTCTTGGCTGGTCAGTACAAAATCCCCCAAATGAACAAGGAGATGGGTCAAATGCAGAGGGTAATTTCACCACACCTAGTGTGTGTGTGTGACTATCAGTGGTACTTTAACTTTAACTTTAACATAAAGAAGATGAAACATGATGTTGGCCCTGCGATGAGGTGGTGACTTGTCCAGGGTGTACCCCACCTTCCGCTCGAAGCAGCTGAGATAGGCTCCAGCACCCCCGCGACCCCGAACGGGACAAGCGGTATAAAATGGATGGATGGATGGAAGATGAAACAAGAATGGAAAGTCAGCTGCATGTAATCTGTGAGGCCCTTATCTTTCTTGCATTGAAGGCAACGCATTCCGGCGGTTTCGTTCCAGGCTGCTCAGTACAATATGTCTAAATCTAAAAAAAAGCCAATAACAAAAATGAAGAGAGAACAAGGGAATGTACACCACAAAGTAAGCTTCTCCAAACTAGAGCAGGGGGGCCCAAAGTGGGCCAAATTCGGCCTGCCGAGTCATTTCATTTGGTCTGCCAAAGGGTGACTTCCCAAAATGTAATACATATTCACACTCTTTTAAGCCCACACCATAATTGATGGCATGTCCGCAAATCGAACAAGTTGCCATCTACCGAATTCTATAATGTTCAGTAGAGATGTCCGATAATATCGGACTGCCGATATTATCGGCCGATAAATGCTTTAAAATGTAATATCGGAAATTATCGGTATCGGTTTCAAAAAGTAAAATGTATGACTTTTTAAAACGCTGCTGTATAGTGGTACACGGACGTAGGGAGAAGTACAGAGCAGTTGCGTCTCCCAGTCATACTTGCCAACCCTCCCGATTTCCCCGGTAAACTCCCGAATTTCAGTGCCCCTCCCGAAAATCTCCTGGGGCAACCATTCTCCCGAATTTCTCCCGATTTCCACCCAGACAACAATATTAGGGGCGTGCCTTAAAGGCACTGCCTTTGCGTGCCGGCCCAATCACATAACATCTACGGCTTTTCACACACACAAGTGAATGCAAAGCATACTTGGTCAACAGCCATACAGGTCACACTGAGGGTGGCCGTATAAACAACTTTAACACTGCTACAAATATGCGCCACACTGTGAACCCACACCAAACAAGTATGACAAACACATTTTGGGAGAACACCCGCACCGTAACACAATATAAACACAACAGAACAAATACCCAGAACCCCTTGCAGCACTAACTCTTCCGGGACGCTACAATATACACCCCCCACTACCCCCTACCCCCCCCACCTCAACCTAGCCCCCCAAAAACCCCGCCCACCTCAACCTCCTCATGCTCTCTCAGGGAGAGCATGTCCCAAATTCCAAGCTGCTGTTTTGAGGCGTGTTAAAAAAAAAAAAAGCACTTTGTGACTTCAATAATAAATATGGCAGTGCCATGTTGGCATTTTTTTTTCCATAACTTGAGTTGATTTATTTTGGAAAACCTTGTTACATTGTTTAATGCATCCAGCGGGGCATCACAACAAAATTAGGCATAATAATGTGTTAATTCCACGACTGTATATATCGGTATCGGTTGATATCGGAATCGGTAATTTAGAGTTGGACAATATCGGAATATCGGCAAAAAAGCCATTATTGGACGTCTCTAATCTTCAGTACTTTAAATAATTGCAGTATGGGATTAAACTACTCACTTATTGTGTAGTTGTATTCCTAAAATGGCTTTGGCCCTTGGACTTAAAAGGTTTGGGCAGCCCTGAACTAGAGGGGAAGTAGGCATTATATTATTGTATGTCCTTTTATTAAC
Source organism: Entelurus aequoreus (assembly GCF_033978785.1). NCBI lineage: Eukaryota > Metazoa > Chordata > Actinopteri > Syngnathiformes > Syngnathidae > Entelurus > Entelurus aequoreus. The sequence goes on from NC_084733.1 coordinate 24,254,951, forward strand.
AGCAGATAACGACATTTTACAAAGTGAAGTGTGTCACAGTGTTACTTGGAACAAACTATTACTTTTTACAGTGTGGAGAAAAAAGGGTTGACATAAGAACAAATTGCAGTCTACCTTGGAGGCTGCACTGTGTTATGAAGCTATAAATTAAAGCTATAGTATATCATAAGAAATATCGTGTTTATCCCACAGGGTGTCATTGATGACACAAGCGAGGATAGCGCATTAGCAGCAATGGCAAACTCTTAAGGGCTCACCCCGCTCTAAATGAACTTTGGCTCCAATCATCCTCAACAGGAAATAATAGGGATTGTCCAAATACTATCCTCCAGCTCAAAAAATGACTCAAAACTGCCAGATAGCAAAGAGAGGCAACTCTAACCTGGCTCGCCCGCAGGCCCTCAAAGATCTCCTGCCAAATGACTTCAAAGGAGGACAGGCGGCACACTGCCACATGTTCCCTCCAAGGAGATCTAAAGAGCCCCTGTTCTTGGATTCTGACAGCCTAGAGCAGGGGTCGGCAAACCAACATGTTGAAAGAGCCATATTGGACCAAACATACAAAAAACAAATCTGTCTAGAGCCGCAAAAAGTTAAAAGCCTTATAAGTGTTATAATGAAGGCAACGCATTAAGCGTTTTAGAGGGTGAGACTTAGACTTAGACTTCCTTTTATTGTCATTCAAATTTGAACTTTACAGTACAGATAAGAACAACATTTCGTTGATTAGCTCGTTGTAGTGCAGGATAAAAGAGCAATGAGGTGCAGATATAAATAAATAGATTACTGTACAGATAAATATATTGCACTTTTGCATATGCATCCACATTTATGGATGTATGTTATATTATCTTTATATTCCAGCAAGTTAATCCGTTTTGGGGAGGAATTGAGGGCATTATTATGATGCATTCAAGAGTCTTATGGCCTGAGGGAAGAAGCTGTTACAGAACCTGGAGGTTCAGCTACAGAGGCTGCGGAACCTCTTTCTAGAGTCCAGCAGTGAAAACAGTCCTTGGTGGGGGTGGGAGGAGTCTCTGCAGATTTTCTGAGCCATGGTCAGGCAGCGGCTTTTTGCGATTTCCTGGATAGGAGGAAGAGGAGTCATGATGATCTTTTCCGCCGTCCTCACCTCTCTCTGCAGAGACTTCCAGTCTGAGGCACTGTTGACTCCAGTCCAGACAGAGATGCAGTTGGTCAGTAGGCTCTCTATAGTGCCTCTGTAGAATGTGGTGAGAATGGGGGGGGGAGCTGTGCCCTTTTCATCCGACGCAAAAAGTGCATGCGCTCCTGAGCTCTTTTTACAAGAGCTCCGGTGTGTAGGGACCAGGTCATATTGTCAGTTATCTGCACCCCCAGGAACGTGGTGCTGCTTACGATCTTCACTGCTGTGCCGTTGATGAAGACTTGTTATCTTGTTGATAACTTGTTATCAATTGTACACGCAGTCTTAGTAGATCACTGCGATTTTATAGATTACACACGCTATTTAGCACTTTGTTATGTGGATCTTTGTAGATCAGGCCATGCCTGTTGTAATTGTTACCTTTAAATGTGATTTTCTTATTTAAACGGGGTTAGCAGGTCCATTCTATGTGTCATACGTGATCATTTCGCGATATTGCCATATTTTTGCTGAAAGGATTTAGTAGAAAACATCGACGATAAATTTCTTAACTTTTGGTCGCTGATAAAAAAGCCTTGCCTGTACCAGAAGTAGCAGACGATTTGCGCGTGACGTCACAGGTTGTGGGGCTCCTCACATCTGCACATTGTTTACAATCATGGCCACCAGCAGCGAGAGCGATTCGGACCGAGAAAGCGACGATTTCCCCATTAATTTGAGCGAGGATGAAATATTTGTGGATGAGGAAAGTGAGAGTGAAGGACTAGAGGGCAGTGGAAGCGATTCAGATAGGGAAGATGCTGTGAGAGGCGGGTGGGACCTGATATTCAGCTAGCCACAACACAACCAGGCTTATATTTAATATGCCACAAATTAATCCCGCATAACAAACACCTCCCCCCTCCCGTCCATATAACCCGCCAATACAAATCAAACACCCGCACAACACACTCAATCCCACAGCCCAAAGTACCGTTCACCTCCCCAAAGTTCATACAGCACATATATTTCCCCAAAGTCCCCAAAGTTACGTACGTGACATGCACATAGCGGCACGCACGTACGGGCAAACGATCAAATGTTTGGAAGCCGCAGCTGCGTACGTACTCACGGTACCGCGTCTGTGTATCCAACTCAAAGTCCTCCTGGTAAGAGTCTCTGTTGTCCCAGTTCTCCACAGGTCAATGGTAAAGCTTGACTGTAATCCTTCGGGAATGTAAACAATGAAACACCGGCTACGTGTTTGTGTTGCTGCAGCCTGCCGAAATACACCGCTTCCCACCTACAGCTTTCTTCTTTGCTGTCTCCATTGTTCATTGAACACATTGCAAAAGATTCACCAACACAGACGTCCAGAATACTGTGGAATTTTGCGATGAAAACGACTTGATAGCTGGCCACAATGCTGTCCCAAAATGTCCTCTACAATCCGTGACGTCACGCGCAGGCGTCGTCATACCGAGACGTTTTCAGCAGGATATTTCGCGCGAAATTTAAAATTGCAATTTAGTAATCTAACCCGGCCGTATTGGCATGTGTTGCAATGTTAAGATTTCATCATTGATATATAAACTATCAGACTGCGTGGTCGGTAGTAGTGGGTTTCAGTAGGCCTTTAAGCAAGAGTTTTCAAGCCTGTTGATGGTACACGCTCGATAAAAGTAGATTACCATCTCTGTTTAAAAAAAAATACAGGACAGCTTTTGTCGTGGCTTTATTATACTGTGCTCCACAGTCTCCGTTTTGCTGCATCAGCTCCTTTTCTAACTGCCCATTGTCTCCCGTTGGATGATGTTACCTAATTTTTCTCTCAAGTGCTTTGTTTCCGACCATGTCCTACGCAACTATTTGAAGTGGAAAACCGAGAGCCCAAAACCGGATAGAGCCAGGACTGCGGTTTGAAAAAAATGGCATTGAACATTAGCTACGAAAAGTATGTATTATGAATAGGATATTAATATGCAGTTTGTGTAGAGTGGCTTGAACATGACTCTTCGTGTAGGGGGAGCCCTGGAGCAAAGTAGCCAATTATTCATTACCGTGGCCCTATTGAGAAAAAGCTAACGCCGTATTTCAGACTAAACTGTTGTGATAACCTTGCGGATGTTCTATGCAGACAGGGATCTCATCAAGATATGACTTCCAAATACTCACGTTGTCCTCCTTGAGTTTATTTATATTCAGCTTTGCCTCCATGAGGTGGTTGTTGAGGACAATGATCTCCCGGCTAAGTGCTCTCTTCTCCTCTTCATGGTGCTGAGACTGCAGAGGAATAAAGCAAAAGCAAAGGGGCGACAGCATTAGGAGGTGTTGATCATAGCAGGGAAAACGGGACAGCGGACAGAGGGTTAAAGGGGAGGGAAGCAGCGTTGAGATAAAAGAAAAATGACCTCAGACAGACGAGAAATAAGACGGGAGAAGAGCAGGAGAAAAACGAGAGGACGAGCAGCCTATCAGTCGCGAACATGCGGCAGCGGCAGGTCTTAATTAAAAGAAGATTACATTTGCCAGAGCTAGTATCATATCAATTATACTGGTAGACACAGACGGAGGAAGAGGACAGGAGAAGAGACAAATGAAACACTTGGATTTACAATGTGCAAAGACACAAAGTCTTAACGATGCTGCTTGCTTGTGTGGAGTAGCCAAGCTTATTTGTCTCAACACCTATTAGTCATATTGTCCTATTACCCAGAACACCATTGGGATGTGTTCTATTGATTTTTTTCAATTTTCTGTTGTTCGGAAAAGTTTGTTGTTGAACCTAAACCAGTGGTTCTTAACCTTGTTGGAGGTAGCGAACCTCACCAGTTTCATATGCGCATTCACCGAACCCTTCTTTAGTGAAAAATAAAATGTTTTTTTTTTTTCAAATTCAAGAAAAAGTTATATGTTTTTTTTACTGGTGCACAAAATGAACCGTGCATGAACATCAACTTGTTCAAAGAACAAAACCAACACAGTGCATGAACTCACAACAAATTACACACCTTACACACATTACCATGAATTGATTAACGTGGACCCCGACTTAAACAAGTTGAAAAACTTCTTCGGGTGTTACCATTTAGTGGTCAATTGTACGGAATATGTACTGTACTGTGTAAACTGTACTGTTTCATATAATGTATTCTCTTCCTTTGCAATCTGCTAGTAAAAGTTTCAATCGATCAATCAAACAACCTGCAAATCAGATGGAAAATTAGACTTACATACTTTGTTAGGGGGTATCCATAATACGCTGATAGGGAGAAGTTTTTATTTACACGATAAGTCGGATGTGTCTTTACCTCCATGGCAGAGGCTCCGCCGAACCCCTGAGGCCGACTCACCGAACCCCTAGGGTTCGATCGAACCCAGGTTAAGAACCACTGACCTAAACGTTTGTCACATTTTTTTCTGTCAAAATGTGCCGGTTAAAACTGATACGGCACTCTATCCTGAAAGGAACCATTCTGTGTGTTAGTGTGCAAACGAAGAAATGTCCCAAGTGAATCGAGACAGGAAATGCAATTAAAAAAAATAAAAAATTAACAGATAAATAAAAAATACAGGTAACACTTTAGTATGGGGAACACATATTCACCATTAATTAGTTGCTTATTAACATGCAAATTAGTAGCATATTGGCTCTTAATTAGTCATTAAGTACTTATTAATGCCTTATTCTGCATGGCCTTATTATACTCTTTTCCAGGGGTCACCAACGTGGTGCCCGCGGGCACCAGGTAGCCCGTAAGGACCAGATGAGTAGCCCGCTGGCCTGTTCTAAAAATAGCTCAAATAGCAGCACTTACCAGTGAGCTGCCTCGATTTTTTAAATTTTATTTATTTACTAGCTAGCTGGTCTCGCTTTGCCCGACATTTTTAATTCTAAAAGAGACAAAACTCAAATAGAATTTGAAAATCCAAGAAAATATTTTAAAGACTTGGTCTTCACTTGTTTAAATAAATTCATTCATTTTTTTACTTTGCTTCTTATAACTTTCAGAAAGACAATTTTAGAGAAAAAATACAACCTTAAAAATGATTTTAGGATTTTTAAACACATATACCTTTTGACCTTTTAAATTCATTCCTCTTCTTTCCTGACAATTTAAATCAATGTTCAAGTAAATTAATTTTTTTTATTGTAAAGAATAATAAATACATTTTAATTTAATTCTTCATTTTAGCTTCTGTTTTTTCGACGAAGAATATTTGTGAAATATTTCTTCAAACTTATTATGATTAAAATTCCCAAAAAATATTCTGGCAAATCTAGAAAATCTGTGGAATCAAATGTAAATCTTATTTCAAAGTCTTTTGAATTTCTTTTAACATTTTTGTTCTGGAAAATCTAGAAGAAATAATGATTTGTCTTTGTTAGAAATATAGCTTGGTCCAATTTGTTAAATATTCTAACAAAGTGCAGATTGGATTTTAACCTATTTAAAACATGTCATCAAAATTCTAAAATTAATCTTAATCAGGAAAATGTACTAATGATGTTCCATAAATTTTTATTTTTATTTTTTCAAAAAGATTCGAATTAGCTAGTTTTTCTCTTCTTTTTTTCGGTTGAATTTTGAATTTTAAAGAGTCGAAATTGAAGATAAACTATGTTTCAAAATGTAATTGTCATTTTTTTTGTGTTTTCTCCTCTTTTAAACCGTTCAATTAAGTGTAAATATCATTAATTGTTAATAATAACATAGAGTTAAAGGTAAATTGAGCAAATTGGCTATTTGTGGCAATTTATTTAAGTGTGTATCAAACTGGTAGCCCTTCGCATTAATCAGTACCCAAGAAGTAGCTCTTGGTTTCAAAAAGGTTGGGGACCCCTGCTCTATTCACTATTCACTACAGACATCATTCAAATCCACTATTCATGGAGTTAAAGCAACTTTAACTGCACGATGTGATCAACTTTAAAACTGCTCAAATTATGTTTAGGGCATCCCAAAACTCTCTACCATCCAATATACAGAACCTATTCCAGGATAGAGATGCTCACCATAGTTACAGTCTAAGAGGAAACAACAAATTATATTTGCCTAAATTTAGAACAACTTTAAAATCAATGTGCATTTCAGTGCGTGGAGTCAGTCTGTGGAACAACTTAGGGGACGAGTTAAAAACATGTTCTAACATGATTCAATTCAAAACACTGTTTAAAAAAGAAGTACTGAAGAAGTACGAGGAGGAAAGAGAGTGATGCCCTCAGCACAGAGCGATGGGAGAGAGGTGTATGGTCAGAGAGTGTTTGGGCCTGTGTGTGTGTGTGTGTGTGTGTGTGTGTGTGTGTGTGTGTGTGTGTGTGTGTGTGTGTGTGTGTGTGTGTGTGTGTGTGTGTGTGTGTGTTTTGTCTCGTCTTGTCTTGTCTCATAGTAACAGTGGTACTATTGTATTGTTAAGTGTACAGGAGTTTTTCTTGTTTTTGTTTGTATAGTATTGTTCTTGTATTATATTGTTTATGTTAAATGTGGAATTAGTGAGAGGGGTTGGGATATTATAAGCATCTGCTTCATCCAACCCCTTTTCAAGCCTTGCATAAATGTCTCTGCCAAAATGTAAAAAAAAATGTGTGTTGTTGTACTGTGCAGGTTTGAAATAAATACTTCAATTAAAAAAAATACAACCAGTAAGCCATTAACTAAGTCTTCCCTCAATAACCTCAGAATTATTGCTTATTAGTAACCCTAACCCTTATATGTTCCCTTAGTGTCCAAATAACTCTAAATTAGTTCTTGTTACTTTAATAAGCAACTAATTAATGGAGAATATGTTCCCCATACTAAAGTGTTACCAAAATACATGATGTATGTAAAGCAAGGTAATTTCTGACAGCCACTTGATATTAACATTAAAATTAATGGTAATGTTGAATAAAAATGATATTATAGCTAAATGGAAAAAAAATACATTATTGTGTTAAAAAAAAGTGAAAAAACAACTACAATACAAAAACAAAAAATAATGCTCATAAATGTAATAGATATGTTTAAAGTAATAACAGTAATATTTGAATAACACATGCAAAAGGCCTGCTCAGTGGCCTTGTGGTTAGAGTGTCCGCCCTGAGATCGGTAGGTCGTGAGTTCAAACCCCGGCCGAGTCATACCAAAGACTATAAAAATGGAACCTATTACCTCCCTGCTTTGCACTCAGCTTCAAGGTTTGGAATTGGGGGTTAAATCACCAAAATGATTCCCGAGCGCGGCCACCGCTGCTGCTCACTACTCCCCTCATCTCCCAGGGGGTGGAACAAGGGGATGGGTCAAATGCAGAGGGTAATTTCACCACACCTAGTGTGTGTGTGTGACTATCAGTGGTACTTTCACTTTAACTTGAATTGAAATACAAATAAGGATTATACATTAAAAATGAAAAAATAACAAAAACTAAAGAAACAAGACTAAAAATGATCTCCAAACAAACACTAGATTAATATTATGACAGCACTGATGTAAACGTAATTACTGTGATTTCAGTCTGCTTAATATTGAGGTGAGTTTGGTAATCAACTCTATGCTTCAATGCATGTATTGTGTTCCGTGACAGCAACTGAGACGTTGGAGACACACAAGCGCACTTCACACACATGCACACACTAGTAATTGCGAGCCTTGTCACATAGGACCCTGGCAGAAAACGACTGGAAGACCCTCACACGCTTTCTCCCCTCGCTTAATCGCTCAATGGCGGCGATTGTTTTGACGCTCAAGAGTGCACAGTCAATCTAATAGGTGGCAATTAATGTCAATTTAAGCAATAGAACAGCATTGATATTCAAATCCAATCCTGTCAGGCTCTCATTAATCAGCCGTGGACATACCTGCACCTTGGCACTGCCTCCTGCGCTCATTACTATGGAGAACTCCACTTTTTTTTACCATGTTGGAGCCTTTAAGTGAATTATACTTCTCTTAGTTAATGTATTGTTTTCATGGACTCACAGCATGTTTCCTAGGGCTGTGTTACGACACAGTGAATACATGAAAACATTCATGGTACTGGAGTGCAATGATGGCTTAATGACTATTAAGTACTTCTGTCATGGAGGTATTGGTGGTTACTGGAAGCCAATATACAACACTAGGAATACCATACAATACACATGTACTAATTTAGTAATTCGTAGTCATTTTTGTATGCCCCACTTTTCCTAGGATTCGGTTTTTGACCTAAATTTTCACCTAAAAGTTTGCCCAAGTTTTTGTGCGCTGTCTCGGTTGTCGTATACATTGTGTGCAACAAAATACTCTGTTTGCCCATATATCATTCTGTGGAATTGAGTGTCTATACCAGGGGTTCCCAAACTACGGCCCGCGGGCCAGATCCGGCCCGCCAGCGTCCAAAATCCGGCCTGCGATAGTCCCAAGTTTAAAAAAAAATGTATATATTTTTTTTAAATTATAATTTTTAAAAAAATCTGTCCTTTCTAATCCATTTTCTACCACTTGTAACTCTCAGCATCTCCTAGCTGTTCAGGCAAATCCTTTTGTCGAAAAATCAATTTTCCCATCGATAACGTGACATCATCAGCGGCAAGTGCGCTCTTTCAGGCAATTAGTGCGCGAGGAATATATATATATATATATATATATATATATATATATATATATATATATATATATATATATATATATATATATATACACTACCGTTCAAAAGTTTGAGGTCACCCAAACAATTTTGTGGCATAGCCTTAATTTCTAAGAACAAGAATAGACTGTCGAGTTTCAGATGAAAGTTCTCTTTTTCTGGCCATTTTGAGCGTTTAATTGACCCCACAAATGTGATGCTCCAGAAACTCAATGTGCTCAAAGGAAGGTCAGTTTTGTAGCTTCTGTAACGAGCTAAACTGTTTTCAGATGTGTGAACATGATTGCACAAGGGTTTTCTAATCATCAATTAGCCTTCTGAGCCAATGAGCAAACACATTGTACCATTAGAACACTGGAGTGATAGTTGCTGGAAATGGGCCTCTATACACCTATGTAGATATTGCACCAAAAAACAGACATTTGCAGCTAGAATAGTCATTTACCACATTAGCAATGTATAGAGTGTATTTCTTTAAAGTTAAGACTAGTTTAAAGTTATCTTCATTGAAAAGTACAGTGCTTTTCCTTAAAAAATAAGGACATTTCAATGTGACCCCAAACTTTTGAACGGTAGTGTATATATATATATATATATATACATACATACATACATACATACATACAGCCCGGCCCCCGTCCAAATTGTTTTAACCCAATGCGGCCCCCGATTCAAAAAGTTTGGGGACCCCTGGTCTATACTATAAATGAAACGCGTTGGTGAATCATTCTTTGTATATATTTTTTTATTCAAGAAAGAACTCACAAAGTATGAAGGTGGCTTTAGTTAATAGTTTACTCGTTTTTGCCTAAAGCTTATATTTCTAATTTAGCTTACTCCTGGTGTTTTTTTGTTAATTGTTGTCATGTTCTGTGGTCACGTTTTGTTTAGTTATGTCCTGTTGGTTTAAGACTCTTTTTAGTTCCTGTTTACGCTCCATTGTTTGGTTTCCATGACAACTCATTGGTTTCACCTGATTCATTTGGACTCACGCACCTGATTTGTTTGGACTCACGCACCTGTGTTAATCATGTCACTATTATTTAAACCTGTTGTTGCTAGGTAGTCGGCCTGGCGACATTACCCCTGTTACTCCAATGATTACGCGTTCCATGCCATAGTTCCATGCTTGACCAAGTACGTTTTTGTTTATTCGTGTCACAGTAAGTGTTTATTTGTTTCATGCCCATAGTTTACGCCTTTGTGGTAGTTTTTTGTTCCTTAGCCAAGTTTGTGTCTCTGCTTTGTGCACGCCTTTTGTTTGCACTTTTATAGTATAATTAAAACATGTATTTACCTTCACGCCATGTTCGGTCCAGTCGATTTGCATCACGGGAAAACAATCTACGCAGTAATTTGCGTCATCATAGTCCACGACGTGACAATTGTGGCTTATTCCCGTATTTATAATAATGTGTAAATATGTACCGTATTTTCCGGTGCCATAGAGTGCACCGATATTTAAGACGGACCCACCAAATTATAGAAGAAGAAAATATGAGCTGCAGATATATTTTGGAAATGTTTATTTACATTCCTTAATTGTTTCCGAACAGTGCCTGTAACACAGAAGTAAAAGGAAGCTTGCTCTCCAATTAGCTAAACACACTCAATAGGTGAATTTACGAAACTAAAACAATACAAAAAGAATGACATTGTAAATTAGTAACACTAACACAGACACTTGTAAATGTGTTGGCATATTCGCTAATGCTAATGACGCTAGCTTGATTACATCACGTTAGCATGTACAAATATGCATGAAAACACTCTTACAGACATCAAACATGAGACGGTTTAGTAAGTATGAATTGTTTTAGTTATATTGTAAAAACTTACAAACGTTGCTTAGAGTGATGAATGAAGAAACCTTTCGAGCAGAAAGGGTTTGGACAGTTATACTTCCGGTTTGAGGAAAGAAACAGGAAGTACATTTTAAACCTGCAGCAACTGCAGTGACCAAACTCATCCAAAAGATGGCGCCGTATAGCACAAACAGTAACACACCTTTTCATTGTCTCTGTCAGTGTAATATGACAACCATTTGTTGAATACAAAACATTATGGCTGTTAGCCAAAATAATCCCATAATTTAGCCGTACCATTTTTAAAGCCACAATGATCAAAGCGTTGGAAACAAGTAGCGCCTTACAGTCTTGAAAATACTGTACCATGTACCGTACTGAAAAAAAGTTTCATAAAAATGACTACTTGGTATCGATAAGTAACAAATACTGAGTAATGTTTTGTGTAAACATAATACATATATGAAAATAATGTACTTAAATAGTATTGTATTTTTTAAATTTAGTACTGAAAACTAGTATAATAACCAAGTATTATACTGTGAATGACTGTATGTCCGACTTAAAGGCTTACATATTGAACTATGCATTAACGATATAGTATTGTGGTCATATAATAACTTAAAGGACCATACACAAACACTGTATGACT